>NC_091453.1:55379307-55695008 GCF_964237555.1 Oryctolagus cuniculus | reverse complement strand
GGGTCAAATGTTTGGACCGCTGCCATCCACATGGGAAAATCAGATGGATTTCCCAGTTCCTGATTTTGCCATAGCTATTATAGCCATCTAAGGAGTGAATCAACAGATGGAAAATCTCTCCCTCTCTCTCTGCCTTCCAAGTAGGTGGAATAGACACAAACTAGTTTAAAATATATGTTTGATGTGGAAGTATTTATAAAGGTTTTAGAAGCTGAGAATCCTTGCCTTGCTTTAAGATTCATGTATTTGAAAGAATGAGAGAGAGAGAGAGAGAAAGAAATCTTCCATATACTGATTTAACTCCCCAAATAGCCACAAAGCCAGGAGCCAGGAGCTTCATCTTGGTCTCCCAGCTGGGTGCAGGGGCCCAAGCACCTGGGCCATATATAAAATACGTGTGTCTGTTCCCTTATATAAATATTTTTTCACTTTCCACATTTTATTTACATTTTATGGCTAACTTTAATCTCAAAATCACATATCCATATACCTATTTCCTTTTTTTATTGACCACACTTAAATACATGTTTTTTTTTATGGTGAATTATGTTATCATAATTTATTCTGACATCAAAAAGGATAATTTGTGACACTGCAATTGTGTTTTACATAATCAGAATTGTGATTTATGCCATTAGTTGATTATTGTATCTCAATAGTTGATACTGCAATGCTTCGATGGCTTCACACATAACTACAACAACAGAGGTTGGTTTATAACATCATGGTGATATGTTTAAAGCATCACATTATTGGCATATGACATCTCATTGATGATTATGACATCATAGTTTATTATAATACCATAATTATATTTACATCACACCTTTTTATACCATGGCAATCATAGCTTTAAAGAATCATAATGGTTTTGTCACCACAATAGATTTTGGGCTCACAATAGTTTTTTGACATCATCTTTTAATATAACCAACAAGTGTTTCCACAAATTTCTAAAAATAACCGCAGAAATACAAGAAACAAGAATAAAGAAGAAAACATGACTCTCCAAAAATAACAGAGTAGCACTTCAATATTAGAATGTGAAGATGAAGAGATTGATGAAACGCTTAAAAAAGAATTCAAAAAAATGATCATAAGATTACTCAGAAGCAGTGAATAGCAAATTCATGACTTAATGAAATCCATACATGACATTGGCAATAATTTCCTCTGAGATACAGATTTTGAAGAGATATCAGACTGAAATATTATAAATTAATAAGATTAATAAGATAAGATGTCAAATAGAAAATAGAGTGCAAAGCCTTAACAACAGACTTGGTGAGACAGAGGATGAATATCCAAGTTAGAAGACAAATCCTTGGAAATATCTCAGTAAGACCAAAAAAAAAAAAAGGAAGAAAAATTAGAAAAACTGGAAGAAGTGTTCGAGAATTATGAGATACTATCAAATGACCAAAACACATGTCTTAGGAGCTGCTGAAGGTATGGAAAGAGAGAAAGGATTAGAAGGACTATTCAGTGAAATAATAGCAGAAAATTTCCTTAATTGGGGAATAAAAGGGAAATCCAAGTACAGAAAGCACATGGAACTCTAAATAGACATGATCAGAAAAGATCTTCCCTGTGACACATTATAGTCAAACTTTCAACAATAAAACACAAAGGAAAGATTCTAAAATAGGCATGAGAGAAATGCCAGATACTTCCAGAGAATTCCCAATAAAACTAACAGATTATTTTTCATCAGAAACCCTAGGCTAGGAGAGAATGGAGAGACATAGTTCAAGTTCTAAAAGAAACTGTCAACCCAGAAAACTGTGCTCAGAAACCCTCATTTATAGATGAAGATGAAATAAAGATCTTTCAAAACAAAAAAGGAAACTGAAATAATTTGCTACTGCGTGTCCAGCAAACAAATAATTCTCTTTTTCTGTTTTTTTTTTTTTGACATTTATTTATTTTATTTGAAAGGCGAAAAAGGAGATGGTGAGGAAGAGGGAGAGGGATAAAGACAGATTGAGAGTGAGAGAGAAAGAGAGTTTCCATTCACTGGTTCATGCGCCCAAATGGCTGCAACTGCCAGGACTGAATCAGGCAGAAGCAAGGAGCCAGGAGTTTCATTCAGTGTCCCACATGGGTGCAGGGGCCCAGGGACATGGGAAAAAATGGTATTGGATCTAAATGGAAACATAGATCTAAAACATTAATAATGGGGAACTTCAACATCCCACTTTCATCAAGTAACAGAACAATTTAACAGAAAATCAACAAAGAAAACAACAGAGATAATCTACACTGTAGACCAAGCAGATCTATCTGATACCTACAGAACATTTCATCCCGTGGTTGTAGAAAACACCTTTTTTCTTTTCTTTTTTTAAGATTTATTTTTATTTATTTGAAAGACAGAGTTACAGAGAGAGGTAGAGACAAAGAGAGAGGTCTTCCATCTGCTGGTTCACTCCCCAGACAGCCGCAACAGTCGGAGCTTTGCCGATCCCAAGCCAGGAACCAGGAGCTTCTTCTGGGTCTCCCATGCAGGTGCAGAGGCCAAGGACTTGGGCCATCTTCTACTGCTATCCCAGGCCATAGCAGAGAGCTGGATCAGAAGAGGAGCAGCTGGGACTCAAACCGGTGCCCATTTGGGATGCTGGTGCTTCAGGCCAGTGCTTTAACCCACTGCACCACAGGGCCAGCCCAGAAAGCACCTTTTTTCATCAGTGCATGGAACTTTCTCTAGGATTAACCATATGCTAGCCCATAAAGCAAGTCTCAGCAGAGTCAAAAATTTTGGAAATCATAGCATGTATCTTTTCTAATCAGAGTGGAATGAAGCTGGAAATTAACAACTTAAGAAAGTCTATAAAATATGCAAACACATGGAGAATGAACAACATGCTCCTGAAAGAGCAATGGGTAATAGAAGAAATCAGAAGAGAAATAAAAAATTTCTTGGAAACAGAGATGAGAACACACCATATCAAATTTTATGGGATACAACAAAAGCAATTTTGAGGAAAGTTTATAGAAATTATTGCCTACAACAAGAAATTAAAAAGAAACAACTAAATGATCTATCAATGCACTTCAACAATCTAGAAAAACAAGAAAAAACCTAGATAGACAAGGAAAAATTAATAGGAGAAAGAAATAATTAAAATTAGAGAAGGAATAAACAAACAGAAAGTAGTAAAAAAAATACAACAGATCAGTGAAATGAAGAGCTGGTTTTATTTAAAAAATATATAGAATTGATATACCAGTGGCTCAAATAACCAAAAATAAAAAAAGAGGGAGAAGACTCAAATCAATAAAATCAGAGCTGCAAAAGGAGAAAGAACAATGGATACCATGGAAATAAAAAGAATCATCAGGATTTACTATAAACAACTGTATACCAACAAATTGGAAAATCTAGAAGAAATGGATAAATTTCTGGACTTATACAACCTACCAAATTTGAGTCATAAAGATATAGAAAACGTAAACAGACCAATAACCAAGACTGAGACTGAATCAGTAATAAAGACCCTCCCAACAAAAAAAGCCCACTACCGGATGGCTTCACAGCTGAATTCCAGCAAACTAATTCCAATTCTTCTAAAACTATCCCAAATAATTGAAAGAGAGGGAATCCTACCAAACTCATTCTATGAGGCAGCATCACCTTAATTCCAAAAGCAGAAAAAGATACAACAAAGAAAGAGAACTACAGATCAGTATCATTGATACATTTGAATCATTGTATAGATTTGAACCTATGTGTTTGTGTATGTATGTATATATATATATATACACTCATCCATTAGCATACGTTTAAAACTCCACAAGTACAGAGAATTGATTAATCATTCTCCTCAGTTCATAACATATTGTCATCGCTGGCTTTTGCAACACTGTGAATTTTGTTTTATTACTCATTTATTCTCTTCCTTTCTCATAGCCCACTCCATATCTCCTCCAAATACTGCCAGCAAAGTATTCTAATGCATTTTAATTATGGCTATAAACTTAGCAAAAATGTTCATGATTAAAGTTTAGAGGTGTGTTTGTTTGTGTTATGTGTTCTGTTCAGGTGTTGTTTAAATTTACATTCTGTTGGAATTGTTTCTGTCTAGTATGCTTCTGTGTCTATGTGCTCAATATCAAATCACAACTATGAAGTACAGGAATTTTGTCTATAACTCTGTTAATTTAAAACTTGGCACAATTACTCACCCTGTCACTAACTTAACGTTCTTCTTAGTGATAAAAATAGACTGAAACTTAGCACTTCAAAATAGAAACAAATTCAAGGAACTTTTACAGATAATATCAGTTCCTTGATAGTGACTTAATCTTTTATTATCTAACATGCAATTATTGAATTTACAGAGTCAAGCAAACTTCCTGGAGACCCCTATGAAAATGAAATGATGGGTTAGTTACTGTTCCTAGAGAATAAGAAAGGTGACACATAGAAATTTGATTTGTAAGTGATCTATATCAAACAATGATGTGTATCCATTTAATTTATTTTTTAAAATATTTAAATTTACTTAAGAGTGGGAAACATAAAATAGTTCCTGTGTTTCCTTACTTTCACTAAGTTTAACATCTTACATTATCATGGTATATTTTACCTAAACCAAGAAAAATTTTAACTTTGTTATAACACTATTAACTCAATTATGAATATTGTTTTGATTTCACCAATTTTTCCACAAGTGTTCTTAGAAAATTTCTCAACATACTTGTACCCTATAATAGGTCATGATGAAGAAAAATGCCTGAGAAATAATCACAGTTTGAAGGAGATATGATGATAAAATATAACATGATATTTTTGTTTAGATACTAGAAGATAAAAAGAAAGAACAATTAAATTTCAGAGGTGATTTGCTCTTCTCATTGCATTGAATCAAGTGTACACAAGTATCAATATGGCTCTTCATTGGTAATGTTAGCCTTGATCACTTGTTCAAAATTTCTTCTGCTAAATTTCTCAACTGAAAGTTTCCTATTTTTGCCTTTAATTTTAATAAATACTTATTTGGAAGAAGATGCTTTAAGATTGTGCAAATATTATATTTTTTCATAAACATTAACCCACTGATTTTAGCATCCATATTGGATTTTGTCAGCGGTACTTATCATAGTGCTGTTCTGTTGATGAGCTACTTTTCCTCATTTCTCCATTTCTTCTTCATTATAATTGGAATTATTTTGTAAGGAAGATTTGTCCATTCTTGTTCAGACATTTATTTTATTCTTGAGCTTAGAAATCAGTATCATTTCATATTTGTTTCTGAAATTTTTTCAACTTTAGACATCTGAACTTTCCAGTTGGCTCCTTTGCTCTTTAAAAAAAAAAAAAAAAAACAAAAAAACAAGATTCATTTACCTATTTGAAAATCAGAATTACAGAAAGTGAGGGAGAAACAGAGAGATCTTCCATAAGTTAATGTATCAATTAATTATTGAAGTAGTGGATTAGTTATCTTGAGAGTGAGTCTGACATAAAAGTCATGTTGGTCACTTTTCACGATCCTCTTTACTACATGCTGCTTTAAACAGACCACCCTAAGATTTTACAGAATTCCCACCACCAATAAGGCCTTCATCAGATAGAGCCTCTTGATTTTGAACTCCCCAGACTCCAGAACTATAACAAATAAATCTATATTCCTCATAAATTACAAAGTCTGTGATATTGTTATAGCAATAGAAAACTAATACAGATAGTTACTAAGTATACAGATAATCAAATTTACATGTATGTAACTAATTATAATGGAATATGAAAGTGATTCACTATGTTAAGAAATAGTACTTTCCTTTAAGAAGAAGTAACCATATAATTTTATCTGTGATGTTAATGAATTCATTACTGGGAAAAGAGAGTGACACAGTCTCACAAACAAGTTTTTACTTACTCATACAGTCTCCAGTTTATTCAACTGTTTACACTGAATATACAAAATAATATAGAAGTAAATAATATTGAAATTTATACATATCAAATGATATATTGGAATTATATATATCTAAAAAATTGTGTGAAATAGTTGGCTATCTGAATTTTTATTCTTAATTTGGGATGGAAATTGGGCTTTATCTATAAGATTTATTTTCCAAGATTTATTTTAATTATTTGAAAGACAGAGTTACAGAGAGAGGTAGAGACAGAGAGAGAGGTCTTCCATCTGCTGGTTCACTCCCCAGAAGGCTGCAACGGCCAGAGCTGAGCCAATCTGAAGCCAGGAGCCAGGAGCTTCTTCCAGGTCTCCCATGTAGGTGCAGGGGCCAAAGGGCTTGGGCCATCTTCTACTGCTATCCCAGGCCACAGCAGAGAGCTGGAATGGAAGAGGGGCAGCCGGGACTAGAACCAGCACCCATGTGGGATGCTGGCGCTTCAGGCCAGGGCTTTAACCCGCTGCACCACAGTGCCAGCCCCTATTTATAAGATTTTTTTAAAACAAGAAATATGAATTGCAATTATATACCTTGTGAATTTTCTATCCATAAGTATTTTATAAATCAAATGTTTGTATTTTTTCAACCCGCGATTTTCTTCACAATTTGGGTAAATAATTTCTTAGCAATTTAATCTAAAAGAAAATTCTTTAGTTCTATAATAATAGGTCAATTACCTGGAACTAAAATATACAATGAAAATCAATAGTCTCTACAAGAACTCCCGATTCCATGAAGGTCAACACTGAACTTCTGCTTAGAGATATCTATATTTTGTTAAATGAGGATTACATTTTTTTAAAAAAATTCCCCTGAAAAATATGTTAATCAGTTTGGATTATGCTAAAATTGAGGGAGATAAATAAATTTCACTCTCTCTTTTTTTTTTTTTTTTTTGACAGGCAGAGTGGACAGTGAGAGAGAGAGACAGAGAGAAAGGTCTTCCTTTGCCGTTGGTTCACCCTCCAATGGCCGCCGTGGCTGGCACGCTGCGGCCGGCGCACCGCGCGGACCCGAAGGCAGGAGCCAAGTGCTTCTGATCTCCCATGCGGGTGCAGGGCCCAAGGACTTGGGCCATCCTCCACTGCACTCCCTGGCCACAGCAGAGAGCTGGCCTGGAAGAGGGGCAACTGGGACAGAATCTGGCGCCCCGACCGGGACTAGAACCCGGTGTGCCGGCGCCGCTAGGCAGAGGATTAGCCTAGTGAGCCGCGGCGTAGGCCCTAAATTTCACTCTCAATAATGATCTAGAGCAAGGAAACTGAGTAAGAAACATGATATACATGTAAATCTATATTTGAGCAGCATGAAGTCTGTGTACACATATGTGTACAATTTATCATAATACTTGTATATGTTTAAGCCTCCCTCTATATTTGACTTAAGAACATATCATATAATACTTACTATTTATGATTTTTTGTCAAAACTCTCATCTATTCTAAATGTAGTGTGAAAGGTAATGCTTAAAGAGGCACAACAAAGAATGGTGAATTTTTACTTAAATATACTTATGAAATATTTAAAAAGCTATTTTCTTCTTTTTAAGATTTTTATAAAAGTGCAACATTTAAATCACATTAGCACAAAACAGTCGGTCTTTTTTTGTGGTTTGTCCACATGATGGAATAATATACAATACTAAAAATTAACTAGCCATATTTAGCACTAGCAATATAGATAATTATGACAAGCATTATGTTGAATGAAAACCTTTTGAAAAAAGCTATATTGTTTCATTTATAGTGATTTCTGAATAATATAGCATTTTGTATTATGAAGCAAAAGGTTAAAAGTGCAAATAACATTAAAAATCATGTCTGCATTTATTTCTTACTTGTAGCAAGGAGCATGTTATTGGAGAGTAAAATAATGTTTACAAGTTATTCACCATGCTGTATATCTTAATTTGGTTTGTGGGTTCACAGTTATATCAATAAAGATAAAGTCTAAGTTTATGTACTGTGGCTCCAATAAGCTAGAAATTCATTTATCTGTCATGCAGCAGTTTAGAGGCAGGTAGGACAATTCTGATAGCTTCTATACAATTATGGTCTCAATGATTAATGATGAGAATACTATATAATTTTTAACTTATTCTCTTAGGTACACTTTTTCCTCTGAATTTCTTTGTGGATTTTCTCTTTGGTTTTCAGCAGTTGATGCTATGTTTACATGCATGTCTCTCAACATGTGTCTTGTTTGAGCAATCCAAGAGGTTTCACATTATCATCTTCAGGCACATATTCTTTGGCTATCCTATGGATCTTCCAAAAAATTGATAGGTCTAAACAAAATGGTTTGAAAATTATACATCAAGATCAACCATACAATTTTATTAATTTGGGTTAAAATTTCCAAATAAGGACAACACAAGATTAAATAGAAAACATCATAAGTTCAAATCACATTTGAAGTACAAGATTTGACTTAAGTTTAAATTAAAAGAGTGTAACTGGGTTAGGCACAACCATCCATATATAATATAGTATAGCAACTGATGACTTAATAATAGCTTTTCAGTTAATTTATATTCACCTGGGTTAAGTACAATGGTTTTCATCAAGATATTCCTTTAACTTTGAAATTAAAGTTGTGGATTTTTTTTGCAGATTATACTGTCTTCTTTAAGCAGGACAATGATTAATTATTCACACAGTTTAGTCAAATCCATTCTTACCACCATCAAGAATCAAATTTATTTTCATCTAGAATGTGATTAAGAGTAAGGGAACAAAAAAGACAGGAAGAGAAAGGACATTTATCATCCCTTGGGAAATGTGATATAATTGTTTTCACTTGTACAGCAAAATCAATATATAGTTTAGCCTAATTTGCACAGTATGAAGACAGAACACTGTCTGTAATTTGGAAAATTAATTCAAGTATAGCAGTATTACAGACAAGAAGATCGACTGGAAGCTGCTTCTGAACTCAAGGAGAGATATGTGGATTTGTACACACTGTCTTAATGCTCATCTATATTAAGTCAGTAGGTCAAGAAATACTACAAATGATTTGATGAATTTAACACCACATTTTAAAATGTCATATTTAAACAGTACTAATTGACTAATACTTTGATTTCAATATATTCAAAGTTTAAAAAAATGAAGAACATGCCTTTTAAAATGCAATTAATTTTATTTTATTTATTTTTTTCACTTTTATTTAATAAATATAAATTTACAAAAGTACAGCTTATGGATTACAATGGCTTTTTCCCCCCATAACTTCTCTCCCACCACAACCCTCCCATCTCCCACTCTCTCTACCATTCCATTCACATCAAGATTCATTTTCAATTATCTTTATATACAGAAGATCAATTTAGCATATACTAAGTAAAGATTTCAATAGTTTGCACCCACACAGAAACACAGTGTAAAGTACTGTTTGAATACTAGTTATAGCATTAATTCACATTGAACAACACATTAAGGACAGAGATCCTACATGAGGAGTAAGTGCACAGTGACTCCTGTTGTTGACTTAACAAATTGACACTCTTGTTTATGGCATCAGTAATCACCCTAGGCTCTTGTCATGGGTTGCCAAGGCTATGGAAGCCTTTTGAGTTTGCCAACTCCGATCTCATTTAGCCAAGGCCATGGTCAAAGTGGAAGTTCTCTCCTCACTTCAGAAAAAGGTACCTCCTTCTTTGATAGCCCGTTCTTTCCACTGGGATCTCACTCACAGAGATTTTTCATTTAGGTCCTTTTTTTTTTTTTTTGCCAGAATGTCTTGGCTTTCCATGCCTAAAATACTCTCATGGGCTCTTCAGCCATATCCAAATGCCTTAAGGGCTGATTCTGAGGCCAGAGTGCTGTTTAGGATATCTGCCATTCTATGAGTCTGCTGTGTATCCCGCTTCCCATGTTGGATCATTCTCTCCTTCTTAATTCTATCAGTTAGTATTAGCAGACACTGGTCTTGTTTATGTGATCCCTTTGGTTCTTAGACCTATCATTATGATCAATTGTGAACTGAAATTGGTCACTTGGACTAGCGAGATGGCATTGGTACATGCCACCTTAATGGGATTGAATGGGAATCCCCTGGCACGTTTCTAACTCTACCATTTAGGGCAAGTCAGCTTGAGCTTGTTCCAAATTGTACTTCTCCTCCCTCTCTTATTTTCACTCTTATATTTAACAAAGATAACTTTTCAGTTAAATGCAATTAATTTTAAATGATTCTATATCTGTAGTGTGTTCAGGAACAAATGAAAATATACTAACGAAGAGCATCACTTCATTTCAGGCCTCAGAGATTCCTTAGGAATAGTTTTCCAAGAATATTGTAGAGATCACATTTTTAAAAATCACATAAGGAAATAAAGCACTTTTAAGGAGAAGCCGCAAATTAATTCGGTTATATAGAAACCCTTAAAGGTATCATTTTAGAGTCATCAGACATCACATGCAAAATAAACATGTTTAGCATATTTAAAGAATTAAAACTTTTGCAAAACATTATCAGTTAAAAGAAACTATTTTGAGAAGTATCTTGAGAATATAAAATAAACATAAAATTTTCTAAAAAGAAAAAATGTACAGTACTTGATTTCAAAGCAAAATAATGGGGATCTGTACCTCCCTGGTACTGGGCATATTCACAAACATATTCACAAACATGTAGAAAATTGAGTATTGTCTATGGCAGCCATGCTGTATAAAATAATGAGATTTTCCTCTCTGGGAAATTTAGTCACCAAAATTGATCCATAACACAGAACTGAAGCAAATGCATCTTTCAAATAATCCAGTCAAGAAATGTGCAAAAGACATAAACAGACACATGAAATAAAAAAAGCTCAGGGTCACTAGACATCAAGGAAATACAAATAAAAAAAATCAACTATGAGAATTCACCTCACCCCAGTTAGAATGGTTATCATTGAAAAATGAAAAAAACAATAAATGTTGGCAAGGATGTAGGGGAAAAAGTACCCTAATCCACTCTTGGTGAAAATATAAACTAGTACAACCATTTTGGAAGACAATATGGAAACTCCTCAGGGATCTGAAAATGATCTCCCATATGGCCCAGTGATTGCATTCTGGAAATCATAAAAATAATAAAAACTAATAAAAATGAATTATTTGTACCCCCATGTTTATTACAGCTCAATTCACAATAGCTAATAGCTGAGGTGTAGAATCAACATGGATTTCCATCAATCAGTGACTGAACAAAGGAAATGTTCTACATATATATCAGAATACTACTCAGCCATGCATACAAAACTCAAGTCAAGGAAGATCAAAGATCTAAATTTGAAACCTGAGATATGAAGGTACTGAAAGAAAATGTAGGAGAAACACTCCAAGACACTGATGTAGAGGAAGACTTGTTGGATAAGACCACCAAAGCACAGAAAAAAAAAAAAACTAAATAAATGAGATCATATCAAACTCAGAAGCTTTTGCACAGCAAAGGGAATGATCAATAGAGCAAAGAAACATCCAACAGAATGGGAAAAAATTTTGCAAACTACCTACCAAACAACGTTTTTCAGTGAAATAACAGCAGAAGTTTTCCTAATTTTGAAAAAGATATGGACATCTAAATATAAGAAGCATATATAATCCCAGACACAATATGAGAAGATCTTTACCATGGCACATTAAATTAAAATTTCAAAGGTATTGATTTATTTGGGATAGTAATCTTTTGTCAGGTGGTTGGTAAAGCACAAAGAAAAGGTGCTAAAATGTGCAGGAGAGAACTACCAGATTACCTTTAACTGATCTCCGACTAGATTGACAACAGCATATTTGTAATCAGAAACCCTATAAGTGATGAAAGAGTTGAGATATAGTCCAAGTCCTTAAAGAAAATTACTCTTAACCCAGAATCCCATACCTAGTGAAGTTCTCAGTTGTATATGAAGGTGAAATAAAGCTCTTCCAAAACAAATAAAAAGTGAAAGAATTTGTCATCACCTGGTCAGCCTAACAAATTTTGAGTAAGCATGTACTATACACTGAAGTGGAGAAAGATAACCAGAATCATGAAAGAATGTGAAGGCAGAAAATCTCCTAATAACAGTACAAAGGGTATCCAAAACAAACAATAATTACAGAAAAATAACAAAACCAAGTCATAACTTATCAATACTAACCTTGAATGTAAATGTACTAATCGTTCTATTTAAAAGATACATATTGGCTAATGTATTAAATAGCAAGGCCCATCTATATGCTACTTATAGGAATATACCTAGCCAACAGATACATAAAGACTGAAAGTGAAAGGATGAAAAAATATTCCATTACAACAAATAAAAAATGAGCATTAGTGGTTATTTTAATATCAGACAAAATAGACTTTAAAACAAAAACTGGTAACTGAGGCAACGAAGGTTGTTATATAATGATTAAGAGATCAACTCAACATTAAGATTTGACTATAGTAAATGTATATGCATCCAATGATAGAACACCCAATTATTTAAAGCAAATATGAATGGATCTAAAGGGAGACATATCCTCCAATACAATAGTACTAGGGTACTTCAACACCCCACTTTTATCAATGGACATATCAACTAGGCAAAAAAATCAACAAAGAAACAACAGAGCTAATCTACACCATGAAACAAATGGATCTAATTGATATCTACAGAACAATTCATCCCAAAACTACAGAATACACATCCTTTTCATTAGTGCATGAAACATTCTCTAGAGTAGACCATATGCCTGGTGATAAAATGAGTCTCAACAATTTTTTAAAAAATTGAAATCATGCCATGTATTTCTTCTGACTAAAATGCAATCAAATTGGAAATTAATAATGTAAGAAACTCTAGAAAATATACAAACACATGGATACTAAGATATATGCTCCTGAATGAACAGTGGGTCACAGAGGAAATCAAGAGAAATTTAAAAATTCCTTGAAACAAATGAAAATGACAGCACAACATATCAAAATACAACAAAAGCAATGTTAAGAGGGAATTTTATAGCAATTAGTGTCTACACCAAGAAATTGGAAAGGCATCAAATAAATGATATAACAATATGTCTCCAGGACATAGAAAAACAAGAACAAACCAAACCCAAAATTAGTAATAGGAAAGAAATAATTAAAATTATAGAAAAAAAAGCAAAATTGAAGCCAAAAACATACAAAATACCAGTGAAAAAAGAGATCATTTTTTTTTAAAAAATCAAAAAAAAATGGCAAACTGTTGTCCCAACTAACCAAAAAACAGAAAGGGGAAAGATTTGAATTAAAAAAATATTAGAGATGAAAAAAGGAGTTGTTAAAACTGATGCCACTGAAATAAAAAGAACTGTGAGGAATTATTACAGCTTTGTGCCAATATATTGGAAAATATAGAAGAAATGGATAGACTTCTGGACACATATACTTTAAAAAAATTATGGCATGAAGACATAGAAAGCCTAAATAGACCAATAACCAAGATGGGGATTGCATCATTTAATAAAGACCCTCCTGGGGGCCGACGCCATGGCTCACTTGGTTAATCCTCAACCTGTGGCACTGGCATCCCATATAGGCACCAGGTTCTAGTCCTGGCTGCTCCTCTTCCGGTCTAGCTCTCTGCTGTGGCCCAGGAGGGCAGTGGAGGATGGCCCAAGTTCTTGGGCCGCTGCACCCGCTTGGGAGACCAGGAGGAGGCACCTGGCTCCTTGCTTCGGATCTGCGTAGCTCCATCCCTGGCGACCATTTGGGGAGTGAACCAACGGAGGGAAGACCTTTCTCTCTCTCTCTCTCTCTCTCTCTCTCTCTCTCTCACTGTCTAACTCTATCTGTCAAGTAAATAAAAATAAATAAATAAATAAAGACCTTCCTATCAAAGGAAAGCCCAGGACCAGATGGTTTCACTGCTGAATTCTACCAAAATTTTAAAGAACTAAACCCAATTCTTTTTTTAAAGATTTGTTTATTTATTTTAAAGAGAGTTACAGAGAGGAAGAGTCAGAGAAAGGGAGAGAGAGAGAAAGAGAGAGAGAGAGAATGAATCTTCTATCTGCTGGTTCAATCCCCAAATGACCACACAGCCAGAGCTGGGCCTATATGAAGCCAGGAACCAGGAGCTTACTCCAGGTCTCCTACGTGGGTGCAGAAACCCAAGGACTTGGATCATTTTCCATTACTTTCCCAGGAGCATTAGCAGGCAGCTGGATTGGAAGTGGAGCAGCCAAGACCCAAACCAGTGCCCATATGGGATGTAAGCACTGCAGATTGTGTTTTTACGTGCTACACCACAGCACTAGCCCCTAATCCCAATTCTTTTTTTTTTTAACTTTTATTTAATGAATATAAATTTCCAAAGTACAGCTTATGGATTACAATGGTTTTCCCCCCCCATAACGTCCCTCCCACCCGCAACCCTTCCCTTTCCCACTCGCTCTCCCCTTCCATTCACATCAAGATTCATTTTCGATTCTCTTTATATACAGAAGATCAGTTTAGCATACATTAAGTAAAGATTTCAACAGTTTGCTCCCACACAGAAACATAAAGTGAAAAATACTGTTTGAGGACTAGTTATAGCATTAAATTTCAATGTACAGCACACTAAGGACAGAGATCCTACATGAGGAGTAAGTGCACAGTGACTCCTGTTGTTGACTTTACAAATTGACACTCTTGTTTATGGCATCAGTAATCACCCTAGGCTCTTGTCATGAGCTGCCAAGGCTATGGAAGCCCCCTGAGTTCACCGACTCTGATCATATTTAGACAAGGCCATGGTCAAAGTGGAAGTTCTCTCCTCCCTTCAGAGAAAGGTACCTCCTTCTTTGATGACCCATTCTTTCCACTGGGATCTCACTCACAGAGATCTTTCATTTAGTTTTTTTTTTTTTCCAGAGTGTCTTGGCTTTCCATGCTTGAAATACTCTCATGGGCTTTTCAGCTGGATCCGCATACCTTAAGGGCTGATTCTGAGGCCAGAGTGCTGTTTAGGACATCTGCCATTCTATGGGTCTGCTGTGTATCTCGCTTCCCATGTTGGATTGTTCTCTCCCTTTTTTATTGTATCAGCTAGTATTTGCAGACACTAGTCTTGTTTGTGTGATCCCTTTGGTTCTTAGTCCTATCATTATGATCAATTGTGAACAGAAATTGATCACTTGGACTAGTGAGATGGCATTGGTACATGCCACCTTGATGGGATTGAATTGGAATCCCCTGGTATGTTTCTAACTCTACCGTTTGAGGTAAGTCAGCTTGAGCATGTCCCGAATTGCACCTCTCTTCCCTCTCTTATTCCCACTCTTATATTTAACAGCGATCACTTTTCAGTTAAGTTTCAGCACCTAATCCCAATTCTTAAAATATTCAAACAATTGAAAGTTAGTAAATCCTTCAAAACTCCTTCTTAATTAATTACAAAACCTGAAAATGATACAACAAAGAGAACTATAGTTCTCATATCCCTTATGAGTATTGATGCAATAATCCTCAACAACATAATAGCTAACCGAATCCAACAACACATCAAAAAGACCTTCCACCTGAACCAAGTGGGATTTATCCCATGGATGCAAGGATGTTTCAACATACACAAATCAATTAAGCATGACACATCACATTAACAAATTTACTGAAGAAAATCACATAGATATCTCAATAGATAAAAAGAAAGCATCTGATAGAATACAATATACTTTCATGATAAAACCCTTAAACAAAATGAGTACAGAAGAAGAAACTTATTGCAACACAATCAAGGCAATATATGACAAGCCCACAGCCTGCATCATATTGAATGGGAAAAAGTCAGAAATATTTCCACTGAGATTCAGAACCAGACAAGTAATGCTCACTTTCACCATTGCTGTTCAATATAATTTCGGAAGTTTTAGCCAGAGCCATTAGGCAAGATAAAACAATTAAAGGGATACAAATTGGAAAAGGGGAATTCAAATTATCTCTGTTTTAGATGACTTGATGTTATATGTAGGGGAACCAAGAATCCACTAAGAGACTATTGGAACTCATAAGAATGAGTTTGGGCCAGCGCCGTGGCTCACTAGGCTAATCCTCCACCTGCGGCGCCGGCACCCCGGGTTCTAGTCCCAGTCGGGGTGCCGGATTCTGTTGCGGTTGCTCCTCTTCCAGGCCAGCTCTCTGCTATGGCCTGGGAGTGCAGTGGAGGATGGCCCAAGTGCTTGGGCCCTGCACCCGCATGGGAGACCAGGAGGAAGCACCTGGCTCCTGGCTTCGGATCAGCAGCAACGCGTCGGCCACAGTGGCCACTTGGTGGGGGTGAACCAACGGAAAAAGGAAAACCTTTCTCTCTCTCTCTCTCTCACTGTCTAACTCTGCCTGTCAAAAGAAAAAAAAAAAAAGAATGAGTTTGACAAATTGCAGGTTATAAAATCACACAAAAGTCAATAACCTTAGTATACACAAACAATGACATTAACAACAGCTACAGAAAGATTTAAATTCCTTGAAATAAATTTAACTAAGAGAGGCTGGCACTGTGGTGTAGTAGGCTAAATTTCCACCTGTAGCACCAGCATCCCATATGGGTGCTAGTTCATGTCCCGGCTGGTACACTTCCAATCTAGCTCTCTGCTATGGCTTGGTAAAGCAGTAGAAGATGGCCCAAATGCTTGGGCTCCTGTACCTGCTTGGGGAGATCTGGAAAAAGCTCCTGGCTCCTGGCTTCAGATCAGCCCAGCTCTAGCCATAATGGTCATTTGGGGAGTGAACCCGTGAATGGAAGACTTTTCTCTCTGACTCCCTCTCTCTGTCTGTAACTCTAACTCTCAAATAAATAAAATAAAATTCTTAAAAAAATTTAACCATTGATGTGGAAGATCTCTACAATAAAAATTACAAAACATTAAAGAAATAGAAGAAGACACAAAATAGGGGAAAAATCTTCCATGTTTGTGGATTGAAAGAATCAAAATATCAATAGTAGCCAAAGCAATTTATAGATTCAACGCAATCTCAATCAAAAAGCAAAAACATTCCTCTCAGATATAGAAAAAATGACTCAAAAATTCATGTGAAATACAAGAGACCTCGAATGGCTAAAGCAATTATTTCACTTAGGTTATGAAATAATTTATTACAGATTTTAGCCATTTTTTATGAAGTATTTGTCTACAACTTCAGTAAATTCCAACATTAATTTATGATAAAAAGAAGAATGGTTAAGATTAGCAACTTTTCGACTCTAATTTTGAAATCACAGAAATGGGCAATTAAGCTCATCTAGTCAAAATATTTACTCAAGTGATGATCAAATAGCCTGTAAAAGTGTGTTAAAAAAGTGACCTTTGAGGCAACACACACACACACATACACATGAAAAAAATGTAAAATCTATTTATCTATCCCAAGGACCAATGGAAGCTCAGCAATTAGACATACAAATCATTAATTTTCCCACTGGAAAATCCTGAGATACTAAGCACTGTAATTTTGCAGAAGGCATGGTGATTTAATGAGGAAATTTACTTTGAGTAAAAAGACAACAACATTTTTATTTTGGGCACTTAGAATTTCACAGACAACAATATTTCATTTTGATCACTTAGCATTTCACAAATCCTTATCAAGTTTGAATCTTAGCATTGCATTTTATAAATTAAAACTCAAGCAGATTTTATTTCACTTTTTGCAAACTTCAGGAATCTTATCGTGGTAATAACATGGTTTCATTTTGTCTGGTGTGTGAATTTAGTGATGATCATTTGTAAATATTCATGACAAATAAAAAAACCTGATACAAAAGGAATTCTAATTTGGAATATCTGAAAATTCTTACGTTGATTCTAGAAGTATACATATTGCAGAATAGCCTACTTGTTGTCATTACAAATATATTTATGCAAAACTGATCCTTAAAATTACAATGAACACAGTACTGATTTTTGCTGCTTCTCTGCCTTTTGGCATGGGCTAAGTAGGAAGACCATCAGCCTCTAGGTGTAGGAGCTGAGTTCCAGGTACCATCCACCATCATTTGGGAATATAAAAAAGCAAAAAAGCAAATGGAGCCAAGGTCCAGAAAAGATGCCTGAATCCAAGTCAAAGACAAAGAGAAAATTAGTATCACCACAGGCTACCAATCCTCATTATTATTCTGCAGCATTACCACAACTCCTGGGATGAGCCAGGAATGGTAACTGCTATTACAATAAAGTCTATTGAAGTTCTAAGTAGATGAATTGCTTGACATTTTGTTACAGTGACATGGACAGAGCAAATATCTAAATATTTTTATTATGAATAAATTTATCATGCAAAATGCTCTAATTTCACCAGAATAACTCTTAATTGACCATAATTATTTAAGTTATTTATCTGAATTCACTTATCTTTACACAGATTCCTGGGCTACTTGTTTGATTACATTATTTTATTTTGTTACATTATTTTATTGCATTCCTCAACTACTTGTTTTATTACATTTAAACAGCTATCTATTATTAGTAATAATACAGGATATATCCTAAGAATGATTAATTAGCAACTAAGAAATTAGCAAATGTCCTTATTGTATTATAAAATACAGCATTCACTACAGCAAATTTCTTAAAGAGTAAGGATATAGACATCTATGCTTCCATATAAACTGAACAGCACTATACCACTTAGACAAACAAAAAGACAATAGGGGAGGACAGAAGGCAAGTATGAAAGCCTTTTTCTCTAGCATTCCCAAAGTTGAGTGTGGAAGTAAAAAGTATCTACATTTAAAATGCTATATAAATTATATGAACCGTTATTTCCAGAAAAATCAAAATGAAATGTTCTGCATAGGACCAAAGAAAGATATGCCTAAGCAACGTATCATATTTGCACAAAGCCACTGAATGTCCTGTATATAAGAAACAAACAAAAAAATCTTAAGTCTATGACAGATCAAGCATTTCTTTTACAACTATAACTATGAAATACACGAAAATTATTTTCTTTATATTAATAGAAATTACGAAAGAAAAATGCATTATTTTAATTAAATATTTAGAATTTTGATTAAATAATAAATGATAAATATAAGTTATTTAATAAATATAATTGATAATTGTTTACGGGATGCAGTGTGGTATTTAAATAAATGTAAGCACTGTTTACTGTTCAAATCAGGATACCTGTACTCTCATATTTATTATAACATTATTCACAATAGCCAAAATATGGACTCAACCAAGGTTTTTATGTTTTTGTAAGTTCTTCTGAATCTAATTCTAGCTTTACTTTATAGATTGAGTGCTCAAGTCTCTGCTTTTCAAGATTCAGATCTGTAAAGCAGCTGCTCCACAAAAATCTTTTAATAACTATTTCTAAATTATAAGAAGTACTCTTATAATTAACACAATTATGGAAGCCATAATCGTACAAGCTCAATTTTGACTGTGCCTTTCTGATTCTGTCAGTTTTTTTTTTTCTTTCCATAAAGAAAATTCAGAAAATGTTATATGGCACATGATTTTCTACTCCTTACAGTTTATTTTCAACTGAAAAAGATCAGAGTATCTTGTACGTGTAAGAAAAAGACAGTATAGAGCCGGCGCCGTGGCTCAATAGGCTAATCCTCCACCTTGCGGCGCCGGCACACCGGGTTCTAGTCCCGGTTGGGGCGCCGGATTCTGTCCCGGTTGCCCCTCTTCCAGGCCAGCTCTCTGCTATGGCCAGGGAGTGCAGTGGAGGATGGCCCAGGTGCTTGGGCCCTGCACCCCATGGGAGACCAGGAAAAGCACCTGGATCCTGGCTCCTGCCAGGATCAGCGCGGTGCGCCGGCTGCAGCGGCGGCCATTGGAGGGTGAACCAGCGGCAAAAGGAAGACCTTTCTCTCTCTGTCTCTCTCACTGTCCACTCTGCCTGTCAAAAAAAAAAAAAAAAAGAAAAAGAAAAAGACAGTATGACATCCTTAGATCTGCACATGTCCTCTATCCAATTAGAATAGAAATGTTTTCTTTTTTTGTTTGACTCTTGTCATTATTTCTCTCAATATTTGAAACCTAACAATAAAATAAAAATGTGATCAGAATAAAGATTCAAGATTCGATTGCAGCTACTGATTTTCAAGGCTATTTTTTCCTTATAGCTTCAGTGAACTTGTGGGAAAATGGGATTCTAGGAGGAGAACTAGTTAAATATGTACATAAATGCTCTAAAACACATAAATGTACAACATCCTGCATTTTTTGGCTTTCTTATTGTAGTACAATACAAACATGCACAATATTTACCATTATAATTATTTTCAATTGTACAGATTGTGGCACTGACTACCTTAATAATGATGTTCAACAATCACCACCATCTATCTCTACTTCTTAATCTTCACAGCCTAAGACTCTGGACCCATTAAACAATAATTTCCTGTTCCACCTTCCCACAAATGCTGTAAAATACTGTTTTACGTTCTTCCTCTATGAATTTAAGAATTCTATATACCTCTTATACAATATCTGTCCTTTGGTGTTTGCCTTGTTTCTCATACCATGATGTCTTCAAATATCATCCATGTGTTTTTTAACTTTTATTTAGTAAATATAAATTTCCAAAGTACAGTTTATGGATTACAATGGCATCCCCCCCCCATAACTTCCCTCCCACTCACACCCCTCCCATCTCCTGCTCCCTCTCCCATTCCATTCACATCAAGATTCATTTTCAACTATCTTTATATACAGGAGATCAATTTAGTAGATGTTAAGTAAAGATTTCATCCATTTGCACCCACACAGAACATAAAGTTGTGTAAAATACTGTTTGAGTACTCATTATAGCATTAATTTACATTGAACAACACATTAAGGACAGAGATCCTACATGAGGAGTAAGTGCACAGTGACTCCTGTTGTTGACTTAACAAATTGACACTCTTGTTTATGGCATCAGTAATCACCCTAGGCTCTTGTCATGAGTTGCCAAGGCTATGGAAGCCTTTTGAGTTCGCCAACTCTGATCTTATTTAGGCAAGGTCATAGTCAAAGTGGAAGTTCTCTCCTCACTTCAGAGAAAGGTACCTCCTTCTTTGATGACCCATTCTTTCCACTGGGATCTCACTCGCGGAGATCTTTCATTTAGTTTCATTTAGTTTTTTTTTTCCCAGAGTGTCTTGGCTTTCCATGCCTAAAATACTCTCATGGGCTCTTCAGCCATATCCAAATGCCTTAAGGGCTGATTCTGAGGCCAGAGTGTTGTTTAGGACATCTGCCATTCTATGAGTCTGCTGAGTACCTCGCTTCCCATGTTGGATTGTTCTCTGCCTTTTTTATTCTATCAGTTAGTATTAGCAGACACTAGTCTTGTTTATGTGATCCCTTTGACTCTTAGACCTATCAGTGTGATCAATTGTGAACTGAAATTGATCACTTGGACTAGTGAGATGGCATTGGTACATGCAACCTTGATGGGATTGTATTGGAATCCCCTGGCACATTTCTAACTCCACCATTTGGGGCAAGTCCTATTGAGCATGTCCCAAATTGTACATCTCCTCCTTCTCTTATTCCCACTCTTATATTTAACAGGGATCACTTTTCAGTTAAGTTTAAACACCTAAGAATAATTGTGTGTTAATTACAGAGTTCAACCAATATTATTAAGTAGAACAAAAAATACTAATTTAAGAATAGTCTTTTTTTCTATTTCCTCAAACATTTTAGTATTTTGAAAGTATTTCATTGAAGATGTAGATCTCTTTTGGTTATATTGACATCTTAACAATAGTAGTCTTCCACTTAATGAACACAGATGTCTGTCTATTTATGACTAATTTCTTTTAGCAGTGTTTTGCAGTTTTTATTTTACAAGTCTTCTGCCTTCTTTTTTAATTTTTTCCTAAGTGGTTTATATTTTCTAATGGTGTTGTAAATAAAAGTTTTTCATAATTTCCTTTTTTGGGTTATGAATTTTTAATGTATAAAATAACTGATTTTTTTATGTCTATTTAATACAAATTTACTGAATTGGTTTAAGTATGCCAGTTTTTTCTCAAACCGTCAGTATTTTTCACATATAAAAGTTCATGTCATCTTTGAAAAAAGATATCCCTTTTCTAAATTCTAATTTGGGTGTTTTGTATTTCTTTTCCTTGCCCAGTTGTTCTGGCTAGAATTTTAATACTACATTGAGTTAGAAGTAGTGAAATAAGCCATCCTTTTCTTGTTTCTTATCTTAGAGGAAAAGCTTTCACAATTTTTCTATCAGCTATAATATATACCAAGCAGCCTCTTGCTTTTTCTTGCTTTAATTCAAATTTAATTCTACTTGACATAAGATAACAGCTCACAGCTGGCAGCTGGCTGCACCACACAGCAGTAGCAGCAGTTGCAGCAGTGTGTCTACCTTATCACCTCTTGTCCCATTAGTCTTAGTTTTTTTTGTTGTTTTCGTTTGTTTGTTTCACTTCTTGTCAAAAATTTCCATCAGTCAGACTCCTGGAAACACAGTCATTCCTTTGTTCTTTACATATCCCAGAGCAGCTTAATTTAGTGTGGTTATACCCTTCTCAGTCATCTTTGATCTCCAGAAACATATCATTATTACCCTGCTGTCTTTTGATTATTATTTGGAGGGAATATTGATTTGTTTTCAATATTGATTTGTTTTTAAACCATGTCCTTACATCTAAAGTGATTCTGTTGTAGACTTCCAATATATAATTTAATTATTTACAAAAATTCGGTCTGGAAATCTGTATCTATATCTTTGATTGGAATATTAAACTAATTTATAATTAATTACTGATGGGGAAAATTTACTTTATTTAAATTTTTTTTGACAGGCAGAGTGGACAGTGAGAGAGACAGAGAGAAAGGTCTTCCTTTGCCGTTGGTTCACCCTCCAATGGCCGCCACTGCCGGCGCGCTGAGGCCAGCGCACCACGCTGATCCAATGGCAGGAGCCAGCTCCTTATCCTGGTCTCCCATGGGGTGCAGAGCCCAAGCACTTGGGCCATCCTCCACTGCACTCCCGGGCCACAGCAGAGAGCTGGCCTGGAAGAGGGGCAACCGGGACAGAATCCGGCGCCCCGACCAGGACTAGAACCCGGTGTGCCGGCGCCGCAGGCGGAGGATTAGCCTAGTGAGCCGCAGCGCCAGCCTATTTAAAATTTACTATTGGTTTTCTGTAAATATTATACCTGGTTTTTTGGTCCTCATTTCTTCCATGGCTGCCTACTTCATCACTCAGTTCATTTTTTGTAGTGATACATTTTGAGTTCCTTCTAATATTCTTGTGTGTGTATTCTACATATACTTTCTTTATAGTTGTCATGACAGTTACATATAAGATACAAAGTTGTAACAGTCCATTTTGAATTAATGCCAACTTATGTTCAATTATAGATAAAAGTTCTATTCCTGGGGCCAGCACTGTGGCAGAGCAGGTAAAGCTGCCACCTGCAGTGCCGGCAATCTCATATGGGCACTGGTTCAAGTCATGGCTGCTCCACTTCTGACCCACCTCTCTGCTATAGCCTGGGAAAGCAGTAGAAGTTGGCCCAAGTCCTTGGGCTCCTCCACCCACATGGGAGACCTGGAAGAAGCTCCAGGCTCCTGGCTTAAGATCAGCGCAGCTCTAGTCATTGTGGCCATTTGGGGAATGAACCAGCAGATGGAAACCCCACCCCCACAACCCCAACTCTCTCTGCCTCTGTAACTCCGCCTTTCAAATAAACAAATAAATCTTTTAAAAAAGAATTTTCAAAAAAATAAAATAAAAATTCTCCTCCTTATCATCTCTGCCCACTCATGTTGTTGATGTTGCAAATTGCATCTTTTTTTTTATGTACGTATGTACGTAGATTTAAATTCTTTTTGCATTTTGATTTTATGTCATGTAGAAAATAAAATATGATATTGCAAATCAAAAATATAATAGTTTTTTTTTACATCTGTCCATATATTTACCTTTTCCAAAGAACTTTACACTTTTTATCTGACTGTGAATAACTGTCTAGCATCTTTTCATTTATATTTGAAAAATGTCCTTTAACATTTCTTATAGGGAATTTCTGGTGCTAATGAGCTCTGTCAGTTTTCATATATATGGAAATGTTTTAATACCTCCTTTGTTTTGAAGGCCATTTTTGCTAAATACAGCATTCTTTGTTGATACTTCTGTTCTTTTAACACTATAAATACATAATTTCACTGCCTTTGGTCTCAAATGTTTCTGCTGAAAAGTCTACTGATAAGGTTATTCCTTGTACGTGATGAGTCAATTTCTCTTGCCAACTTTAAGATTCACTCTTTGTCTTTTGTCGAATTATTATAATGTGTCTCTGTGTCCCTTTAGGTTTATTCTACTTGTAACTTGTTGAGTTTCTTGGATTTGTAAATTTATTTCTTTCCTCTAAATTGGGAAGATTTTGCTACTATTTCTTTAATGTTTCTTCTTTAATATTTCTTCTTTAATATATTCTTCTTTAATATTTCTTCTTTCTTCTGTTTCTAAGACAAATATATATTTCTGGTTGAAAGTGTGTCATAAATCCCTTAGGTATGTTTACTTTTCTACCTTCTCTTGCTTTTTTGCTACTCAGACTCAATGCTTTCAAATGGCCTATATTAAAATTTACATATTCTTTCTTCTGCCTGCTCAATTCTGATGTTGAATTATTCTAGTACATTTTTCAACTCCATTATTGTATTTTTCAGTTCCAGCATGTGTTTGACTAGACCGTATAATTACTGTCTCTTCATTGATATTCTCTTCATTGATATTTGTTCATATATTGTTTACCTAATTCCCTGTAGTTGTTTGTCCTTGTTTTCCTTTAGTTCTTTGAGCATATTTAAAGCAGTTGTACTAACATCTTTATGTAACACATCAATAACTGTGTTTCTTCAGAGATGTTTTCTACTACTTTATCTTATTCCTTTAGATAAGTCATGTTTCTCTAGTCCTTTATTTGCTTTGTGATATTTTTCTAAGAAGTTGGGCATTTGAAGAAGCAGTCCCCTCTCCCAGTCTTTGTAGGAAGATAATGTTCTGGCAAAGTTCCTTATTAATGGACAGCACATATATTGAGCCTTGGAATAAGTCCAAGGAGAAACTTTAGGTCTTCTTGGGTCATTTTTTTTAACTTTTATTTAATGAATATAAATTTCCAAAGTACAGCTTATGGATTACAATGGCTTCCCCCCAATACCGTCCCTCCCACCCACAACCCTCCCCTTTCCCACTCCCTCTCCCCTTCCATTCACATCAAGATTCATTTTCGATTCTCTTTATATACAGAAGATCAGTTTAGCATACATTAAGTAAAGATTTCAACAGTTTGCTCCCACACAGAAACATAAAGTGAAAAATAATAGATGATTTTTTAAATGATGATGAAATCAGATCAGACCTATTGTCATGTTTAATCCCAGTGAGAGTCAAGTTGGGATTGATAATTTCTTTTTTTTTTTTTACAGAAGATCAGTTTAGTATACATTAAGTAAAGATTTCAGCAGTTTGCACCCCCATAGAAACACAAAGTGAAATATACTGTTTGAGTACTCGTTATAGCATTAAGTCTCAATGTACAGCACATTAAGGACAGAGATCCTACATGAGGAGTAAGTGCACAGTGACTCCTGTTGTTGACTTTACAAATTGACACTCCTGTTTATGGCATCAGTAATCTCCCTATGCACCAGTCATGAGTTTCCAAGGCTATGGAAGCCCCTTGAGTTCCCCGACTCTTATCTTGTTTAGACAAGGTCATATTCAAAGTGGAGGTTCTCTCCTCCCTTCAGAGAAAGGTACCTCCGTGTTTGAAGACCTGTTCTTTCCACTGGGATCTCACTCACAGAGATCTTTTATTTAGTTTTTTTTTTTTTTTTTTTTGCCAGAGTGTCTTGGCTTTCCATGCCTGAAATACTCTCATGGGCTTTTCAGCCAGATCGGAATGCCTTTAGGGCTGATTCTGAGGCCAGAGTGCTGTTTAGGACATCTGCCACTCTATGAGTCTGCTGAGTATCTCGCTTCCCATGTTGGATCACTCTCCCCTTTATTTATTCTATCGGTTAGTATTAGCAGGTACTAGACTTGTTTATGTGCTTCCTTTGACTCTTAGTCCTTTCATCATGATCAATTGTGAACAGAAATTGATCACTTGGACTAGTGAGATGGCATTGGTACATGCCACCTTGATGGGATTGAATTGGAGTCCCCTGGTATGTTTCTAACTCTACCATTTGGGGCAAGTCAGCTTGAGCATGTCTTCTTGGGTCATTTATAAGCATGGATTGCCTGGCCCTTCATTTGACTTTCTAGGTGAATTGTGTATGACATTTTTTTTTCAAAATAGCATTGAGTCCAAGTTCCTTTTTATTTTATTTGAAATGCAGAGAAAGAGACAAGAGAAAGAGAGAGAGAGAGATAGAGAGAGAGAGAGAGAGAGAATATGCACTTCTGATCTGTTGGTCACTCCCTAAATACCTGCAGCATCTGGTGCTGGGCCAAGCTGATGCCAGGAATCAGTCTCTCTATATGGGTTTCCCATGTGGCTGAAAGAGATCCAAGTACTTCAGCCATTTTCTGCTGCCTCCTAGGCTGTGCATTAGCAGGGAACTGGAATTGAGAGTGGAGTTAGGACTCTGATATGGGATGCAGGTACCCCAAGCAGTGTCTTAACAACTATACCAAATCCCTACCTTGATGTCTAACTCATTTTAAATGTCTTAACTTTTTAAAAAGTCCCACCAAAGTTTTCCTTCAGGGCCTTAGATGATCTAGTGAGTGTCCCCACAGTCATCTGGCCATGGGTGTATAGGGACTGATTCAAATTTAAAAGCAGTGTCAGCCGGTGTCGTGGCTCAATAGGCTAATCCTCTGCCTTGAGGCGCCGACACCCCGGGTTCTAGTCCCGGTCAGGGCGCCGGATTCTGTCCCGGTTGCCCTTCTTCCAGGCCAGCTCTCTGCTATGACCCGGGAGTACAGTGGAGGATGGCCCAAGTGCTTGGGCCCTGCACCGGCATGGGAGACCGGGAGAAGCACCTGGCTCCTGGCTTCAGATCAGCGCGATGCGCCGGCCGCAGCACACCAGCAGCAGCGGCCATTGGAAGGTGAACCAAGGGCAAAAGGAAGACGTTTCTCTCTGTCTCTCTCTCTCACACTATCCACTCTGCCTGTCAAAAAAAATAAATAAATAAAAATAAAAAAATAAAAGCAGTGTCTACTTATTTCGACCACTTGTGTTACCTGAGACCCAAGTTATACTGTTTCTTCCATTGTGAGCTCCAAGGTAAGTTTAACAGAGACAATTTTGTTTCAGGCAGCCCCCAGACAGGTTAGAATTTTCCAAATAAAATCTACTCTGTTCCCAGTGATTCAAAAGAAGGACATAGGAACTCAGCTACTTCTTCCTCCATACTGAACTCATATTTGTCTGGAGAAGGGAAGGGGGAAAGTTAGCAAAAATATTTTAATTTTTTTAATTTTATTTAAGGTATACAAGTTTTATGTATTTCCAGTATACAGATTAAGGAACATAGTGATACTTCCCCCTATCCTCCCTCCCACCCACGGTCTCACCCTTCTTCCTCCTCCCTCTCCTGTTCCCATTCTTACTTTTTAGAAAGATCTATTTTAAGTTAACTTTATACTCATAAGACTAACCCTACACTAAATAAAGAGTTCAACAAAAAGCAAGAAAAAAATACGCTTTTCCTCAACAGTGGAGACAAGGGCTATAAACAATCATCAAATCTTAAAGTGTCAATTTCACTCCTATAGATTACCTTTTAAGTACTATATTAGTTACTACAGATCAGGGAAAATATATGGTGGACTAGAACTGGCTTATTTCACTAAGTATAATGGTTTCCAGTTACAATCATTTTGTTGCAAACAAGGGGATTTCCTTTTTTTTAAAACTGCTGTGCAGCATTTCATAGTGTACATATATACTATAATTTCTTTATCCAGTCTTAAGTTTTGTTTATAAATTCCTTAGATATTGGCAATAGGAAATTTAGAATTATTTTTTGAGTGTATGAAAAGTTTGAAGAAATTAAAGATAATATTGAGGGGTCTGGCATTGTTTCAAAGTGAGTAAAGCCACCACCATCCCATATGGGCAATGGTTCATGTCCCATTTGCTCCCCTTCCAATCCTGCTCCCTCATACTAGCCTGGGAAAAGCAGCAGAAGATGGAACAAATACTTGGGCCCTGCCTCCTGTATGGGAGACCTTGTTGAAATTCCTGACTCCTGACTTCAGCCTCACCCAACCATGGCCATTGCAGTCATCTGGGGAGTGAAACTGTAGATAAAAGATCTTTCAATGTCTCTCCCTCTCTATAACTCTGACTTTCAAATAAATAAATATTTTAAGAAATAGATGATACTGAAAAATGACCAAAGAATGAAATAATGCAAATACTCAATAGTCAGATCTGAAAAAAAGAATAAATCTGAATTTCAGGGGAAAATATATATAATGACTAAAGTCGATAAATACCGCAAAGTGGGATAGATTAAAAACAACTGAGAGGACTCTGAGGAGTGGCATATGGATTAGAAGAAAATACCAAGAATGCAGTATTGGTATAGACAAGGAAATCACAAATGTGAGATAGTGTCTAAGAGATTTGGAAGATTAAGTGAGAAGGTCTCACACATTCAACAAACATTTAATCACAGTTCCTGAAATAAAAATTTTAAAAATGGAGGATTTAAAATATCTGAAGAAGCAATTACTGAGTATTTTCTGGATCTATTAATGACATGAAACCACAGAGGCAGAAAGCCCGTATAATCACATATGAATACATCACAGTGAATCTTCAGAAGAACAAAGATATCTTAAAAGTTTTATTTGCAGGGGTCCATGCTGTGGCATAATAGGTTAAGCCTCCACCTGCAGCGTGGGCATTCCAAATGGGTAGCAGTTCGAGACATGGTTGCTCCATGTCAAATCCAGCTCCCGCTAATGGCCTGGGCAAGCAGTAGAAGATGGCCCAAGTCCTTGGTCCCCTGTATCCACGTGGGAGACCCAGAAGAAACTCCTGGCTGCTGGCTTCAGACTGGCGCAGCTTTGGTCTTTGTGGCCTTTTGGGTAGTGAACCAACAGATAGAAGATGTTTCTGTATCTCCCTCTGCCTGAAATTCTGCCTGTCAAATAAACAAATCCTTTTTTTTAAAGTATCATTTATGGAAAATATCCATTTGGGAAAAGAATAGAGACAGAAAAAAATTCTTGATCCTATATGAAATTTGAAGGCCAAGATATGTACTTCATCCTACTATTAGAGCAATGCAAACATAGAAAAAGAATGACAAAGACAGATTAGCAGAATATAAATCATGAAGGCATTATTGAAAATGAGGTAGTAGATTAGTGTAGTACTAGGTGTGATATCATACAGTGTTTAGGTTGCTGTAAACATATCGTGCTGATGCTTCAAGGACACAGTCTTACATCAGAATAACTGTAGAAACACATGGAACAAATTGAATGACATGTCCTGGTATTCTAAGCCATATAAATCAAATAAGAATGCTAAAAGCAACTTTACCCAGCATTTAAACCATTATTTAGAATTGTCTCCTCATCTTCTTTGTTTTACGTGAAGGATTAAACTTCATTTCCTTGTTTACTGAAAGGTAGCTTCATGCAAACACACAGTGGGTCTTCAAAGATCTTCTCATTTTTAAGATTTATTTATTTATTTTCAAAGCAGAGTTACACACAGAGAGAGGGTGAGGCAGAGAGAGACATCTTCCATCTGCTAGACCACTTCCCAAATGGACGCAACAACTGGAGCTGGGCCGATCTGAAGCCAGGAGCCAGGAACTTCCTCCAGGTCTCCCATGTGAGTGCAGGGGCACAAGCACTCAGGCCATCCTCCTCTTCCTCCCCAGAAGCATTAGCAGAGAGCTGGATCAGAAGTGGAGCAGCTGGGACTCAAACTGACACCCACATGAGATGCCATTACCACATGCGGCATTTTTACTCGCTATGCCACGGCACTATCTCCAACTTCAAAGATCTTCTACAGATTCCCCTTACTCTTTAATTCTCTCTCTTCTTCCTAGGGTCCCCCTTTCCATCTCACCTTACTGTTCCTTGTCCCTGTTTCTCTTCACTCATTCTAATCTGTTTTAAATAAGAAGTGAGGGAATAGGGAACTGCAGAGGGGTCCTAGTTACTAGATGTAGCTGCTTAGTTAAAGAATAAAATGTCTTGAGATAGAAAATACTCACATGAAAGTTCATTTATACATAAGATGTAAGGCTAGGCAACTGAACACTTTCGTAATTAATTTTCTATTGCCACATATATATGTATATATGCATGTTCATGAACATACACATGACTCTTGAAAATTCAAAGATAAAGTAATTTCCAAACCAAAAAAAAAAAAACAAATATAAAACAAAAAAATAACCCTTTCCCAATTATTTTGGGGTTATAGAATATACACATACACAGAAAATCAGTGATAACTCTACTTACATAACTTTTTTAGCTGCAACTTCTGTCTAGATCAGGAATGGCAATTATTTTGCATATTTCTTAGCACTTCATACCTACACTCACAGCTCTCATTCTCAATCATGGTATTACTTCACATTTGTTCTCCGCATAGCTTTCCAGGCAGTCACCACAAGATGATATGAGCTGGCATTTGTGATGAGATATATTTAGTATCTTCAGTCCCCAAGCTTCATCCAGGCAGTGTGCCATTCAGATATTTTGGCTCTGTTAATTCCTAGCTGCAGTCAACAAAATCACTGTGGTGAGATGGCTTGCAGGAATTCACTTTCTAGGACTATTTTTTAAAAGATTTATTTATTCATTTATTTATTTGAAAGGCAGAGTCACAGAGAGGCAGAGGCAGACACACACACACACACACACACACAGAGAGAGAGAGAGAGAGAGAGAGAAGAGAGAGTCTTCCATCTGCTGGTTCACTCCCAAGATGGCCACAACCGCTAGAGCTGCGCTGATCCAAAGCCAGGAGCCAGGAGCTTCTTCTGGGTCTCCCACATGGATGCAGAGGCCCAAGGACTTGGGCCATCTTCTACTGCTCTCCCAGGCCATAGCAAAGAGCTGGATCCGAAGTGAATCAGCCAGGATTTCAACCTGCGCCCATATGGGATGCTAGCCCTACAGGCAGCGGCTTTACCAGCTATGCCACAGTGCAGGCTCTGGAGCAATCTATTTAGATGTTATAGTATACTAATCTGTACTTGTTGGTCTGCTTTGTTCTGTTATCAGCAAATCACATGTTTGAATGATTTGATTTCCCCAAATGAAAATAAATTATTTAACAAACGAAGAAGGGGAGGTAAAATAGATGGCAAGAAAAAAAAGCATTTTTTATTTATAATGTATCATTTGAAATAAAGCTGATCTGGATTCCTGCCTTTTGGGGAGGATGAAGCCTGTGCTGTGAGACAAGTTGGAGATCAAATCAACTGATTGAGTTTATTTAAATCTTGCTTCTTTTAACAGGGTTAATGTGCTCTTAATAGGGTTATCACAGAAAAAAAAATCAACACTAAATAATGCTTTAGCTGAAGGGCTAAAGGATGACCATGATGGTACATGAGTCTCTACTTAGTTACACAAAGATAAATATAGCCACAATGTTTTTCTAGAATCTTTTAGTTAACACCTATATTTTGAGGCTAAAATTATACCATGAAATAGAAATGAACATATCAACTACAAAACAAATTTTTCTTGGCCCAAAATTCTCCTTACCTTTTGAGAACACTCCTTTTTCTTCTCATTGAATCTACTATAGTTCTGTACACATGAAAGAATTTATTAATTATAATTTAGCTTGTGTAGATAAGTCTTTGGTTTGAAGTATTATGAGTGAGAATTTCAAGACTATTGTGTGCACAGTTAATGAATCTTTACAAAAAATCAGCATTATTTGATTAACATGGCCAAGATCACTGGTATAATGGATTGATTTGTTGATATCTGCTTGGAAACAAGTACATGACTTAGAAGCATTTTACAAAAAAGACACTCTTATTTGCTTTATTTTGAATAAGAGTAGATATAGATATTTACCACCCATAACAAGGCTAGAGGGAAGAGCCAGAGGTAATTGTGAGGACTTGGAAACATGCTCTGGCATTATCTTTGTGAATAAATTTTAAAAATTTGTCCCTTTATCAAAGATATACAATACAGCCATCAATAATAATGATATTTACATAGGGAGGTGAGATCAGTTTCATGTGTTCTCTTATACAATGACTAGAATTATAGCCAAAATACCTCCTACATTTTAACAGGTAGCACATTTGACACTTTATTTATTTTATTTTAATTGACAACTAACAATTGTGCATATTTATGGAGTACAATATGATGTTTTGATCCATGTACATACTATAGAAAGATGAAATCAAATTATTTAAAGTATCCATCACTTCACCAAATTATTGTTTTCTTGAGAGTGTTAAAATTAATTTTTAGCAATTATGAAATATGCAATACCTTATTATTAACTGTGGTCACCTTGCAGTGTAATAGATTGCTAAACTTATTCTTACAATCTACCTGAAATTTTCACGTTTTGATCCATATCTTTCCTTTCCTACAACACACTTTCAACACATTCAACACATGATGCTTTCAGAAAAAGGAGCTTAATTACTGATAAATTTACATATATGTGCCTTTGAAAATAAATGAATGTTATTCTCAATGTAATTTGATCATTAAAGGGAATATTGAAAATTATGCACATATTTTTATATAAGCACATTCATTTAAAATGTGAATCATATTATGAAAATGTGCTTGTGAAGGGAGATAGTGAGAGTAGAAAGCAACAATGACTGAAAGAACTTTGCTCTAATGTAAGCATATATACATTTCTCCTTTCATTACTAATTGTAGAACAATATATCATTTTGAAGCACCCATGGACGTGAGAAATAGCTTGCTTGAGGCTAAGAAATGCACAGACATGAAAAGAAAAATAAACCTTCCAATGAATAGAAATATCTGGGGAAATTGGCAGAAAATACATTTTAATTTGTTTGGTTTTCTCTCCCACAGTACACAAATGGACAGGCTCTTAATTTATTTCTTCTTAGACTTAGAAAAGAGGTAAATAGACTATCCATTAGGTTTGATGTTATATCTAACCAATTCCATGGGACATCTAAGACCTTATCATCACAATATTGGTTAAAGCATGGCAGCAGTAAATGTCATGTCTGTCATCCTGAGCTGTACTGAGCCAATCCATGTTACATTTACTCTGAGTAAATGTCAGTGCCATTGAGAGTGCCTAGAAAAAGTGGATTTTTTTTCTCCTTACTGACAAGTGCTTGACAATAAATTGTCTGCCTAGTACAGTAACAGCAAGCTAATGACTTGGCCTTGCTTCTTATAAAGATATGAAGGCTAACGTAGGTCATTTGTCAGAAAGGATCACAGATACTGCATCTATCTACATATTTTATGTCAGAGAATTGGGATGGCATATCCATCTAAACATTTAATGAAAAACATTATTTTTAGTCTGATAATCTTATTTATAATATGACAAATAATTTCACCTAATGTCATTTCTTTGTCTGCTTCTATAAGAAGAAGACAGGCTGCCCTTTACCTTCTTGATACCTTTTCATGTACAGAGTAAAAGGAAGTAACTTGCCAATTCAATGCTGCACATCACTCAATTCAAGCTGGCAATGACTACTGCCATCTCCCACCATTGCTTTTATTCTTTGAAACTCTCTCTAGAGACTAACTTAAGTATTCTGTCAGGTTTAATAAGATTAGAGACTAGCTGGAGTGTTGTTTAATGAAAGAATTTAGTAAATTGAAAGAAAGCACTCTCCTCTTCATAATAAGAAGCTGTAAAGCTAGTATAATTTGACCTAAAAAGAGAAATGAGAGTGTATTGAATGTAAAGAATTGGCTAGAATAATGCATTTTCTCTGTCTTCATCTCTAAAATTGATAAAAATTTTACACGTATCTTGATTTTGACACTATAGTAATTAAGAGTGTGGACTCTGGAGAGTCCGGCTCTATCACCTCCAGTCTGTGAAACGCTGAACATATCATTTGAACCTTTGATTCTCAAATTTCAAATCTCTAAAGCTGGGAAAATTATAGTATTCACCTAAGAAAGTGATTTTGAGACATAAATGGGAGAATTTCTATAACCACTGAGCAAAATGTGTAAAACATAGAAATTGTATCATTAATGTGAATCTAGGACAGCCCAATAAATATATTTCCTCTTTCATTCCAATTCCAGTATCACTTTGTAAAGTTTTATTTATCTATTTTTATTTATTTGAAAAGCAGAGCAACAGAACCAGAGAGACAGAGACAGACAGAAGCGGACACAGAGAGAGACAGAGACAGATACACAGATATCTTCCATTTTTTGGTTCACTTCCCAAATGCTCAGAACTGCCAGGACTGGGCCAGGTCAAAGCCAGGAGCCTGAAACTCTATCTAGGTTTCCCATGTGGTTTGCAGGGACCCAAGCACATGGGCTATCTTTGGCTGCCATAATCAGGAGCATCAGGAGGAAGATGATTTGGAAGTGGAGATGGGATTCAATGCTGGGAACTCCAATACGGGATGTAGGAGTCCAAAGTGATGGCTTAACCCACTGTACCACAACATCTGCCCCTCTAGTACTACTTGAAAGGTGGAGTGGTCACCCCTTTATCCGTGGTGGTTACATTTTAAGAACCCTAGTGAATTTCTGAAATAATGAGTGGTACTGAATTTTGATAAAATGGCACCTAAAAATGTGTGGACAAATGTAATAAAGAATAAAGTTTATTTTGATACAAAAAATCTTGAAATTCGTGCATATGAGGAAACTTCTAAAAGTTCATGGAAATGTATATAATGAAAAAAAAAAACCTGCATGGATTTCAAAAACTGTTGGCGCTATAATAAACTCCCCATTTAACTTCATTACACTGCAATTAAAGTTATTTAAAACAAATGAGTTGTGTATTTCCATAAGTTTTCACTTTCTCTGGACTACTGTTGATGACAGAAAATTAAAACCGTGGAAGTTGAAACTCCGGATAAGGGGGTGGAACGCTACATTATTGGAATCAGACAGATGGAGTTTAAACTATGAACTGTATTAATGAGAAAATATGAGAATGTCTCTTGGATTCCCCACCAGAAAGACTTCCTAATTCTCTCCCTTGTCATTCCAATAGATTGACTTACCTTGGCACAGAAATTATTGAAGCGCAAGACAACTTCTTCCTGTCCTACTAAGTTTACCACATTGCAAAGACGTCTCCTGCTTGTATCTTGTCTGTGGTAGGGCACAACTGAAAAACAGAGAGAAAGGCACTGAGTTCAGTTTATTTGCTCAACTAAATAATCAGGTAAATCATTGCTTTTGTTCTGCCCTTTTACTGAGTGAAGAACAAGGTCTGACGCTAATAGGATTTTCCAATCAAAATGCCTTTTACAAGTATATATCAGGTTAAGGAAAAATAGGTTCTTGACCAGCAAGAGTCATTATAATGCTAATAATTAGATATTCTATGTTTTACTGACCTGAAAAATTCTAATATTTAAATTGAAGATAACTAATCTAGATATGTATCTACTTTTTAGGAGAAATATGTAGACTTCTGCACTTTTCTAACCATGATAACAGTCTATTTCTCTCCTTGTCTCCTTTTTTGTGTGTTTCATTCAGTTCCAAAGACTTATGGTACTATGCATTTTCCTTGCTTCTATTCACTTGCATGCATATTTTAGATGTGTTCTCATCTTTAGATTGCCTCTTTCCTACATGTAGCTATTTTGTCATTTTTGGACTGGTTTAGTGAGCAATGGAAGTAATTGCTAGGATATCTTTCCACCACAGCAGCTTGGAGGGAAAAATTAAATGTATGTGTGTGTGTGTGTGTGTGTGTGTGTGTTACAGCTCGCTTATTCTTTTTGTCCTTAAGCTCCACTATGAGAAACTAGTCTTAAAAGTAAAGCACATTGACTGGCACCGTGGCTCACTAGGTTAATCCTCCGCCTGCGGCGCTGGCACCCTGGGTTCTAGTCCCAGTTGGGGCGCTGGGTACTAGTCCTTGTTGCTCCTCTTCCAGTCCAGCTCTCTGCTGTGGCCCAGGAAGGCAGTGGAGGGTGGCCCAAGTGCTTGGGCCCTGCACCCACATGGGAGACCGGGAGGAAGTACCTGGCTCCTGGCTTCGGATCGGCACAGCGCCGGCCGTAGCAGCCATTAGGGGAGTGAACCAACAGAAGGAAGACCTTTCTCTCTGTCTCTCTCTCACTGTCTATAACTCTCTCTCTCTCTCTCTCTCACTCTCTCTCTCTCTCACTGTCTAACTCTGCCTGGCAAAAAATAAAAATAAAAAATTTTTTTTAAAAAGTAAAGCACATTAAAGTAGGGTTCTATGATGGAGCTTGCAGAACAAAAGGTGAAAAATTCCCTGTAACAATACAGTTTTCACAGTGCTAACATGAAGCTCAGTTTGGTTCCATCTTCCTTGAGTGAGGGACCAGAAAATCAAGAGCAAATCGTTCCTAAATTAAAGGACAAGTTTCAATCTTAGAACAGTTTCTGTGAGGTTCCATTTTTGGAATTTTGGAAGTACTCAATATTTTCTTCAGTAAGTACTCCGGATAGGCTTATTTATTATAGTGTATGACTTCTTATTGCCACTTAAAATACATGCTTCTTTCTTGCCAAATCAGTTTAAGAAAGTAGTGTAAGAAAACATTTGTACAGACCTTGTTCTCAAAACAGTTTTACTACAAAGTAATTTTAAATGTTCCATGTATTTTCCATGTTCTATTAATGCCTGATATTTTAATTTAAATTAAAATTAAGAATAATGACCGAATCAAGTGAATGCTCAACTAAACTGTGAAAGGACACTGTGACCTTATTTTAAAAAGTTGCAATTCATTGAATAAAGAGAATTCCTTAACATGGAATGTTCATATTATTGAATAACATTAAGCATATCACTTAAGAGTATACAATAAGCCTATTTAGAATGTAGCCTCATCTATAAATAATATGTAAATAATACATTAGATAACACCTCATTAAAGTGGTATATAATGAATTTGTTTGACATGTGGGGAAATAGTGGGAATGTAGAAGTAGTGCTTATACTAACATTATGAATTGGTCCATTATTAAACTTTAATAATATTATATTTTCTAAGTACTTAATTAGTTATTTAATAAATATCAACAGAAAGAAAGTGAGATCCATGAAGTTTGGTTTCTTTTTTTTTTTTTTTTGTCCTTTCGCAACGTCACATTTATTTGTCAAACAAACGCACAGATCAATTATAGCAAAAACATAAGGGTAGTCAGTAATGCACACCATTCACATCAAAGGAGGAGAGAAGAAAGAATGGAGGGTGGAGTCCATTGTTTGGGAGGCTCTAGTCAAGTTCGTCAATGTCGCAGTCCCTCCAGATCCACTTGCTTGGAGAGTCACTCAGGTAGAATGCTTGGTGGCAGCTACCAGTAATTAAAAGTGAGCACTTGCATGCCATCGGCCAGCATTAGAAGGCAGATATTTAAGGATCAAATGACACAAGGAAACAAATTAAGTATGAACAAATACCAGAAACTTACATTGTAACTGAACTTGGGAAGAGAATTTCAACTCATTTCTTTTAAAATTTACTTTAACATGTTGATTCTAACATTTTCCCTGTATTCCTTTGTATAACTATCTAACCATAATGTTGGTGTCAATTTCTCTATTGTTTCCTAGTTTATTACCCATTACAGCACCCTATGGTTAATCATGTTTTTTGAAAACTGGCCTCTCAGGTATGACTTCAGTACCCTCTCAGGAACACATATTTAGTTAATTCGAGCAAGAGATATCTTGCAGCAACATGATGCTAGTTTCTGATTAAAAATTATATATTTTTGTCTCATTTAAATAATAATATAAATACATTGCAGAAAAGATGTTAAAAGCAGAAAATATTAAAAACTTGCAAAATTTTGCAACATACAAATAAATACACGCATATATTGTTTTATGTAAAATTATTTTAGATACCAAAAGATAATATCTTCAAGTGATTTTTAACTATGCTTTCTTAATTAAAAATGACAAAATTCACTTAGTATAAGTTCTAAAGTTGCTGATAGATCACCTTTTGTGTTCCTAGGTGTTTTAAACTCTTTTCTGATGCTATAACTGAACGTCTAACATTAAATAATTTATAAAAAAATATATTTTCTATACTTCTATAGGCTGGGAAGTCCCAGATCCATCACTTCTGGAGAGTGCTTTCTTCCAGGTGATGACACTGTGCAGAGCCCTGACATACTACAGAGCATTACATGATGAAAGGGTTCTCATAAAATGGCTAAACTGGCTTTTACAAAAGATCCATACTCTGAAAATGACTACATAGAATAGAAACACTTATGGGAAATAGAAAAAGCTCTACTATCAGAAAAAGTTTATAATGATAAATACCTACATTAAAATATCTCAAATAAAAATTTAAATTTTTAACTCAAGAAACAGAGAAAAAGAACAAATAAGGCACTAAAATTAACAGAAGAATGGAAATTATGATAGAGGAGATACACATTAAATAGATCATAGGGAAATAATAGAAAAAACAAATGAAATAATAGTTGCTTTGTGAAAAAGGCTAATAAAATCAAAAATTCATTTTTTGTCTGAGAAAATAAGAGAGGAGATTCATATATATAAAATCTGAACGAATAAAGAGAAATGAAGCTAATATCACAAAATAAGATTATTAGAGATTTCTATGAACAGTCTTATTACAATAGACAAATAAATGGATGAACTCCTAAAAAAATCAAACTCCCAAGACTGAAATTAAACAAATTGAAAATAAAGATATTGAAACTTGAACAGGCCAATAATGAACCCACAATCACAAACACAATAAATAAAAGTTGAGGGGAATATGTCTTCAATGGCGAATTTCCCAAACATTTAAAGAAAAAAAAGGGGGGTGTGGGACAAGTGTAGGAACATAATAACAAAGCAGGCATGGTTACCATAATGGACAGTAGGTTGATACCAGCCATCAGAATAGTCTAACTTGCACAAACAAATGCTATTACCTTATGTGTTCTTAGAAATGAAAAAGATAACATACACTACTAAATTTTTACTTGGTCTGTGAGAGCAAAAATACTCTAGAGCATGTGGGGGGAAAAAGCCTAACTTGAATGACAAATATACAGACTCACTGCCCCTCAATCAGTTTTCAACCTTGCACCAGTTTATATCCCAGAAACCCTTAAATTAAAGGAAGACCAGATAAACTTGAAGAAGAACCCTTGAGCACAACTGAAAACTTATTTATAATCTTTTTCTCAGCCTTCCCCAAAGGACCTCTGGCCTTTATCAGGGTAACCATTCATCTGTGAAAAACAAATAATCATACATTCCAAGGACTGCTGGACACCAGCTCTAAACTGAACTCTATTCCAGTAGACCCAAATGTCACAGTATCTTTCAGAGTAGGGACTTTATAGAGGTCAGATGGTCAATGGAATTTTAGCACATATTTCTTTGAAAGTGGATCCTTTGTGTCTCTGAACCCATCTTGTGATTATTATCCCAATTCCAAATTCTAAACTAGGAAATAGGGCTATTGTGATGGTAGAGCCAAGCCAGAAGCATTTAAACCTGATTCTATTTAGGAAAATAATAAATAATAAGAAATATTGTATTCCTGGATAAGTTTCAGAGATTAGTGTCACTACCATCAAGGACTTGAAAGATGCAAAATTGGTGATTCCCACCACATCCCTATTTCACTTGCCTATTTGGCCCATGTAGAAAACAGATGGATATTGGAGAAAGATAGTGGATTATCATAAATTAATCAGATAATTACTCAAATATCAGCTGCTGTTTCTCATGTCATTTTGCTTCTTAAGCAAATTAACACATAACTCTGGTAGCTTTTGACCTGGCAAACGCATTTGCTTCCAATTGTTTTCACAAGACCTAACAGAAACTGTTTTCAGGCCATATACTCCTACCTCAGGGATATATGAACTCTCCAGGCCTATGCCACAATTAAATTTTCAGGGGATCTTGATAACTTCTCTCTCATGAAATATCACAATTATGCTGATTGGACCTAGTGAGAAGTAATAACTGCTTTAGATTTATTGGTAAGCCATTTGTGTGTCTTATGGTAGGGCAAAAATTCGGGGCCTCCTATCACAGTGATATTTCTAGGGTTCCAGTTGTGTGGAATATGTCAAAACATTCTCCATAAAATGAATGATACAGTGTTGCATTTGACTTCTGATACAACTAAAAATAAGGCACAATGGCTTGTGAGCATTTTTGAATGGGGGGATGTATTCTTAACTAGGTTAACTTTGTGAAAAGCTGCTGGTTTTGACTGGGGTCCAAAATCAGAAAAGGCTGTCACAGAGGTCAAGAGTGTTATCCAGTCTCAACTGCCACTTGAACTTTATGATTCAGCAGATTCAATGGAGTTTGAAATGTCAGTTGCAGATAAGGATGTTTGCAGCATTTGGCATGTTCTTATCAGTCTATCACGATGCAGAACCTTAAAGCTTTGAAGCAAATGCTTCCCCATTCTCTGCGAAAAACTGCTCTCATTTTGACAAACTGCTTTTGGTTTGCTCCGGAGCCTTAGCAGAGGTGAAATTTAAAGACTGTTACAACATGTTGCTATGCAATTTGAGCAGCTCATCATGAATAGGGTGTCATCTGTTCCAGCTAAGAGACAATACCCACAGGAATAGGACAAAGGTTTTGAGAAGGCTACATATGCTGTGAATATGCATTCAACATAAGATGCTGTTTCAATCCCTTAGGTAGGATTCACAAGCCCAGGAATTTGGGAGTGGAAATGGGGGTGGCATCAGTCAACATTTCTCTTAGTAACCTACCAGCAAAGTTCTTGAGTCATAAAACTATGGGACTTTATCCTGTGTTCAACTAGAAACTTCAGTTCCAGAGGGAGGAATGCTTCTTCCAGAAGTTTAAACAATTATCTCATTGAACAGGAAGTTAAAACTGACATCCAGCCACTTTGGGATGCTCATGCCTCTGAGTCAATGAGACAGGACCGGAGCTATGGTATTAGCTGGAAGTCTTGAACCTTATCAGCAAAAGGAACTCGAACTACTTCTCCATGGTGCAGATAACAAGGAGTATGTCTGGAATATTCTTAGAGCCTGTAAAATCACCTTAGGCTTCTCTTAATATTACCATGATCTGAGGGCAGGTGCTGTGGAACAGCAGGTAAAGCCGCCGCCTGCAATGCCAGCATCCCATATGGGTGCCAGTTCTAGTCCCGGCTGCTCCTCTTCTGATAAAGCTCTCTGCTGTGGCCTGGGAAAGCAGTGGAAGATGGCTCAAGTCCTTGGACCCCAGGGAGACCTGGAAGAAGCTCCTGTCTCCTGGCTTTGGATCGGCGCAGTTCTGGCCGTTGCAGCCATCTGGGGAGTGAACCAGTGGATGGAAGACCTCTCTCTCTCTCTCTCTCTCTCTCTCTCTCTCTTTGCTTCTCCTCTCTCTGTGTAACTCTGCCTTTCAAATAAATAAATAAATCTTTAAAAATAAAAAAATACCCTGATCTATGATTAAACTGAATGAAAAAAAAGACTACCAAATTCAAGCAGGATTTCTAGTGGCCTAGACCTTTCAGGAGTGAATGCTCAGGCTGTTCTGGCAGGTAGAGAACCATGACAAGCTGAAGTGCTTGCTGAAGTCAAAGGGAATATGTAGTGAGTAGTGGATGTAGGTAGCTACAAAAATCAGCAATAAGCAAGTGACTAGTTACAGAAATGAGAAAAGTACTTATCATGAGCATTCCTTCTTATTTTGTTAAGAATATATGTATGTGTATATACATATATTAAACCAATATATTTGTTTTCTTTTTTCTGTTATTCATTTATCATGTACCATTTAAAATTTTATCAGCATTCCAGTAGCAATGATGTTACATCATAGTATTCAATTCACAGATTATTAGAGGAAGAGTAAATGCCACTCGAAGATTTTAATTTTTCTTCTGGGGAAAGAATTAGTGCATTTTCGTTTTCACTCGGTGTGGTTATATGTTAGGTAAATTTATTTCTTAGTTACTGTCTTCATTTGTAGATTAAGTAGAGTTTTAGGAGATATGTGTGAGTGTCAAGTTGACTGGGGTGGCAAATATGAAATCAATTTTGTGTGTCTATTTGAACAAACTAAGAAAAGTCCAAGAAGGCTATTGAATATGAAGGATTTTTATAATGTAGAAATAAAACCTGATTCCTAAACTGTAAAACTACTAGAAGAAACAGGGCCAGTGCTGTGGTGTAATGAGTAAAGCTACTGCCTGCAGTACCAGCATCCAATATGGATACCAATTCGAATCCCAGCTGTTGCACTTCTCATCCAGCCTCTATGCCATGGGCCCTGCATCCATGTGGGAGACCCAGATGAAGCTCCTGGCTCCTGCTTTTGGCCTGACCCAGCCCTGACCATTGTGGCCATTTGAGGAGTTTTTTTTATGGCTGTGTAGTATTCCATAATGTTTATATACCACATTTTCTTTATCTGGTCATCCGTTGATGAGCACCTGTATTGATTCCATATCTTAGCTTTTTTGAATTGAGCTGAAGTAAGCATGGGGGTACAAATAACTCTTTCATATGCTGATTTCTATTTGGGTAAATTTGCAGGAGTGGGACATCTGGGTCTTACAGTAGATTTATTTTCAGGTTACTGAGGAATCTCCATACTGTCTTCCAAAATGCCTATAGTAGTTAACATCCCACCAACAGTAGATTAGAATATCTTTTTCCCCGTATCCTCACCAGCATTTATTATTTTTTGATTTCTGTATGAAAGCCATTCTAACTGGGGTGAGGTGAAACCTCATTGTGGTTTTATTTGCATTTCCCTGATGGCTAGTGATCCTGAGCATTTTTTTTACATCTCTTTTTTCATCTCGATTTTGATTGGGTCTTTTCCTTTTTTTTTTTTTTATTTTGTTAGTTGAACCAATGGTGTATTGTTTTTGTTTATTTTATTTTTTTAAAAAGCAACTCTTCACTGACCTTTTGAATTGCTTTCTTTTTGCTTTCTTTCTTTTTTTTCAATTTGACAGGTAGAGTTACAGACAGTGAGAGAGAGAGAGAGAGAGAGAAAATCCTGCCTTCCGTTGGTTTACTCCCCAAATGTCCACCACGGCCGGCACTGTGCTGATCCGAAGCCAGGAGCCAGGTGCTTCCTCCTGGTCTCCCACGAAGGTGCAGGGGCCCAAGCACCTGGGCCATCATCCACTGCCCTCCCGGGCCACAGCAGAGAGCTGGACTGGAAGAGGAGCAACTGGGACTAAAACCCGGCGCCCATATGGGATGCTGGCACCACAGGTGGAGGATAAACCAAGTGAGCCACGGCGCCGGCCCCCTTTTTGGTTTCAATTTTGTTTAATTCTTCTATAATTTTAATCATTTATATCGACCTACTACTTTGGGGTTTAGTTTGCTGTTGTTTTTGTAGGTCTTTGAGAAGCATTGATAGCTCATTTATTTGATGTCTTTCCAATTACTTGAGGTTGACACCAATTGCTATATACTTCCCTCTTAATACTGCTTTTGCTGTATCCCATTAGTTTTGGTAGGTTGTATTGTTATTTTCATTCATTTCCAGGATTTCCTGATTTCCCGTTTGATTTCTTCTGTGACCCACAGTTCATTCAGGAGCATGTTGTTCTGTCTCTCCATGTGTTTGCAAATTTTCTATAGAGTCTTAAGTTGTTAATTTCCAACTTTATTCTATTGTGGTCAAAAAAGATACATGGTATGATTGCAATTTTTTTGAATTTGCTGAGACTTGTCTTATGACCCAGTATATGGTCTATCCTTTTTTAAAAAAAAATTTACTTTATTTATTTGAAAGACAGAGTTACAGGGAGAGGTAGAGACAGAGAGAGAGGTCTTCCACCTGCTGGTTCACTCCCCAGATGGCCACAACGGCCAGAGCTGTGACGATCCGAAGCCAGGAGCCAAGAGCTTCTTTTGGGTTTCTTACATGGGTGCAGGGGCCCAAGAACTTGGGCTATCTTCTACTGCTTTCCCAGGCCATAGCAGAGAGCTGGATCAGAAGAGGAACAGCTGAGACTAGAACCGGTGTCCATACGGGATGCTGGCACTTCAGGCCAGGGCTTTAACCTGCTGCGCCACAGCGCTGGCCCCCATATGGTCTATCCTAAAGAAAATTCCATGCACTGATGAAAAGAATGTGTATTAATCTACTGTGGAATGAAATGATCTGTAGATATCAGTTTGGACCATTTGGTCCATAGTGTACATCAGCTCTGTTGTTTCTTTTTTGATTTTCTGTCTAGTTGATCCTTCCATTGATGAAAGTGGGGTATTGAAGTCCCCCATTGCTATTGTACTGGCCTCTGTATCTCCCTTTAGATCCATTAACATTTGTTTTAAATAGCCAATCTCCCTGGCATTGGGTGCACATACATTTAGAATAGCCATATATTCCTGTTTAATTCATTCCTTTGCCATTACATAATGTCCTTCATTGTGTCTTTTAACAGTTTTTGTGTTAAAGTCTATTCTTTGAGAGTTTATCTCTGCATCTGATTGCTTCCCCAGCCCTCTGATTGGTTGTTAACTGTTATTCTGCTCACCCCTTAATTGGTTAAATCTAGGTAGCCACTTCTATGCATAAAAGAGCCAATGTCCACATGCTTACCAGGCAATTTCTCCCTTGCACCCTCCCCTCCTGACTGCTACATCAGGATAGTTCTCCCTTTTAATAAATCTTGGTTTGTTAACTGTCCCTGTCAGCGTGGAAATTCTTCAATTAGAGACAGAAACCAACATTGTCTTCATCCTCCTGTAACAAATGCAGTTCCTTTAATTTAACATCCATCTTGAAAAATGGGACATGCATTTGGCTAGAAAAGTATCAGTGGCAGTTCTTCAGTGCATGGGCCTTTGTTATTCTTTTCAGTGTCAATAGTTATCCAGGGCACTCTGTCCTGCTTCTTTGGGCTCTATACCTTTACTTACTGCTCCCACTTGGAGATTAGATACTTTGACAACCTCTTACTTTGAATTAAAGGAAGTAGCAGTGGCTCAACTGACTAATGAAGACTTTTTTTTTACTAAATAAAAATTTGCCACTTCTTGAAAAGTAAAGCATAGATCGTATTAAGTAACAAATAGTAAATTAGGAAAATACATTCGCAACATATAGTCAGATTTAATAACCTTAACTTTAAAAATCTTACAAATTCACAGAAAATAGCAAATATCAAAAGAGAAGATAGTAGGTAAACAGCCTTGAAAATTTTTATACTTTATGCTGAGTAAATGTAATATGATATTCTATTACATGTTAACTCATAGATTTAACAAAGACTTAAAAGTGGTATCTAATGCTGATCAAGATACAGGGCTGTAATCTGCCCAAACGTACCTGAATCAGTTAGGATTTAGTTCAGTTATAATAGAGATATCAAAATAAAAAATACTTAAAAATATTAATGTTTATTTTTTATGTATGCATTTTAAACCAAGATTAAACATGTATTTAAAAAAAAAAGAACTTACGAAACTGAATGCAATATCCTTAGGAGGATGAACATATACTGGTCATATGGACAAAGAACATGTTCTCACAAAAATAGGACTAAGAGTCAAAGGGAGCACATAAACAAGTCTAGTACCTGCTAATACTAACCGATAGAATAAATAAAGGGGAGAGTGATCCAACATGGGAAGCGAGATACTCAGCAGACTGGCAGATGTACTAAACAGCATTCTGGCCTCAGAATCAGCCCTAAAGGCATTCCAATCTGGCTGAAAAGCCCATGAGAGTATTTCAGGCATGGAAAGCCAAGACACTCTGGCAAAAAAAAAAAAAAAAAAAAAAAAAAAAAAAAAAACCTAAATGAAAGATCTCTGTGAGTGAGATCCCAGTGGAAAGAACAGGTCTTCAAAGAAGGAGGTACCTTTCTCTGAAGGGAGGAGAGAACTTCCACTTTGAATATGACCTTGTCTAAACAAGATAAGAGTCGGTGAACTCAAAAGGCTTCCATAGCCTTGGAAACTCATGACTGGTGCATAGGGAGATTACTGATGCCATAAACAGGAGTGTCAATTTGTAAAGTCAACAACAGGAGTCACTGTGCACTTACTCCTCATGTAGGATCTCTGTCCTTAATGTGCTGTACATTGAGACTTAATGCTATAATGAGTACTCAAACAGTATATTTTGCTTTGTGTTTCTATGGGGGTGCAAACTGTTGAAATCTTTACTTAATGTATACTAAACTGATCTTCTGTAAAAAAAAAAAAAAAGAAATTATCAATCCCAACTTGACTCTCACTGGGATTAAACATGACAATAGGTCTGATCTGATTTCATCATCATTTAAAAAATCATCTATTATTTTTCACTTTATGTTTCTGTGTGGGAGCAAACTGTTGAAATCTTTACTTAATGTATGCTAAACTGATCTTCTGTATATAAAGAGAATCGAAAATGAATCTTGATGTGAATGGAAGGGGAGAGGGAGTGGGAAAGGGGAGGGATGCGGGTGGGAGAGACGATATGGGGGGGAAGCCATTGTAATCCATAAGCCGTACTTTGGAAATTTATATTCATTAAATAAAAGTTAAAAAAAAGACTTATATAAGTAAGTCACATGCACTTGAAAAATTCTGGATATATATGAAACATTCATTTTAATATGAAATAAATTATAAAAGCCAAAATAAGTGTGAATAGTCTGAGTCAGGTTCTTCTGAGAAACTTCTTAGGTGAAATAAAACCCATGGAAAAGATCAAATATTATTCAGTGAGGTCTACTATGATAAAGTGTTAATAGCCATCCACAAGTATCTACTGTATGAATTATAAATGTTTTATTCACTCTGAGTTATAATATTATAGTTTATTTTGAGACATAAAAGAAACTGGAAATCATTAATATCCATTTCTGGGAAATAATATTTCATTATAGCTAAAATTAATACATCCTGTAAAAGTGGTTTCTATTTAATGATAATTTCTAAAATATGGGTTCCAGGAATTTGAACAACTCCTTTTAATGTTTCCATAAATCTTGATAAGGTAGAGTAGAGGAATACAAGCATGTGACAGCTGTAGCAACTTGAGTGATGCAAAATTATAAACAATGATAGAAAGAATATTTCTCCAAGGCTAACTATGGAATGTACAGATGTGAATTTAAATATTAAATGTTAGTTGTTGTTTTCCCTGAATCATAAGCACCTTTCGTGTCAAGTATACTGCTAAGAGAAGAAATTTATATTCATATCATTTTCTTTTTTTTTTTTTTTGGACAGGCAGAGTGGACAATGAGAGAGAGAGAGACAGAGAGAAAGGTCTTCCTTTGCCATTGGTTCACCCTCCAATGGCCGCCGCGGCCAGCGCGCGCTGCGGCCGGCGCACCGTGCTGATCCGATGGCAGGAGCCAGGTGCTTCTCCTGGTCTCCCATGGGGTGCAGGGCCCAAGCACTTGGGCCATCCTCCACTGCACTTCCTGGCCACAGCAGAGAGCTGGCCTGGAAGAAGGGCAACCGGGACAGAATCCGGCACCCCGACCGGGACTAGAACCCGGTGTGCCGGTGCCGCAGGCGGAGGATTAGCCTAGTGAGCCGTGGAGCCGGCCATGTCATTTTCTTATATTTTAACTAAAACATAGGTAGTTAAGCTTTGAAAATCTATTCAAAAATTGAGGATAGTCAAAATTCACAAGTATAGATGGGGTTTATGAATCAATAATTATTTATAACATAATAAACATATGTTTGAAATATTAACATGTAAACCAAATGTAGGCCAGGCACAAATGGAATAATTCCAATTATAACTTAATTTTTGTAGGATTTAGGAAAGCAGTTTTTTTTGCACCTGTCTTTCCTACCAAAAAATATTTGCGTGAGCCTTTCATTTGTGAAAACAGCTGATAATGATGATAATAACACAGTCAATAAAGATCAACTATTGACATATTTAGTGCAGAACACGTGCTAGGGTCCAGGTAAATGATTTATATAATTACCTCTTGATTTTCATCTAAGCCCTGTGAAGTGAATTTATCATTATAAAATAAGGTTTGGTTTCATGATTAACCTAATACTGCTCATAACAAAAGTGAGAGTAGATCCTCAGCTTGTTTGATCTAAAGACCTATGTTTTTAAGTACTTCTATTCCTAGTAAATAACCATACTGAAATGGAAAAAATGTAAAGCAATAGGTAAATATTAATCACTGTATATGTGGTAAAAAAAAATGGACACAATCAGTCTCTGTCCTCACAGAGTGTACTCTAGCGTAGGAGCATCACCACCACCACCACTACCCCTACCACCACCAACCCCTGAAGCATGTGATACTCATTACAAGGGAAATAAAGAAGTAGTTGTGATTGAGAAAACAAGGAAAAGAAGAACCTACCTTATATTGGCCTTGAAATCATCTCTGAAGAGGTAACATTTAAATTAAAATCAAAATTTATGCATAACTCAGTCACATAATACATATTATTGGAGGGAGTGGTGGAAGGATTACAGAAAGAGGAAAACGATTTCAGGATACAACAAAATCTGGATGTACTGCAATACTTGAGGTACAAATAACAGAGGATCATGTAGCAAGGGAATAATTCTGGAAGATAAAGTGAGAAAGATTATCACAAGTCTTCAAAACCATAGTAAGTCGTTTAATTATTAGAGAGCATTGGAAAAACCCTGAGAGATATAGGTACCAGCAATGACTTCTTGGAAAACACCCCAGAAGCACAGGCAGTCAAAGCCAAAATTAACATTTGGGATTGCATCAAATTGAGAAGTTTCTGTACTGCAAAAGAAACAGTCAGGAAAGTGAAGAGACAACCAACAGAATGGGAAAATATATTTGCAAACTATGCAACTGATAAAGGGTTGATAACCAGAATCTACAAAGAAATCAAGAAACTCCACAAGATCAAAGCAAACAACCCACTTAAGAGATGGGCCAAGGACCTCAATAGACATTTTTCAAAAGAGGAAATCCAAATGGCCAACAGACACATGAAAAAATGTTCAAGATCACTAGCAATCAGGGAAATGCAAATCAAAACCACAATGAGGTTCCACCTCACCCCGGTTAGAATGGCTCACATTCAGAAATCTACCAACAATAGATGCTGGAGAGGATGTGGCGAAAAAGGGACACTAACCCACTGTTGGTGGGAATGCAAATTGGTTAAGCCACTATGGAAGTCAGTCTGGAGAGTCCTCAGAAACCTGAAGATAACCCTACCATTCAACCCAGCCATCCCACTCCTTGGAATTTACCCAAAGGAATTTAAATTGGCAAACAAAAAAGCAGTCTGCACATTAATGTTTATTGCAGCTCAATTCACAATAGCTAAGACCTGGAACCAACCCAAATGCCCATCAATAGTAGACTGGATAAAGAAATTATGGGACATGTACTCTATAGAATACTATACAGCAGTCAAAAACAACGAAACCCAGTCATTTGCAACAAGATGGAAGAATTTGAAAAACATCATGCTGAGTGAATTAAGCCAGTCCCAAAGGGACAAATATCATATGTTCTCCCTGATTGGCAACAACTAACTGAGCACCAAAGGGGAAACTTGTTGAAGTGAAATGGACACTATGAGAAACAGTGACTTGATCAGCTCTTGTCCTGACTGTTGATGTACAATGTAATACTTTATCCATTTTAGTATTTTTTTTTGTTCTAGTACCATTGGTTGAACTCTGTAAATAACACACAATTATTCTTAGGTGTTTAAATTTTAACTGAAAAGTGATCCCTGTTAGGAATTTGGAAAACATTATGTTGAGTGAAATAAGCCAATCCCAAAGGGACAAATACCACTTGTTCTCCTTGATAGGTGACAACTAACTGAGCACCAAAAAGGAAACCTGTTAAAGTGAAATGAACACTATGAGAAATGGGGACTTGATCAGCCCTCACCCTGACTGTTGATGAGCAGCTTAATATGTTATCCCTCTTAGTATCTTTTTTGTTTGTTCTACTTAATACTTTTGGTTGAATACTGTAATCAATACACAATTCTTCTTAAGTGCTGAAACTTAACTGAAAAGTAATCGCTGTTAAATATAAGAGTGGGAATAAGAGAGGGAAGAGATGTGCAATTTGGGACATGCTCAAGCTGACTTACCTCAAACGGTAGAGTTAGAAACATACCAGGGGATTCAAATTCAATCCCATCAAGGTGGCATGTACCAATGCCATCTCACTAGTCCCAGTGATCAATTTCTGTTCACAATTGATCATAATGATAGGACTAAGAACCAAAGGGATCACATAAACAAGAATAGTGTCTGCAAATACTAGCTGATAGAATAAAAAATGATCCAACATGGGAAGTGAGTTACACAGCAGACCCATAGAATGGCAAATGTCCTAAACAGCACTCTGGCCTCATAATCAGCCCTTAAGGCATTCAGATCTGGCAGAAATGCCCATGAGAGTATTTCAGGCATGGAAAGCCAAGACACTCTGGGGAAAAAAAAAAACCTAAATGAAAGATCTCCACGAGTGAGATCCCAGTGGAAAGAATGGGTCATCAAAGAAGGAGGTACCTTTCTCTGAAGGGAGGAGAGAACTTCCACTTTGACCACGGCCTTGTCTAAAAATGATCAGAGTCAGTGAACTCAGGGGGCTTCCATAGTCTTGGCAGCTCATGACAAGAGCCTAGGGTGATTACTGAGGCCATAAACAAGAGTGTCAATTTGTTAAGTCAACAACAGGAGTCACTGTGCACTTACTCCTCATGTAGGATCTTTGTCCTTAGTGTGCTGTACATTGAGATTTAATGCTATAACTAGTGCTCAAACAGTATTTTTCACTTTATGTTTCTGTGTGGGAGCAAACTGTTGAAATCTTTACTTAATGTATGCTAAACTGATCTTCTGTATATAAAGAGAATCGAAAATGAATCTTGATGTGAATGGAAGGGGAGAGGGAGTGGATAAGGGGAGAGTTGCGGGTTGGAGGGACATTATGGGGGGGAAGCCATTGTAATCCATATTCTGTACTTTGGAAATTTATATTCATTAAATAAAAGTTAAAAAAAAAGATGAAAAATGCAATGGAATAAGCATCACCAAACCTATCCATTTCTTGGTTCCCTATCTGATGTCAAGGAGGGCCATTTGAAGTTATAGAAGCACAGTGCTCACATACAAGACATTTGAAGGAATAAATAATTGCACTTGGCCAGCGCCACGGCTCAATAGGCTAATCCGCCTCAGCGCTGGCACCCCAGGTTCTAGTCCGGTTGGGGCGCTGGATTCTGTCCCGGTCACTTCTGTTCCAGTCCAGCTCTCTGCTGTGGCCCGGGAGTGTTGTGGAGGATGGCCCAAGTCCTTGCACCCGCATGGGAGACCAGGAGAAGCACCTGGCTCCTGGCTTCGGATCAGCGCAGTGCACCGGCCACAGCGTGCCGGCTGCAGCGTCCATTGGAGGGTGAACAAACGGTAAAGGAAGACCTTCCTCTCTGTCTCTCTCTCTCTCTCTCTCTCTCACTGTCCAAATAAATAAATAGTTGAACTGGGATGAAAGGGGAGTAAAATAATTATTTTTTTCATTACACAATCTTAGTCACTGCCATAGAGTGCAAGGTGATGTTGACTTGCTCTAGAATCAATCTCAATGTTCATTTCCTTAGGTTATGATAGTTTATATTTTTAAGTAAAACAAGCAAAAATATTGTGAGAGAAAAATTACACAAGTGTGTCTTTTCCTGGGTGAAATCAATTATAATTTGAGAGAGGAGTCTGTAACTGCACTAATTCTACCAGACCACAGGATATGGGGCTGAGATCATGTGATTTCTCACAATGGGAGGAAAGAGTCACAATATTATGTGGAGAGATCAGAAAAAGTGTGGCTGCTTTTTCTTAAACTTGGTGATCCAAATCATCTGAAGTGGGCGTCTAAGCAGAGCAGGTTCTTCTCACCACTCTACCCATTTTGCTCCTGTGGAGAACATTGGAAAGCATTTAGAATAGCTTGTATATCCAGAGTCAGAAAGCAAGTTGATGTGATACGGGTGCTGCTAGCCCTGGCTCATTAGTGTCTTGATTGGTTCAGGCTCCATTTTAAACTCAAGCAGTTTCAATCACTTCTAAGTTTTCTAGTTGAAGGACTTAGCTTTTATCTTGCCTTACCCTCAGGTTGAGTGCTGATTCAATGTATAGCTTTCAGGTCTCCAGGGATACTCCTGGGGAGCAGGGTATAGGGTCCTATTTGGGAACATGAGTCTGTGAACCAGTTATTTGTTCTCTTCACTTGACTTAGTCCTAAAAATAGTACTTTCTAATATTGGAGGAGTGGAAACAAGTTTTTTTTCCCTTTAATTTATTAGAAGATTTCAGAAATCCTTATTTCAACTTGTGCTATGAAACAAACAATGCGTCTAAATGAGATTTTAAACTAGCACACATAGTGGAAGTAAAATATCTTCTTCCAACTTAAGAGGATTAGGTCGGTTGGAGTGCATAATTAGAAATTTAATGAATGAGTAATAATTAAAATCTTGTTATAAGGAGAAAAGAAGAAATAATTTAATACATATTGAAAATCCAATTATAATTTTAACACTACCTGTGCATATTTTTTCTGCTATTTAATCTCATTGTAATACAATTTTATTAAGTAAAGATCATTTTATGCCTATGTTTCCATTCACATGGCCAAAAAATATTCTTTATATTATTCTGCATTACCTGTTTTTATAGATTTAGACCTGAAAAATAAGCAATAGTCTCTAAAAATTATGAAGTCACAACTTCATAAGAATGGTTATCTTCTTAAAATTGTGCATAAAATTGTACATGAAATTTGGTCTATTTTATATCAATGCAATTAAACATAGTTTAATATACATTTCTGATATATATGCATTTATTTGTAGATAATACTATATTAAATTAGTTTATATACGGATTTATATGATACACACAAATGGACAAAGAATGTGATAAGATTAAACATTTTAACATTATTTTACTATCATGAAGATTATATAATTAGTTCTCATTTTTGTGAGAGAGATGCAACTGAAGGTATATTTTAAGATGATTTATCTTCTGCAATAGTTTGCAGCAGTGATTTTGAAAATGATCCATCTGATTCCATGAGCTGATGCCCTTTCTACTGTATAAGATGCCTGAAGAGGCCGGCGCCAGGGCTCAATAGGCTAATCCTCCGCCTTGCGGCGCCAGCACACAGGGTTCTAGTCCCATTCAGGGCGCCAGATTCTATCCTGGTTGCCCCTCTTCCAGGCCAGCCCTCTGCTATGGCCCGGGGGTGCAGCGGAGGATGGCCCAAGTCCTTGGGCCCTGCACCCGCATGGGAGACCAGGAGAAGCACCTGGCTCCTGGCTTCGGATCAGCGCGATGCACCGGCCACAGCACGCCAGCCACGGCACCCATTGGAGGGTGAACCAACGGAAAAGGAAGACCTTTCTCTCTGTCTCTCTCTCTCACTGTCCACTCTGCCTGTCAAAAAAAAAAAAAAAGATGCCTGAAGATAAAAGCCAATAAACATTTTACCAAGCTTAAAAAAAAGATGATTTATCACTTTATCACCGTACAAGAAGTCAATTTGAACAGCTATTCTCAATATAGATTTATTTCAAATCTTACATTAATGGATATAATAGTGGGTAGCAATGTGTTACAAAGTTATATAGATTAAAAAATTGGAGAAGACATTACTAACTGCACTCAACTAAATTATGATAGTCATTTCTAATTCTGTCCAATTATGCAAAATAATTATAGAAATTTGATTGTGTCTACATTAGTAGCATTGCCTTTAATTCATTTTGTTTAAGCTTTATTTTGCAAGTATGAGTTAGTTAAAACTAAAGAATATAATCTGTAAATCCATTCATAGACAGAAGTAACTTAGAATGGGAGAATATATGCTGAAAACAAACAAAAAGCTAAAGACAGAACTGATAACTATTCTGCACTGTGCAGTTCTCATTATTCCCTCAGTTTCCTTGCTATACTATAAGTGACACATCACTGAATGACATAAAGCTTGGGTGAAGGTATTCATATCAATATATACCACAAAATTTAATGAAGCGCAGTTTTCCTTATCTTATATATAAATAGATATAATTAAATGATTTAATGTATTTTTCTAACAACCTACATGATTTTCTAGACTACTTCTAATGGTTCAGGTAACAGCAATGCGCAGATGTCTGCTAAATATTAGGAAGTATGTGAACTTAATCCAGTAATGGTCAATATAGATATTTGGGCATATTTGGTATCTTTACTGCCATTACACCAACTAGTCTACTCCACAGGACATTATTCACTGATAAAAAGTAGCATCTCTTTCATACCTCTTCCATATATTCTTACCAAATCTCATCAATTAAATCTAAATAAATACATAATATATACTCTCAATTTCATCTCCACTGCTAGGGTCTCATCAATTCTCATCAGTATTATGACATTAAACTAGCATTGCACTGCTCTGAAATAAATTAAACTTCAAAATGTTCTTAATTTCATATTAAGTAATCCTTTATGTTTTCATTTTGAAGTAACTGTAGACTCACAGGAAGCTGCAAAACTTGTTCAGAAAGATCCCATGTACACCTCACCAAAGTGACATAAGTGACATCATACACACCTTTGGTGCAATATCAAAACACCGAAATTGCCATTTGTATAACACTATTAAGTAGACTATAGACTTTATTCAAATTTCACCAGTTTTTAAATGTACTGATTAGTAATTGCATCTATATCTGTATCTCTGATTCTTAATCATATCTATAGATTTGTATTATAACCACCATAATCAAGATACAAAGCTATTTCAATCACTACACACATAAATGAATGCCCTTATGCTACCTGTTTATAATCAGAACTGAAGAATGAATTAATGCTTGTTTTGGTCACTATAGTGTCCTTAGCATCTGGAATACAGTAGGTAATTTCTTTCTACTGAGATGTACTTCAGATACTACAAAATGTTCAAATTCAAAGTATATAGTTCAGTGCTTTTTAGTATGTTCTCAAGATTGTGTAGCAACTGAAATTTTCTTTTCTTTCTTTTTTAAGATTTATTGTTTATTTGAAAGTCAGAGTTACAGAGAAAGGGAGAGAGGAAGGGAGGAGGGAGGGAGGGAGGGAGAAGGGAGGGAGAGAGAGAGAGAGAAAGAGAGAGAATTTTTCATCCACTGGTTCATTCCCCATGGCCAGGTCTGGGCCAGGCTGAAGCCAGGAGCCAAGAACTTCATCCAGGTCTCTCAGGTAGGTGTCAGTGGCCCAATGACTTGGGCCATCTTCTATTGCTTTACACAGGCCATCAGCAGAGAGCTGGATGGGAAGTGGTGTAACCAGGACACTAACTGGTGCCCATATGGGATGTCAGCGTCACAGGCAGTGGCTTTACCCTATACACCACAACTCCAAACCCTGACATTTTCTTTACTTAAAAATATTATTTATTTGCAAAACAGAAAAAACAGAGGGAGATGGAGAGAAGGAGAGAGGGGGAGAGAGGGGGAGACAAGAGAGAGAGAGAGAGAGAGAGAGAGAGAGAGAGAATGACAATGTTTTTCAATTTGCTGGTTCACTTCCCAAAGGCCCAGAACAGCTGAGGCTGGACCAGGACAAAACGAGGTGCCAGGAATTCCATCCAGGAATTCCACATGGATGGCAGGGACCCAAGTACTTGGGCCATCATCTGATCTCGTAAGTGCATTAGCAGAAAGCTGCATCAGAAATGATGTGGCTGAGGCTCAAATGACAATGATTGTTTACATATGACCACAAAAGCACAGGCAACAAAACAGAAATTAATGGATGGGATGACAACAAACTATAAAGTTTCTGTAAAGCAAACAATCAAAAGAGTGAAGAGATAACCTACAAAATGGAAGAAAATACTTGTAAACTATTCATTCAACAAGGGATTAATTTCCAAAATACATAAAGAACTCAAAAAAAGTTAACAGCTAAAAAATACGTGCAGAATCATGAAGCAAGACCCCTACCTTACACCTTACACAAAAATCCACTCAACATGGATTAAAGACCTAAATCTACGACCTGACACCATCAAGTTACTAGAGAACATTGGAGAAACCCTTCAAGATATTGGCACAGGCAAAGAATTTCTGGAAAAGACCCGGGAGGCACAGGCAGTCAAAGCCAAAATCAACTATTGGGATTGCATCAAATTGAGAAGTTTCTGTACTGCAAAAGAAACAGTCAGGAGAGTGAAAAGACAACCGACAGAATGGGAAAAAATATTTGCAAACTATGCAACAGATAAAGGGTTAATAACCAGAATCTACAAAGAGATCAAGAAACTCCACAAAAACAAAACCAACAACCCACTTAAGAGATGGGCCAAGGACCTCAATAGACATTTTTCAAAAGAGGACATCCAAATGGCCAACAGGCACATGAAAAAATGTTCAAGGTCATTAGCAATCAGGGAAATGCAAATCAAAACCACAATGAGGTTTCACCTCACCCCGGTTAGAATGGCTCACATGCAGAAATCTAACAACAACAGATGCTGGCGAGGATGTGGGGAAAAAGGGACACTAACCCACTGTTGGTGGGAATGCAAACTGGTCAAGCCACTATGGAAGTCAGTCTGGAGAGTCCTCAGAAACCTGAAGATAACCCTACCGTTCGACCCAGCCATCCCACTCCTTGGAATTTACCCAAAGGAATTTAAATTGGCAAACAAAAAAGCGGTCTGCACCCTAATGTTTATTGCAGCTCAATTCACAATAGCTAAGACCTGGAACCGACCTAAATGCCCATCAACGGTAGACTGGATAAAGAAATTATGGGATATGTACTCTTTAGAATACTATACCGTAGTAAGAAACAACGAAATCCAGTCATTTGCAACAAGATGGAGGAATCTGGAACACATCATGTTGAGTGAAATAAGCCAGTCCCAAAGGGACAAATACCATATGTTCTCCCTGATCGGTGACGACTGACTGAACACCAAGAGGGAAACCTGTTGGAGTGAGGTGGACACTATGGGAAACGGTGGCTTGATCAGCATAGCCCTGACTGTTAATGAACAACTTAATACATTATCCCTCTTAGTAGTTTTTTTATCTGTTCTACTTAATATGACTGGTTTAGATCTGTAATTGATGCACAGTTATTCTTAAGTGTTGAAAATTAACTGAAATGTGATCCCTGTTGAACATGGTGGTGGGAATGGGAGAGGGAAGAGATGTATAATTTGGGACATGCTCAGGCTGACTTGCCCCAAGTGGTGGAGTTGGAAGCATACCAGGGGATTCCAATTCAATCCCATCGAGGTGGCATGTACCAATGCCATCTCACTGTTCCAGGTGATCAGTTTCAGTTCACAGTTGGTCATGGTGGAGGGACTGGGAGTCAAAGGGAGCACATAGACAAGTCTAGTACCTGCTAACGCTAACTGATGGAGTAAATAAAGGGGAGAGTGATCCAACATGGGAAGTGAGATACTCAGCAGACTCATAGAATGGCAGATGTCCCAAATAGCACTCTGGCCTCAGAATCAGCCCTAAAGGCATTCGGAGCTGGCTGAAAAGCTCATGAGAGTATTTCAGGCATGGAAAGCCAAGACACTCTGGCAAAAGATCTCTGCGAGTGAGATCCCAGTGGAAAGAACAGGTCATCAAAGAAGGAGGTACCTTTCTCTGAAGGGAGGAGAGAACCTCCACTTTGACTATGACCTTGTCTAAACAAGATAAGAGTCGGAGAACTCAGAGGGCTTTCATAGCCTTGGAAACTCATGACTGGAGCATAGGGAGATTACTGATGCCATAGACAGGAGTGTCAATTGGTAAGGTCAACAACAGGAGTCACTGTGCACTTACTCCTCATGTAGGATCTCTATCCTTAATGTGCTGTACATTGAGATTTAATGCTATAATGAGTACTCAAACAATATATTTCACTTTGTGTTTCTATGTGGGTGCAAACTGTTGAAATCCTTACTTAATGCATACTAAACTGATCCTCTGTAAAAAAAAAAAAAAAAAAAAAAAAAAAAAAAAAAAGAAATTATCAATTCCCAACTTGACTCTCACTGGGATTAAACATGACAATAGGTCTGCTCTGATTTCATCATCATTTAAAAAAAATCATCTATTATTTTTCACTTTATGTTTCTGTGTGGGAGCAAACTGTTGAAATCCATACTTGATGTATACTAAGCTGATCTTCTGTATATTAAGATAATCGAAAATGAATCTTGATGTGAATGGAAAGGGAGAGGGAGTGGGAAAGGGGAGGGTTGTGGGTGGGAGGGACGGTATGGGGGGGAAGCCATTGTAATCCATAAATCGTACTTTGGAAATTTATATGCATTAAATAAAAGTTAAAAAAAAAGAAAATCAATAAATGTTCTGAATAGATATTTCTCAAAGGAAAATGTGCAAGCAGTCCACAGTTTTTTTGAAAAACTGCTCAATATGAATAATAATCAGCGAAATTCAAATCAAAACCACAGTGAGACATCCCCTGACCTCAGTTAGATTGGCTATTACGAAAATACTAACAAATCGAGTGAGGTTGCAGAGAAGGGGAAATTCTCACAGATTCTTGGTAGGAATGTAAATTACTACAGCCATTATCGAAAGCATTATGGAGGTTTTTCAGAAAACTGAAAACAGAACCACCACATGAGCCAGAAATCTTATAACTGGGTATCTTTCCAGAGGAACTGTAATCAGTGTGTTGAAGAGATATCTGCATTCACATGCTTATTGTAGCACTATTCACAATTACCAAGATGTGGAATTAACCTAGGTGCCCATTGAGGCATGAGTAGATAAAGAAAATCCACATAGTGGGATATTGCTCAGTGTTAAAAAAGAATGAAATTCTGCCATTTGTAGCTACATTGGATGGAACTGAAGGACATTATGTTGTGTTAGATGTTAGGTACTAAAAGACAACTACTGTAAGTTCTCACTTATATGTGGAAACTATAAAGTTCATCTCAAAGAAATAGAGAATATAATGTGGTTTCCAGGACCTGGGAAAGGTCTGAGGAGAGATGGAATGAGAGAAGATTGTTAGTGAGTACAATAGTACTGTTGGATAGGAGGAATAATTTCTAATGTTCTATGGCATAGTAAGATAGCTATGACTTACAACTGTTAATTTAATATTTCAGAACAGATTGTAGAGATGATCTGGAATGCTCTCAACACAAAGAAGTGATAGAAATATGAGGTTATACACATGCCAATTACTCTGATCTGATCATTACAAATTATAAACATCTATTAAAATATCATACTATACACCATACACATGCACGATTAGTATGCATCAACTAAAAATAAATTTTTAGAAAAAGACCATATCATCACAAATACAAGCAGACATTATCACTTTTTTCAAATAGGAACACTGTTTATTACTGTTTATTTTTTTCTTCTTTTTTTTTTTTGGTATTTTTGGCCTAAATGTCTTTGTTAGACCTAGAGTCATATGTTGAATAGAAGTTATTAGAAGTCCAGTGTTGTGGCATAGTGGATTAAGCCACTGCCTGAGACACTTGCATCCCATACGAGCACCTGTTTGAGTCCCCACTACTCCACTTCTGATCTAGATCCTTGCTAATGTTCATGAGAAAGTAGCAGAAGATGGCCCAAGTGCTTGAATCCCTGCCACTCATGTCCTGGCTGTTGTGGCCATCTGGGGCATGAACCAGAATATGGAAGCTTCATCTTGCTCTGTGTCTTCCTCTCTCTCTCTGTAACTCTGCCTTTCAAATAAAATAGATAAATTTTTAAAGAAGAACTTTTGTTAGTCGTTTTACTATTTTCTATATGTATTCTTGTATTTTGGTTTCTTTCTCAATTGCCTTATTATTGTATATTTTATGTTAAATAGATATTTTATTTTACCATTTTAATTTCCTTGGTTCTTCTACTCTCTCTATATTTTTTGAAGATTTTATTTATTTATTTGACAGGTAGAGTTACAGACAGTGAGAGAGAGAGACAGAGAGAAAGGTCTTCCTTCCGTTGGTTCACTCCCCAGGTGACTGCAATGGCTGGAGCTGCACTGATCCAAAGCCAGGAGCCAGGTGCTTCTTCCCGGTCTCCCATGCAGGTGCAGGGACCCAAGCACTTTGGCCATCCTCCACTGCCTTCCCTGGCCACAGCAGAGAGCTGGACTGGAAGAGGAGCAGCCAAGACTAGAACCGGCACCCATATGGGATGCCAGTGCCGCAGGTGGAGGATTAACCTGCCGCGCCACAAGGCCGGCCCCTCACTCTATATTTTTCAGTTATTTTCTTAATATCATTAGCATTTTAATTTATAACAATATTCCAACCCATGGTTCACTCTTCAAGTGGCCACAATGGATGATGCTGAGCCAGGATGAAGCCAGGAGTTGGAACTCCATTGTGGTTTTCCACATGGGTGGCAGAGGCCCAAGTACTTGGGTCACCCTCTTCTGCTTTCCCAGATGCTTTACTAGAGAGCTAGATTGGAAGAACAGCATCAGTGACTGGATCCAGCACTCTGATATGGGACAAAGAATTTTTGGTTGATATATTTTTTTTTCTTTCAGCACTTTGGATATATATTATCCCAGTATTTCATATTGTTTAATAATATTCCAATTCTTAATCATATTAAAAATTCCATTGCATATAATGATTGATGTCTCTCTTGTTCTACATTTTGATCATGATTTGTCTAGGTGAATATAATTTTATCCTATTTGGAATTTATTGAATTTCTTGAACGTGTATGTTGGTTTTGATCAAATATCAATGGTTTTCCTCCATTATATTTTCCCATACACTTAATACCCCTTCTTCTCTTTCTTCTCCCTGTGAATTAATGTTATGCCTACACCAGGGTACTTCATAGCATTCTACAGGTCTCTGAGATTTCGTGATTTTTGTCATTATTTTATTCTTTCCGTTCCTCCTTCTGCTAATTTCAGTTGGCCAGTTTTCAAGTTTATGGATTTTTCTCTTCTGTCTGCTCAAATATGCTAATAATCACTGTAGTTATGTTATCATTATTCTTTTCAACTCCAGAATTTCCATTTAGTATCTTTTTTAACATTTTCTACTTAGTGAGAAATCATTCTTATATTTCATTTTATTCTTTTTTTAAAAGATTTTTTGTTTATTTACCTGAAAGACAGAGTTACAGAGAGAGTTAGAGACAGAGAGGTCTTCCATCTGCTGGTTCACTCCCCAGATGACCACAATGGCCAGAGATACGCTGATCCGAAGAGCCAGGAATTTCTTCTGGGTCTTCCATGCAGGTGCAGGGGCCCAAGGACTTGAGATATCTTCTACTGCTATCCCAGGTCATAGCAGAGAGCTGGATGGGAAGTGGAGCAGCCAGGACTAGAACCGGCGCCCATATGGGATGCCAACACTTCAGGTCAGGGCATTAACCCACTGCACCACAGGGTCAGCCATAGCTTGCTCAAGCTCTCTTGAATAATGATTTAAAGTCATTGTGTATTAAGTCTAGCATCTGATTTTCTTGGGAATATTTTTTGTTAATTACCTTTTTGCTTTTTTTTTTCTTTGACAGGCAGAGTTAAACAGTGAGAGAGACAGAGAGAAAGGTCTTCCTTCAATTGGTTCACCTCCCAAAGGCCGCTACGGCCGGTGCACTGCGCCGATCTGAAGCCAGGAGCCAAGTGCTTCTTCCTGATCTCCCATGCGGGTGCAGGGCCCAAGCACTTGGGCCATCCTCCACTGCACTCCCGGGCCACAGTAGAGAGCTGGACTGGAAGAAGAGCAACCAGGACAGAACCAGCACCCCAACTGGGACTATAACCCGGGGTGCCAGCGCCGCAGGCGGAGGATTAACCTAGTGAGCCGCAGCACTGGCCAATTGCCTTTTTCCTTGTGTGTAGGCCATAATATCTTGTTTCTATCATGACTTGTAATTTTATGTTGGATATCAGTCATATGATATAATGCATTTTGGCAACTCTGATAAAGGTTATTTCCATCCCCAAGGACTTTTTTTCTAAAGGTGTTTGTTAATTTTTGTTAAGCAATTCTTATGAAGTAATTCTCTAAATTCTATATTCCTTGTCATGTGTGGCCACTGAATTTTCTAATGGCATAGCTTAATGGTTAGCTAATGATTAGACAGACAATTCTTTAAAAACTTGAAATAGGGGGCCAGTGCTATGGCACAGAGTGTTAAGCCACCACACACAATGGTAGCATAACTATATCAGCCCCTGCCACTCACATGAAAGAAATGGATGGAGTTCCTGGCCCTTGACTTTGGCCTGGCCCAGTCCTGGCCATTGCAGCAATTTGAGGAGTGAACCAGTGGATGGAAGACTCTCTCTCTCTCTCTCTCTCTCTCTCTTTCTCTCTCTCTCTGCCTCTCTCTAACTCTGCCTTTCAAATAAATAAATAATTATTTTAAAAAGTTAAACTAATTTTAAATATTTTTACTAGTGTCTCATTGCTTTTACAAGTTTCTGGAGGTCCTTTTTCCATTACCATGAGTGATAGCATCCAAAAATGATTTATTGAGTAATTAAGCAAGTGAACTGAGAGCTTAAATTAAAGTTTCTTCAACCCTTTATCATGGTAGGAGCAATAAACTGTAATTTATAATGCAAGACTTGAGAAGTAAGATGCAGGATAATAAAGGCAAATATTTTTGACATTATAAAGGGGTAATAATTTGAATCTTTCAAAAATGTTGAGAATAAGCTCAGGGGATGAAAAGTATATAGCTTCAGTTTTATAAAACTCATGGAGGTCCAATTTAATGTGATATTATTGATACTTGTATTGTGAAGGTGGGAATTAAATAATATGAGAATAAAGGAGATAAGGATATTTGGAATTTTAAGCAAAGAAGTGAAGAAAAAGAGTGGAACACTTTTGCTGTATATTTGGAATACCAAGAATGAACTATGTGTTGTAGTGGACTGCAGTGGCGTGTGGAACCTGAAAAATTTGAACTCAGAAGTTTTAAGTACAATGAGGGATATGAGAGGCTGGAGTAGGAGATGAGGAAATGGAGAGACATTGGACAAAGGGAACAAAGTGTCACTTGGACAGGAAGAATCAGTTTTATTGAACTATTTCATAGATTGGTGACCACAGTTAAGAATATGTATGTATATTTGAAATTATTTAAAAAGTACATTTCAAATGTTTTCAACACAGTGATAAATATATGAGATAATATATATAAGCTTGATTTCCTCATTCTACAATTTATGCATACGTTAAAATCACATTGTACTTCATAAATATAAAACTATTATTTTCCGTCTAAAATAAGATAAAAAGAGACTATGAATATACTGTATCAGTAATATATTCATCCTAAAAGCTTTTTGAAAAAAAAATTTGCTAGTGTAGACAAATGTCTCTTAAGAGTAATATTCCTTACCTCTTCTCACAGTCACATTGGTGTAAGATTCTTTGAGTATTTCATATTAGGATATGTTTGAAATATGCTATCATGTGAACATATATTTTATCAATAAATATATTACTGACACTATCCTTTGCAGTGCATAACATGACAGAAGTCATTTTAAAAATAATTTGCTGATTCCTCAGGGTTGCTGTATAATTCAACTTTTCAGATAAGGTTAACTGAAAATTCAGTTGTTACCTTGGCCACAGGCGAACAATATAGCAAAGGACCCAAAGCTGCCCTTTGGCCAGGCTGATGATTGAGTGATGATTGCAAACACAAGTAATGAAGAAGGACTGTCTGGCCCTGGAAGATAAGGTTTCAGTAAATAAGGAACTAATCAGTTTCTGTGGAGAGGACAGTTAGCAATGTGAAAGTAAAAAAGGATTCATGTCCTGTCTCTGAACTGTTAAGCAATTAAACTTGAACATGTAGGTTAAGAACTATGAGGTTTTTCTGTGGTGGATTCTCAATCACTAGTAGGTACAAACAAACATTCCTGAATCAGTAAATTTTGAGATGGTTCTAGCTGATATACTGTATAAAGTAAGATCAAAAAGTCTGATGGGAATTCAAAGACATGTTGATGATAAGGTGCCAAGGTTTAAAAAGTCCAGATTCAGTGTCTCTTCTTGTATAGGAAATCTTTACTTCCCTTCTACCTTCAAAGTTAAAATGTAAATGAGATGAACAAATTTCATGTATTTCATATATACAGATTTAGGAGCATAGTGATACTCCCTACTCTCCCTATTGCCCACTCTTCCACCTTAGATCCTCCTTCTTTTCTTATTCTTTCTTTTAGCAATGACATACTTTTGCTTTATTTTATAATAATAAGATCAACTCTCCACTAAGTAAAGATTTTGACAAATTGGAAGAAGAAAAAACACTGTTCCTCAAGAGTAGAGATGAGCGCTATAAACAATAATCAAATCTCAAATGTCAATTGATTTGATTTGTTTTGATTTCACTTTGATTTCTTCTGTGACTCACTGTTAGTTCAGGAGCACAATGTTCAGTCTCCATGTGTTTGAGTATTTGATATATATTCTTAAATTGTGAATTTCCAGTTTCATTCCATTGTGGTCAGAAAAGATGCATTATATGATATCAATTTTTTTGAATTTGCTGAGTCTTGCTTTATGACCTAGTGTGTGGTCTATCCTAGAGAAAGTTCCATGCAGTGATGAAAATAATCTCTATTCTTTAACTGTAGGAAATGTTCTGTAGATATCAGATCCATTTTGTCCATAGTGTAGAATGGCTCTGCTGTTTTTGTTGATTTTCCGTCTAGTTGATCTGTCCATTGATGAAAATGGGATGTTGGAGTCATCCATTACTATAGTATTGGAGTCTGTATCTGGCTTTAGATACATTAATATTTGTTTGAAATAGCTAGATGGCCTGACATTGGGTGTATATACATTTATTGTAGTCAAACCTTCCTCTTGAGCTAATCTTAATCATAACATAATGCCCTTCTTTGTCTCTTTTAACAGTTTTTGTGTTAAAGTCTATGATGTCTGATATTAAGATGGCTACACTTGCTCTTTTTTGCTTTCTGTTAGCATGGAATATTTTTTCCATCCTTTCACTTTCAGTCTGCATGCATTTTTGTTGGTGAGATGTATTTATTATAGGCAGAAAATAGATGGATCTTGTTTTTTTTTTAATCTATTCAATACATTCAGCCAGTATGTATCTTTTAATTAGAGAATTTATGCCAATTGCATAAATCAAGATTGCATAAATTACATAAATCAATATTACTATTGATAAGTAACAATTCATTCCTACAATTTTCCCATATATATTTCTATTGTTTGATTTGGATTTCCTTTATACTTTTATCGGGATGTCTTCTGCCTTTACATTATTCTATAATGATGACTACTATCCTCTGTTTCTCTGTGTAGCACATCCTTAAGAATCATTTGTAAGTCTAGACAAGTGATGAAAAATTCTATCAATTTCTGTTTGGGAAGGTCTTTATTTGACCTTCATTTATAAATTAGAGCTTTGCTGAGTACAGTGTCCTGGGTTGACAGCTTCTTTCTTTTAGTACTTGAAGTATGTCTCTCCATTTTCTCGTAGTCTGTAGGGTTTCTGATGAGAATGTAGCTGTTACTCTAATTTTGGATTCTTTGAAGTTAACCTGGCATTTTGCCCATGCACATTTTAGAACTTTGTTTTACTGTTAAAAGTTTCGCTATAATGTGTCATGGTGAAGATCTTTTCTGATCATGTATATTTGGAGTTCTAGATGCTTTCTGTACTTGGATGCCCCTTTCTGTTTCCAAATTAGGAAAATTACTGCAGTTTCTAAAGTTGGTCTTAGCTCTCATACTACTGTGGTCCTAACTTCACAGTGTTCATAGTTATTTCTTATTGATGCTTTTAATCTTATGATTTTTAAAAATCCGCATATTTAGTATAGAATCAGAAGTTTGACATAACACATTATATGTATATAGATATACCAGTGTACAAGGAATAATTTTACTTACAAATTATCTATTTTATCAGTGGTAATTTGTGTTTTGGAAGTAATATATTAATAATGGTTTAATGGGGCCGGCACCGCAGCTCACTAGGCTAATCCTCCGCCTGCATCGCCGCACCCCGGGTTCTAGTCCCGGTCGGGGCGCCGGATTCTGTCCCGGTTGCCCTCTTCCAGTCCAGCTCTCTGCTGTGGCCCGGGAGTGCAGTGGAGGATGGCCCAGGTCCCTGGGCCCTGCACCCGCATGGGAGACCAGGGGAAGCACCTGGCTCCTGCCTTCGGATCAGCATGGTGTGCAGCCCTCAGCACGCCACCCACAGCAGCCATTGTGGGGTGAACCAACGGAAAAGGAAGACCTTTCTCTCTGTCTCTCTCTCTCTCATTGTCCACTCTGCCTGTCAAAAAAAAAAATAATAATGGTTTAATGGAACAAGTAGAGGTTTTGAAGACAGTGTGATTACAGTTCAAATCTCTGCTATGTTAACTATGACAGTCTTTTGTATTTGTTTTTAAATTGAGTAATGTACTTAGCCACATTAAATGACTTCATCTGTAAAATAGAAATAAAAATTTTCATTTTGCTCTGGTATCATTAAGGATAAATACATGGGTCCTGATGCTGTGGCGTACTGGGTAAAGCAGCTGCCTTGGTGCCAGTTTGAGTTTCGACTACTCCACTTCCCCTCCAGCTCTCTGCTGTGGCCTGGGAAAGCAGTAGAAGATGGCCCAAGTCCTTGGGCCCCTGCACCCGGAAGAAGCTCCTGGCTCTCAGCTTCGGATAGGCACAGCTCTGAACGTTACAGTCAATTAGGGAGTGAACCAGTGGATGAAAGACTGTTCTCTCTCTCTCTCCCTCTCTCTCTCTTTCTCTCTCTCTCTCTCTCTGCCTCTCCTTCTCTCTCTGTGTAACTCTGATTTTCAAATAAATATATAAATATTTTTAAAAAAGGATAAATTACATGGTGATAAAAAGCACAGAAAAAGGTGGAGTAAATAAAAGATTAGGCAGGCAGAGCGTTAATCATTATGATAATTCATTATTAAAGCAATTCAGATGTATCCAGTATTTCAAGCATGGAAGTAGTTTGATTAGGTATTTCACAAGCATAAGCAGGGAGCATCTTGGACTCAGGTGGAAATATGGAAGGTATCAGAGAGGATAATGAGAAGGGTATTGAAACAATTCTTTGGTATGCAACATTGAATATTTGAAAATTTTATCATTAGGCATAATGATAGCTTTACCTTGGGCCATAGAAGGAAGAGTCTGTTGCAGTGATCCGTATCATACAATGACAAGATTTTGGAGAATGGAGCACAATGAAGATGGGGGAAAGGCTAGAACTTCATGAAAACATCAATCTTAGCATCTATTTTGAGGACACAAGCTACTGATGTTTGGGTATCAAGATTAAAATCAAATTTCTCTGATAAGAGCAGAAGTAATTTCTGATGTTAGTAATATGCCTACATAATTTTCAGCGACAATGAAACGCTTTTCAGGTTGGAAAGAAAATACCATGAATAATTTAAACAAAGACAACTAAAAATGAAGACTTATCCTGCAAAAATCAGAACTTATACTCATCCTTCTTTTCTACCAAGTTAGTCTCTAGAACTGATCAAAAGGGAAACAAAAACATTAAAGTCTCTATCATTTTTAACTTACAGCAATTTCTTTGGGAAAAAAATGAATCTTCCTGATAAAATGTATAAAATACTCTAATTTTCCATATCCAATAAACACAATTTGAAGTGATTTAGGGATCTAGACTCCAGTTCTGGCTCCAATTTATCTCCCATGTGACCCTGGGAAAATCAGGGCAATACTTAAATCTCAAAAGCCTTCTTACATAATCTATAAAAATAGAAGTAATAAATTCCATTTGCCTTATGGAAACATTTCAAGGAACAAAAGGTAGTGCAAAAATAGTTTTGAAAGTCTTTTGAAAGTTTTTGAAGTTCCATAAAAATAGAATGTATTATTATTTTTCATCAAAACTAATATAATGATTAGATCTATTGACTCAAAAGATACTCAGTGCACTACAATGTCTTCTATCAGAGGTAACATACATACTAGTGATCAAATAGCTAATAAAGAGTGAGTATTTCTTGCCATTTTTATAAATTTGATACTGACTTGAGCAAAATCCTTGATTCTAACTTGACCAGCACAATATAGACCTTGAAAATTTTCACTGTCTTTTGAAGCAACTGACCAATTTTGTCATTCAAATACACAGGGTGCACTTGGGACTTAATAAGATATTCATTCACCTAAACTAATCAGCCCATTATTCTCATGTCATAAATCCTTGAATAAAAAGATTATTCCTTTTAAATGGTGTGATAAAGTAAAAAGTCAATTGTTTATGAAAAATGTGTTTTTAAAATGTCCCAGTGTCATGAATAAAATACATAAATGTGCTCATCATACATTTAAGAACAAATAAGTAAAATAAGCTCCATTGATATCGTCCCTTTTCTTTTTCTTTTTTAATCCCTCTTTCTATTCATCAGCATAAGCTACACATGAAACATAGGTTGTCTGTCAAAGAAAAACAAATATATACGTGGAAGTGTAGAACCTGTGAGAATGAGATAGTAAGTACATTCTGGTCCATTTTGAAGGTGATGTGAAATTTAAAAGTAAAAAAAGAAAAGCACTCCCAAGTAACAATGAATTGTCATCTGAAAGGGAAAGGCATAATTATAGATTTACATTGTGTACTGTCTAACATATCTAGAAAACACAGTTGAAATATATTGATTTGAACATGGATCACCATGTTCAGATTGCTAAAGAAATATTCTGAAATTAAATAATGTTCTATTTAGTCACCTTTATGGGTGAAGATGCTTTTTCTAAAATAGATGCTAATAATAGAGGCATTCCAAATAGATCTCAGAGTAGCTCTGACCTGTTGTCATTTGGAGAAAGTGTTAAAAAATGAAGGTAAGTTCAGTGTCTTAAATAAGGTAATAAATTTTTATGAAACTGTTTTCGAGAACTTTTAATGACTTTTAAGACATATCAATTAAAGTGAAAACTTGGTGCATGTAATAACGAAAATTGTGATAGTGTCTTATAAACTTTAATTCTAGCATTATTCTCATTATCCTGTTTCAACATTTTATGTTTTTCTGTTAATAGACTGCTGGCACTTTATTTTCTCTATTTCACTCATTTTTTTTCTTGTGGTGAGAGATATTTTTACACCATTGAGTATCTAGAATGCAGACCTTTATGAAAGGTGTAGATTTCTCATTTCAAGCTGTGAGAACTCAGTGGAAAGTCTTTATCTGACCTCACAGCTATGGTTGAGGTGCCAGAGCAGAATAAGAATTGCACCAGAAGAAGGAAAATATCAAAAGTAAAATCTTTGCTCAGTATGACACAGTTAACTAAATGTGTAGCTCTATTATTTGGATTATATATATATATTATTTGCCCACCTATGTAAGTGATTTATATATTGCATCTTATATATATTATTGATAAGGCATTATATATTATATTATTTGACCATATTTATGTAGGCAATTTTACTGTGTATTAAAGTTTTACACAGTTTGACCTCAGGAGTAAATAAATGTTCCTTGATACTAGTGCAGGGGTTAGAAACTGAGGAACTGAGCCAAATTCAGTGACTGCATTTCTCTCTCTCTCTCTCTCTCTCTCTCTCTCTCTTTCATTTCTTTTCTTCTTTTTTGGCAATAATGTTTTATTGGCATGTAGCCAGGATGGTTTATTTATTATCTATGACAGTTTTTGTGTTACACCAGCAGAATTGAGTAGTCTCTCTTACTTGCGGCTTCTCTTTCTGTAGTTTCATCTACCCACCACCACCCGTGATCCAAAAATATTCAACAGAAAGTTTCTGAAATAAGCAATATACAAGTATTAAATTCCACAATGTTTGTGCAGTATCATGAAACATTTTGTCACTATAGCCTGAAATTCTGAATGTGGGACTGGAAATCCTAAAAATATTGAATTTTGTTTAAAAATAAGATCATCTTTCCAAATCTTTAATTGTTTATATTTGCCTTTTTGGGCCACCATTGCAAGACAGGATCAATAATAACTACCTTTCAGGATTAATTTGTAGAGACATCTTACAGTATCATGTAGATTACTAGCCAGCATCGGAAAAGAGTTATGGGAAAGCAAAACACAAGATGAAAATATATAAATGAAAATTATCTAGTAATTCTTCTAAGCAAATGGAATTTCATATATAACCAATATTTGCATTTGGTGTAGTGACTTTGTCTAGATATCTAATGCTCAAAATGTTCAACTGTATTTAAAAAATTAACTTGAAAGGCAGAGAGACAATGACAGAGAAATGTAAACAGAGATCTTCCATCTGCTGATCCACTCCCCAGATGCTTGCAACAATTGGAGTTGGAACTTAAAAGTCAATCGGTTCACATGCCTGAGTGTTAGGCACTCAACTACATGACCTGCTGTCTCCCAGGGTTTACATTAGCAGGAAGCTGGAAATGGCTGTGGAACTGGGACTCACAGACACTCTCATATGCAATACAGATATTCCAAGCCACATCTTAACAACTATGTAGAAAGCTCACCCTTCAAATGCATTTTGAAAACATCACCTGCGGCCAGTGCTGTGGCATAGCAGGTAAAGCCAGCGCCTGCAGTGCCAGCATCCAATATGGGTGCCGGTTCAAGTCCCAGCTGCTCCACTTTTGATCCAGCTCTCTGCTTTGGTCTGGGAAAGCAGTAGAAGATAGCTCAAGTCCTTGGGCCTCCATACCCATGTGGGAGACCTGAAAGAAGCTCCTGGCTCCTGGGTTCAGATTGTCGCAGCTCGGGCCATTTGCAGCCATTTGGAGAGTGAACCATCTCTCTCTCTCTCTCTCTGCCTCTCTGTAACTCTGCCTTTCAAATAAATAAGTAAATATTTTTAAAAAATCACCCCAAGGCCAGTGTTGTGGTATAATGATTTAATTCACTGCCTACAGCACTGGCATCCCATATGGACAGCAGTTCAAGTCCCAGCTGCTCCACTACCAATCCATCTCTCTGCTAATGAGCCTGAGAAAGAAGAGGAAGACGCCACAAGTGCTTGGGCCCCTGCACCAATGGGGGAGACCCAGAAGAAGCTCCTGGCTCCTGGATTTGGTGTGGCCCAGCATTGGTCATTGTTGCCTTTTGGGGAACGAACCCGCAGATGGAAGACCTCTCTCTCTCTCTTTCTCTCTCTCTCTCTCTCTCCCTTTCTCTCTCTGTAACTCTACTTTTCAGATAAAGAAATAAATCTTTTTAAAAAGTTGCCCCTCAACCACATTCTAAAAAAACTTAACTTTCTTATTTTCATTTTACTTGAAAGACAGTGAGGGAGACAGAGATATATTAAATCTACTGGTTCCCTCCTCAACTGCATGCAATAGCCAGAGATAGGCCAGGCTGAAGCCAAGCTCCAGAATCTCATTTCAGGTACCCTACATGTGTGGTAGGGATCCAAGTATTTGAGTTATCATCTGCTGCCTCTGAGAGTATATATTAGCAGGAAGCTTAATCAGAAGCAGAGGCGCCATGATCAAACCAGGCACTCCAATATGGGACATGGGTATCCCAAGAGGCATCTTAAGAGCTGGGCAAAATGTTCATCTTTCAGTTGGGTTTTGTACCTGAAATGAAGCAAGTCAGGAACTTCCATGTCTCTATCAAGTATTAGGCAGTGTAATTCTTTTTTTTTTCTCAGTTTTTATCTAATGATGCCTCCAGATTTATTATGTAACAACTGAAAATGTGTTAAGGGATTACAATGCTTTTTACGTTTATCCAAGGATGATAAAAGGAGCTTTTACTTTAGTGTATATCAGGGAAAAGTTTCTGATTAGAAAAAGAGAAACAAAAACAGCTAAAGTTGCAATACTAAAGGGATGTGGCCTTGAAATTTGGATTCCTTCCTTAGCAAGATCCTCTGCTTGCAGTCAATGATGATTTTGAAATGAAGTGGAAATTGGCCAGGGATGAGGAGGATCTATAAGTAGTGATTATGGTTAAAGATCCTTTGCAGAGAAAGCCAAAGAGAATATGAAACCAGGATATACCCTACCATCCACAAAATGAAGAAACAAAAAGGATAATAATTAAGAATATTTCTACCATATAGACATAAGCATTCTATAGAAATACATCTTATTTAATCTGAATCAGCATAAATAAAATTTTATTTTATGTAAGTGTGAGCAGTGATTTTTAAATGGCAGGTGCAACTGGTCCCTTTTAGAAAACTATCGAAGTGATAGGGACCCATATTAAACTATGCTTAAAATTTCTCAGAAAAGTTCTGAGACTTCACGGACCACTGTTAAACCTATTGGAGGGCCTAAGTTTTTGTATTCTTGTTCTAGTACAGTTGTTAAGAAGTTGTGTAATTTTCACTTTTATTATTTTTTACTCAAAAATACTTCTCTTTCTCTTTAATTAACAACAAAAAATCTGCTTCAATTCCAGGCCTGTCTACTTTCTTCCACAGAATTGCTGTACCAGGCTTGTTATTTAGATTTTTTAGACTTAAAAATACTGGTTGGCTGCATATAAAATCTTTGAGTCATATTTTCTTTTTAAGCCTTAGTTTTAGTTCATTGTCTTGCTTTGAAATTTTTCTTCACAAGCTCCTATAAATTTATTCATGTTGGATCTTTGTATATCTTCTCTGAGAATAGCTTTTTCTGATTTTTTTACTTTGTCATTATTTTTTTAAAGGGGCAAGTATTTTTTTTATTTGACAGGTAGAGTTACAGTCAGTGAGAGAGACAGAGAGAAAGGTCTTCCTTCCGTTGGTTAACTCCCCAAATGGCCACCACGGCCGGCGCTGCGCCGATCTGAAGCCAGGAGCCAGGCACTTCTTCCTGGTCTCCCATGCGGGTGCAGGTGCCCAAGCACTTGGGCCATCCTCCACTGCCCTTCCAGGCCACAGCAGAGAGCTGGACTGGAAGAGGAGCAGCTGGGACTAGAACCCGGCTCCCGTATGGGATACCGGTGCCGCAGGAGGAGGATTAACCAAGTGAGCCACGGTGCTGGCCCCACTTTGTCATTATTTTTATATTCTAGGTTGATTAATTAATTTATTTTACTAAAGTTTTCTGTTGAATCTCTTCTCTCTTTTGTAGTAGTCTTAATTTAGTATTCATTTTTGAGTTGAGTTTTTTATATCTTTTAATAAATTCTCAGTTCATATCTTCCTATATTTTGTCCACTTATTTTCTAGCGTTTTGGATTAATGATTTGGAGAATTTTTCATAAACTTAAATGCTTATATCATGAGATTTTCTTCAAATTTAGATGATGTGGCAAGATTTCATTGTTTTTCTTTTGTTCTTTTTTAAAAAAAGATTTATTTATTTTATGTACTTATTTGAAAAGCAGAGTGATGAGCGGGGGGAGAGAGAGAGAGAGAGAGAGAGAGAGAGAGAGAGAGAACCTTCTACAGCAGCCAGAGCTGAGCCAGGGTGTATCCAGGAGCTAGTAACTCCATCTGGGTCTCCCATGTAGGGGTATCAGGGGCCTAAACACTTGGGCCATCATCTGCTGCCTTCAAGGAGCATAGGAAAGAATCTGGATCAGAAGCTAAGTACCCTGGACTCTTAACTATGCACTCAGACATGTGATGTGGGTTTCCCAAGCAGGAACTTGACCCACTACATCACAAGTACTGCCCCTTTTGTTCTCTTCTTGAGAAAAGTTTTTCACATGCAAGCTTTAATTATAATTTTCTGTTTTCTTATAACAATAGTTTTTTTATGGTTTTGATATACGTTTTTATGTTCATTCTTCCAAAGTCTCATTTTTCTTCACAACCAATAACAGGAATCAGAGATGGGGTGTGTCTGTGATATTTGGTTGTCATTGTTTGTCATTCCTAGAACTATGGTGAAAGGCAATTTGTTCTACTCCCTGACTTTTTTTATTTGATGAAAGGAGAAGAGATGTGTCTTTGGATTTTGTGATCCAATTTTGTTTTTGTAGTACATTTAATTTTCATGGTTTTTCTTTCCTTCATTACCAACACACCAAGAGATGGTTCCTCTTTCAAAGTTGTCACATTCTTTCCTGGGAAGAGAGTTTTCCTGTCTTTCTCACACATTCTTTTCTTTTATTCCATTTCAAATCCTTTCATAATTTTATTCACCTTACATCACTGCAATATTTCCTCATCTAGAGTGGAAACCACTGTCTCTAGGAATTATTTTATCCAAGCTCTGCCACAAATAGTATCTGAATTCTCCACTTTTCTGTGATTTCCTGAGTCTACTATGGCAAGGGCTCTGTAACTGACTGGGGATTCAAAATATTTATTGCCTAATGTATTCCTTTCCTAATGTTGTTATAACAAATTATCACAAACTGGGTGGCTATGATCACTATAAATGCATTCTCTTATAGTTTATAGTTCATGAAACTAATAATCTGAAAATAAGGTGGCATCAGGTCCATCAGCATTAGCTGAAGGCTCAAGAAAGTATCCTTCCTTGCTTCTTCCTTTCTGCTAGGGGTTGCCAACAATCCTTGACATAACTTGGCTTTTAGTTTTATCTCTCAAATTTTGTCTTCACATGTTGGTTGTTCCTGTGTGTTTGTATTTCTCTATTTCTCCTTCTCCTTTTATACCAGCCATAATGTATTTAGGGCTCTCTCTAATCCAGTGTTAACTCATCTTAACAATTATATGAAGAAATTTTAAAAATTCACGGAAAGCAGACTTTAAAAAGATAAATATTTTGACACAAAAATATTGAAACACATGCATAGGGTTTTGAAGAGATGCATTCTCCATTAAATTTTTGAAGCCCTTTCATACATTCAAAGACCTTTTTTCCAAGTAAAATTCCATCCTGAGGTTCAGGATGGACATGAATTTTGGGTAGACCCCATTCAATCCATTTCAGTTGCTTGCATAGAAATTATTCCATAGGTGTGTATTACAGTGCTCTTATTTGGTCTGCTTCAGCATCAAACAGTTTTTTGAAGAACATACAGAGAAATTCAAAGTTAGATTTCTGTTATTGTCTGATAATGGACTGTGGATCACCAAAACACTCTAATTAAAGCTAACAAAATATTCAATTAATATAATATTTAGCTAATGTTTGCAATGTTTTATTTTTAATTTACATTTGTCAAAAGTGTTTCATTAAAAAAAAACTTGTTACAGCATCTTGTTGAGAATTAGCTTCCCTAATTATGTTTCTCTTTGTAAGGAGAACTCCAAGGTGATATAAGAACACTGAACACCTTCAAGAGATATAAGGGATAAAAGATAGAGAATTAATGGAACGGGAACAAAATCATTTCTGCAAAAATACCCCTAATAATTTTGCCTAAGGATGGCCTTAGAGCAAGAGAAAAACAAATTTATTTAATAGATCTGAAAGATTATGTTGATTACCACATAAATAGCAACATGGTAACAGTAAATAAAATTTCACCTTCATGAGCTAATCTATAGGATAACAGGTCCAACTCAGGTTCTTCCCTTCAAATTCTTATTCTTATGTACTTAGTGGAATAAAAATATTTTATCAGAAGATAAGGTTTATAGCACATGTCATTTCATAAATTTCTAAATCTCTGTGTAATGACTTTTTTTGTCAGCATCACATTCATTCTAGCTGGCTTCCGGCAAGATTGTGGGGAAGTCAATTATCATAGGGAATTTACATGGGATTCTCAATGAACAAAATTACTAGCAACTCTTCTTTTATTTCTTTTCCAAGAACATATAAATTTATTAAATGTTTATTAATTATTTAGAACTGTGTAAAGAAATATGTAGCAGGAGGAAAATAAGGAAGAATAGTATCACAGAGTACAAAGGAAAAGTTTATATTGTTTGAACAATTAAGTGTGCAAAAGAGACAAAAACTGACATATAGAAGATGTCTCAAAGGCTTTGCTCTCTTTAGTAAAGGCAATAATTGTTATGTCTTTGTCATGCTGGTATTAAGAGTTTCAAGAAAATTTTGAAAAACCTGGCCATCTAGAATTTTCATTCTTTAATGCATAACATAAATGCTTATGTTACATATGTTCTTATCCCAGGTATATAAAGGTGGAATCCAAGTTTACAGAATTCCCTTTAATGAGTTATCTAGTTAAAAAAAAAAAAAACCTTGTGTTCTGTTCTTTCTTTGCATATAAACCTTTTATTTCTTAAATTTTATTAAGTTATAAAAATTTCATGAATTTCATATATACAGATTGAGGAAAATAGCGATACGTCCCAACCTACCTTTCTTTTTTTTAACTTTTATTTAATGAATATAAATTTCCAAAGTACAGCTTATGGATTACAATGGCTTCCCCCCCATAACATCCCTCCCACCCGCAATCCTCCCCTTTCCCACTCCCTCTCCCCTTCCATTCACATCAAGATTCATTTTCGATTCTCTTTATATACAGAAGATCAGTTTAGCATACATTAAGTAAAGATTTCAACAGTTTGCTCCCACACAGAAACATAAAGTGAAAAATACTGTTTGAGGACTAGTTATAGCATTAAATTTCAATGTACAGCACACTAAGGACAGAGATCCTACATGAGGAGTAAGTGCACAGTGACTCCTGTTGTTGACTTAACAAATTGACACTCTTGTTTATGGCCTCAGTAATCACCCTAGGCTCTTGTCATGAGCTGCCAAGGCTATGGAAGCCTCTTGAGTTCACCGACTCTGATCATATTTAGACAAGGTCATAGTCAAAGTGGAAGTTCTCTCCTCCCTTCAGAGAAAGGTACCTCCTTCTTTGATGACCCATTATTTCCACTGGGATCTCACTCACAGAGATCTTTCATTTAGTTTTTTTTTTTTTTTTGACAGAGTGTCTTGGCTTTCTATGCCTGAAATAGTCTCGTGGGCTTTTCAGCCGGATCCGTATGCCTAAGGGTTGATTCTGAGGCCAGAGTGCTGTTTAGGACATCCGCAATTCTATGGGTCTGCTGTGTATCTCATTTCCCATGTTGGATCGTTCTCTCCCTTTTTATTCTATCAGCTAGTATTTGCAGACACTATTCTTGTTTATGTGCTCCCTTTGGCTCTTAGTCCTATCATTATGATCAATTGTGAACAGAAATTGATCACTGGGACTAGTGAGATGGCATTGGTACATGCCACCTTGATGGGATTGAATTGGAATCCCCTGGTATGTTTCTAACTCTACCGTTTGAGGTAAGTCAGCTTGAGCATGTCCCGAATTGCACCTCTCTTCCCTCTCTTATTCCCACTCTTATATTTAACAGGGATCACTTTTCAGTTAAGTTTCAGCACTTAAGAAGAATTGTGTATTGATTACAGTATTCAACCAAAAGTATTAAGTAGAACAAACAAAAAAAATACTAAGAGGGATAACATATCAAGTTGCTCATCAACAGTCAGGGTGAGGGCTGATCAAGTCACCGTTTCTCATAGTGCTCATTTCACTTTAACAGGTTTCCTTTTTGGTGCTCAGTTAGTTGTCACCGATCAGGGAGAACATATGGTATTTGTCCCTTTGGGATTGGCTTATCTCAACCTACCTTTCTTCCTCTGCCTGCCGCTCCAGCACCCTGGGTTCTAGTCCTGGTCGGGGCACCGGATTCTGTCCTGGCTGCTCCTCTTCCTGTCCAGCTCTCTGCTGTGGCCCGGAAGGCAGTAGAGGATGGCCCAAGTGCTGGGGTGCCTGCACCCACATGGGAGGCCAGGAGGAAGTACCTGGCTCCTGTCTTTGGATCAGAGCAGTGTGCCGGCCGTAGCAGCCATGTGGGGAGAGAACTAATGGAAGGAAGACCTTTCTTTCTGTCTGTCTGTCTCTCTCTCTCTCTCTCACTATCTAACTCTCTGCCTGTCAAAAAAAAAAAAGAAAGAAAGAAAAAGAAAAGAAAAGAAACTCTGTTCCTCAAAAGAATAGACAAGGGCTGTAAACAATCATCAAATCTCAAAATGTCCATTTCACTCCTAAATATTACATTTTAGGTACTCTATTATTTATCTGAAATCAGGGAAAAAATATGGTACCTATCTTTTTGGTACTGGCTTATTTCACTAAGTATGAGGGTTTACAGTTGAATTCGTTTTGTTGAAAAAGACAGGATTTCATTTTTTACAGCTAAGTCGTACACCATAGTGTATATATACCATAATTTCTTTATGCAGTCAATAGTTCATGGACATCTAGGTTGATTTCGTATCTTAACTATTGTGAATTGTGCTGCAATGATATGGGGTACAGATATTAAATCATAAGCTGATTTCACTTCTCTTGGGTAAATTTCCAGGAGTGGGATGGCTGGGTCATTTGGTAAGTCTATATTCAGATTTCTGAGGTATCTCCACAGTCTTCCACAGTGACTGTACTAGTTTACATTGCCACCGACAGTAGATTAGGGTACCTTTTCCCCTCAAATCCTCGCCAGCATTTGTTGTTTGTTGGTTTATGTATGAGAGACATTCTAACTGGATGAGGTGAAACCTCATTGAAAACACTTATTTTCATCATCTCTGTGTGAAGCGTGGCATTGAGGATAAAATGGTTAATATTCTTGACATTAAAAGGGAACATGCCGATCAACAGTAGACTGGATAAAGAAATTGTGGGACATGTACTCTATAGAATACTATACACCAGTAAAAAAAATGATATCCGGACATTTGCAACAAGATGGAGGAATCTGGAAAACACCATGCTGAGTGAAATAAGCCAGTCCTAAAGGGACAAATATCATATGTTCTCCGTGATCGGTGACAACTAACCGAGCACCAAAAAGGAAACCTGTTGAAGTGAAATGGACACTGTGAGAAACGGTGACTTGATCAGCCCTCACCCTGACTGTTGATGAACAACTTAATACGTTATCCCTCTTACTATTTTTTTGTTTGTTCTACTTAGTACTCTTGGTTGAATTCTGTAATTAATACACAATTATTCTTAAGTGTTGAAACTTAACTGAAAAGTGATCCCTGTTAAATATAAGAGTGGGAATAAGAGAGGGAAGAGAGGTGCAATTCGGGACATGCTCAAGCTGACTTGCCCCCAATGGTGGAGTTAGAAAAGTGCCAGAGAATTCCAATACAATCCCATCAAGGTGGCATGTACCAATGCCATCTCACTAGTCCCAGTGACCAATTTCTGTTCACAATTGATCATAATGATAGGACTAAGAGCCAAAGGGAGCACATAAACAAGACTAGTGTCTGCAAATACTAGCTGATAGAATAAAAAGGGAGAGAACGATCCAACATGGGAATTGTGATACACAGCAGACCCATAGAATTGTGGATGTCCTAAACAGCACTCTGGCCTCAGAATCAACCCTTAAGGCATTCGGATCCGGCTGAAGAGCCCATGAGAGTATTTCAGGCATGGAAAGCCAAGACACTCTGTCAAAAAAAATCACCTAAATGAAAGATCTCTGTGAGTGAGATCCCAGTGGATAGAACAGGTCATCAAAGAAGGAGGTACCTTTCTCTGAAGGGAGGAGAGAACTCCCACTTTGACTATGACCTTGTCTAAATATGATCAGAGTCGGTGAACTCAAAAGGCTTCCATAGCCTTGGCAGCTCATGACAAGAGCCTAGGGTGATTACTGAGGCCATAAACAAGAGTGTCAATTTGTTAAGTCAACAACAGGAGTCACTGTGCACTTACTCCTCATGTAGGATCTCTGTCCTTAGTGTGCTGTACATTGAGATTTAATACTATAACTAGTACTCAAACAGTATTTTTCACTTTGTGTTTCTATGTGGGTGCAAACAGATGAAATCTTTACTTAATATATACTAAATTGATCTCCTGTATATAAAGATATTGAAAATGAATCTTGATGTGAATGTAATGGGAGAGGGAGCGGGAGATGGGAGGGTTGCTGGTGGGAGGGAAGTTATGGGGGGGAAGCCATTGTAATCCATATTCTGTACTTTGGAAATTTATATTTATTAAATAAAAGTTTAAAAAGGGAACATCAATTAAATATCTTTGGACTATTTTTTTGTCGTCATAAAATTTTGGCTTACCATTCAATTGATATAATTTATTTAAAAATTTGTTATTGAAATCGTGCCACAAGTTATCCTGGTAAAACATAAGTGGTAATGTGTATATGTGTGTATTTAAAATCTCCATTTGCATGACTATTAGACTGGAAAAAATATAAAATAAAAGCTGAACTAGAACTTCCCTGTCTGGAAATCTTTCTTAATGATTTGATGCTTATTTCCAGAAACATTGCAGCAAAGCTCCCCTCAATCTGAACTGAAATTATACACACACACACGCACACACACACATTTATATATAAATGAGAAATAACCTGACCTATTGTTGTACATTTGTGTCTTCAGATTTCTTGAGTTCAAGAGAAGTAGCCTTTCCTCTATTTTCCATATTCCGTCGTGCTTCTTTTTCAAACTGTTTGCCCTTACATTCATTCCTTCCCCCTTCCTTAGCTCTGTTCTGTATAGAAGATAGGTTGAGCACTAAACACTGTTTCAACATCTTGACTATTAGTTGATTTCAGCCTAAAGAAGTAATGGTGAGATTGGAGGTTAGAACAAGTGGCTGTCTCTCCTCTGTGGCTCAGGTCAAGTAGTCCTGCCCTGGATTTTCTTTTACTCAGCTAAAGTACCGCATGTCTAATCCAGGATTAGTAGGGGCTTCCCTGTACTACCAATGCATTGGTTGTCTTATTGCCCCTCCTGAGCTTTTCAGTTTTTCTGTCACCTATGCAAAAGTAAATCACCTGTATCAAAATTCATCTGCTCTAAATTATCAAATTTTTTCACTAGTTTTATCTTGATTGATTTAATCAGACCAGGGTTCATATACAAGCAGTAAGGAATTCCAGGGGAATGATTGAGGAATAGAGAACACTAACAAATCAAACTATATATTTCACAGTTTTTATTTTCTTCTGAGTAGAAAGATTCCCCCCAACTGGTGATAATCTTGAATTTTAAATGAGTAATATACATAGATGCCCTGTATATTTTGATAACAGTAAACAACTGTTAACATGGAAAACATAAACTCTTATTTTCCTTTTAATTGTGTAGCTTCCTTTCTTCAAATGAAGGACATTTTTTCAATGTATTCATTGGGTGAGATTTAATTAGTACCTTTCTTTATAGTGAATCAACCACTCATATTTCTTAAATTTTTGCTGTGTGCAAAATACAGTTGTTATATAATGAGAGAGAAAGTGACAAGAATACACATTCAAAGAAGAAGTTGAAGGTCACGTAACTAAAATGTTATCAATGATCTTTGCTCTTAAATGTTTGCTGATCTCTAAAGAAAAGAACTGAAATTTGAACTGAGAGCCTTTGAATTAGTGAATTCAATTCTCACACAAGGATAAAACATGGATTAATTTACTTTCTCTTAGAAGAATAAATAATCTCATACTCACATGCTTAACTGCAATCCAAGCATCACTTATGTTTTTCATGTCAGCTCTTTGTAGGCACTAACAGCCAGCTTTGTCCATTACATTCTACTCACAAATTTTGTATGAACAAAAACACTAAATCTAAAGAGTGAGTTTCAAAAGAACTGTACATCCTGAATCAGAAAATACAATAAGACAGTATGGAGATACCTCAGAAATCTGAATATAGACCTATATTGTATGACCCAGCAATACTACTCTTGAGAATTTTCCCAAAGGAAATGAAATCAGCACATGAAAATGTTATCTGCACCCTCATGTTTATTACAGCTCAATTCACAATAGCTAAGACACAGAATCGACCCAAATGCCCATCAGCTGAAGAATGGATAAAGAAATTATGGGATATGTACACCATGAAATACTACACATCAGTAAAAAAAAATGAAATCTGGTCTTTTGCAGCAAAATTGATGAATCTGGAAAACATCAGACTTAGTGAAATAAGCCAGACCAAAAAGGACAAATACCATACGTTCTTCCTGACCTGTGATAACTAATAGAACACCTAAAAGGCAATCTGTAGAAGTGAAACTGACACTGAGAAGCAATGACTTGAATAGCCCTTGTCTTGACTGTTGAGGAACAGTTTTATTTTTTTCATACAATTTGTTGAACTCTTTACTTTCTAAAGTTAATAATATGTATATGAAGTCAAAGGAAAATAGATCTTAGTAAAAATAAGAGTGGGAATAAGAGAGGGAGGAAGAAGTGGGTTGGGAGTATTTGTGGGAGGGTGGGCACAGTGAGAAGAATCACCATGTTCCTAAACTTGTAATTATAAAGTGTATAAAGTTTGTAACTGTAAAGTTGTATAGTTCTGCATACATACCTACAGACTTACTTCTAAGGGTACAGTTTAAAAACTTACCAAGGGACCCCAAATACCCTTAAGCTGGGTGGTAAAAATACCATCTTATGTGTTAAAATGATCATATGGACAGAATTGTTAAAGTGATCAGATAGGATAAAGTGTTAAAGTGATCATATAAATAGTATTAAGTGTCTGGTAATAATAATAGAATTAAAAAGGAGTGAATGCTCCAACATGGGAAGCAGTGCACACAGCACACTCATAGAATGACAATCGCTCTAAGTAGCACTCTGACTTCAGAATCAGCCCGTAAAGAATTCTGGTCTGGCCTGAAAAGCCCACGAGAGAATTTCAGCCATGAAAAGCCAAGACACTGTGGCAAAAAATTTGCTATATGAAGGACCTCAGTGGGTGAGACCCTAGTGGAAAGAAGTGGTCATCAAAGAAGGAGGTACTTTTCTCTAAATTACTTTGTCTTTGCTTATGATTTGGGTGGTTTATTCTAATAGTTGTCAAATTCCCAGTGTTTTAAATCATCTAAATAATTTTCATTTCCACCAGGAGAGAAAGTTAAACTCCAATTAATTTGCTCAGGAAGCATTTGATTTTTCATATTGTTTTCCTTTGCTTAACATAATTTTTTCTATGTATTCTCATTGAAAAAAGGAAAGGTGAATTACATTAAACTATATATGCAAAATATGAACTTTGATCTAAAATTATGTCATCCTCAAATGAAGAGATTAGTTTGATTAAAAATTCATTTATATTTTTATATGCACAATTTGTGAATAGAGTAAATCATTATTTAAAGCCATGGCAAATATAACTTTGTTTTTTTAACTCTAGAATATTTAAAGGTTAAGCTATTTCTTAATGAACGTTTTCTTTCAAATTATTTTAATAAAGATGTCTTTTGCAAATATTTTGATTTTATATTTCCCCTTTCATGCTTGGGCAACTGGGAAACATAAAACATTAGTTTAATGCTAATATACCTGAAAATAGATTTTTATTATCAGTTTGGATCACACCTGCCTTTATTTCTTTGCTATTTGTAATTAGAGCAAGAGTTTGAAATGTTTTATCTGAAATATGAGATATACTCCTAAATAACACTGAGAAGAAAATTACAATATCAAAATAATAATTACTAATATTGAGATTGGTTTCAGTTTTCAGTTTATAATAAAGGTTTCTCTGTGAAATTCTACCTTAAATTTCTGGTTTTCCCTCTCTTTGTTCTCCAATATCTGTAGCGTTTCTAATATTCTCTGTTGAAAATCATTTATCAGTTCAATGAACACATTCAGGGAAGGCTAGCCATAAGGGAGGAGGAGGAAAGATCTTGTTCTTTTGTTGCACACATAGTATTACTGCCCATCTCTCACTACATCTGACAGATTCCAAACATTAAATTAACTGAAATGAAAAACTCACTCTGAACTCCAATTTCCTATACATATCAAATAGCCTGTGAAACGCCTTAGATTTTATGTCCAAATCCATTAAACACACTGCAGAGGAAAAGATAGTAGACACATAGTTGAATATATGCTCATAGAAAGCTTCCATACTTTGTTAACTTCACAGCAGAATTGATCTACAGGGTGCAAGGCCAGGCACTGAGTGTACTAAATGGCCTGGCATAGTCAGGAATACAATTGCTTCTGAATGAAATTGCATTCATTGGGAAGAAGCTCAAAGTCAGAATCATTTCCTATTTTGTGATCTTTCTACTGTTCATGTGAATTTAAGTATGTGGAAATTGAGCTTGTGAGTGATTGTTGCTCAAAGGCATTGCCAGTTGTTGGAGTGATGAGGTTTTCATAAAGACCAAAGTTTGATGGAAACCTTCTCAAATATCCCTTCCTCGATGTCTATTTCTTTGGATTTTTAAGAGATTCACTAGGTTGTTAACAGAAGTTATTCATCTACTACTCAATTCTTTTATTATTACCTTCATATTTTAACAAGATTCAGGGGCATATAGAGAAAAGTTTTCTTTTTTTCATCTTGATAAAGCATCATATACAACAATCTGAAAGTCAGCAGCAGGAGGTTAATGGCAATGAACTAGAATAAAACTAAATGTCATCATATCTTCTTTTTTCTAAAAGCTTCTAAGTAGATAAGACATGTTCAGAAAGCTGTAAAATGTGCCCTTTGCTTACAGGAAAAAGGTCACTTTTGAGCTTACAAATTGTAGTAAGTTAACTCATAAATGATCATATCAGTGACAGAAATACGATGCCTTGCATATTTCATATATTGGTGCAATTACCTTGGCCTGACCTACAGATTATTTTTTTCTTTTTTTAATCATATAAGTGGGGCATTAAAGCTTTGAAAGATTAAATAAATGAGTAGAAATACATGAACCAAATAATACAAGTCTCAGAGTCAAAGTAATCAAAATTTTCGTCACATGCACGATGTATCTTTCATCTCTATGACACGTAATTTTTCATGACCATTGACCTGACAACTATTAGACTGAGAAAACATACAACAACCTTTTGGACTACAGTAGACTTGATAGACATTTGGAAAATATACATGGAAAAGTTATAAGGGTATGTTCTTTCGTAATATATTCTTTTGAAAAAGTACATCAATCTGACTTGCCCCAAGTGGTAGAGTTAGAAACATGCCAGGGGATTCCAATACAATCCCATCAAGGTGGCATGTACCAATGCCATCTCACTAGTCCAAGTGACCAATTTCTGTTCACAATTGATCATAATGATAGGTCTAAGAGTCAAAGGGATCACATAAACAAGACTAGTGTCTGCTAATACTGATAGAATTAAGAAGGAGAGAATGATCCAACATGGGAAGTGGGATACACAGCAGACTCATAGAATGGCAGGTGTCCTAAACAGCACTCTGGCGTCAGAATCAGCCCTTAAGGCATTCAGATCTGGCTGAAAAGCCCACGAGACTATTTCAGGCATGGAAAGCCAAGACACTCTGTCAAAAAAAAAAAATGACCTAAATGAAAGATGTCCGCAAGTGAGATCCCAGTGGGTAGAACGGGTCATCAAAGAAGGAGGTACCTTTCTCTGAAGGGAGGAGAGAACTTCCACTTTGACTATGACCTTGTCCAAATATGATCAGAGTCAGAGAACTCAAAAGGCTTCCATAGCCTTGGCAGCTCATGACAAGAGCCTAGGGTGATTACTGAGGCCATAAACAAGAGTGTCAATTTGTTAAGTCAACAACAGGAGTCACTGTGCACTTACTCCTCATGTAGGATCTCTGTCCTTAATGTGTTGTTCAATGTGAATTAATGCTATAACTAGTACTGAAACAGTATTTTACACTATGTGTTTCTATGTGGATGCAAACTATTGAAGTCTTTACTTAATATATACTAAATTCATATTCTGTATATAAAAAGAATTGAAAATAATGATCCTCTGTATATAAAGTGAATTGAAAATAATCTTGATGTGAATGTAATGGGAGAGGGAGTGGGAAATGGCAGGGGTGCAGGTGAGAGGGGAGTTATGGGGGGGAAGCCATTGTAATCCATAAACTGTACTTTGGAAATTTATATTTATTAAATAAAAGTAAAAATAAATAAATAAATAAATCTTTTAAAATAATAATAATAAAGAAAAAAGAAAAGAAAAAAAGAAAAAGTGCATCATAAGCAGATGAAAGGAAAGGAAAACTTCACTGTGTACTTACTCCCCATGTAGGATCTCTGTCCTTAATGTGTTGTACTGTGTGAATTTACAGTAAAGCTATTACTCAAACAGTGCTTTATACTTTGTGTATCCGTGTGGGTGCAAACTGTTGAAATCTTTACTTAGTATATAGTAAGTTGACCTTCTGTATATAAAGATAATTGAAAATGAATCTTGATGAAGAATGGGATGGGGAAGGGAGTGGAAGATGGGATGGTTGTGGGTGGGAGGGAAGTTATGGGGGGAAAAGCCACTATAATCCAAAAGTTGTACTTTGGAAATTTATGTTTATTAAATAAAAGTTGAAAAACACCACATGAACATCCACAATCAAAGTGAAAATGTCAATGTGATTTTTGTGTGCTATAATGATATCAATGGAGTCAAAAGCATGACTAGGCCACTAGTGTTAATCTAATTTTTATTTCTTTAGTTTTTTTATTTATTTTCTTACAATCTAATAATTACTTGAAAACTTTCAGAATCCATTTTCAGTGCTAATTCTGATGCTTCTGCAAAATATCCAACTTGCTGTGCCTAATCAAATATCTCAGAATCATTCAAATTAGAAAATATGACTTTTAATTTCATTTATTAGCTATTAGAATTGCAGCAAAAAGAATGAGTAATGAGTATTGGATGGTTATTTAATGGTAAGCTAATGACAAACGTTCTTAGCCAAAGGTCTTTACACACTCATAGAGAAGTGCTTAAATCCAGAGCTTTGGTGAAAGAGAAGTATTGATTCTACTAAGTTCAGAAAGGTTATCCTCCACTATATAGCTGTTATATCCATACTTCCCAAACCACTTATAAAAACAAAGAATCTGATGTAAAATTCCAATGTGACAGGAGTTCATGTGACTTATAAAAAATACAATAATACATGACAACATTTGGTTACTAAATGGTTTATATGGGAGATTTGATGGAAATTTTATGAGATAATCACTGCTGAAGAAAACAGCACAAATTAGTTTCTAGAGAAAGTTTTGTTAAAATGCTTGGAGACAATTTTTCTTTATTTTTGCAATGCTTTAGATATATTTACACAAGTTTTGGATACACTCTTCTTTTTTACCTCTTCTATTACACAGAACTCAAACTTTGATCCTGTTTGGAAATCATCAGTGATCCTTGGATAGCTGCAGAATGATGTACAATTTACTAATGTTTTCATCCATTTTCTTTCATAATCTGGGCCAAAGTAATCTTTCCAGAATCAACCCTGGATGTGTATGGCATTTAGTTACAATTAGATTAATTCCTTCTCCTCATGGAAATCATTCATCTTAGTCCTTGTGTAATTTTAATCCTGTTTTTCTTTATGCCTGGAGATATTTCCTACCTCTTTTCTCCTGGAGGAAAAGAGGCCAAAGGAACCAATTTCTCACATTTTCTAAGTTTGAGGAAAAGAAAACCGATAAGAAGATCTGAAAGGTTACCACCCTGAAGAAATATTTCAGTGTTTCTTCTAAGTTTGGATCAAAGGAGAAAATTCAAGCAATAAAATCTCTCAGTTTTTCCATAAATAGGTAAACCAGCATTGAAAGTTAATACAGTGTCTAAGGAGTTCATAGAGCTTCTCAAAACCTTTCACAAGGCAAGCTGACATCTATAAATAAACCAAGCAGTTTTTCAAGGAATGCATTACAAAAGGCATGTAGGCATTAAGGAATAGTAGAGCATACTCAAGATTTCACCAGAATATGGCTGAAATAATGCTCATGAAGTAACAAAGACTCATGGAAATAAAGACTTCATGGAAAAATGCCTCCTACAAGTTGAGAAGATAATGGACCAGATTGAAAAGTATGTCATGATTCATTTCTATAAATATGTTTTCTGATCAGAAACTATAGATGGCAGGAAGAAAGATCTCAGTGTTTTTTAAAAAGATTTATTTATTGATTTGAAATTCAGATCAAAGAGAAAGAAGGATAGACAGAGAAAGAAATCTTCATCTGCTGGTTCACGTCCCAAATGGTTGCAATGGCCAGCGATGGACTGGACAAAAGCCAGGAGCCAGAAGCTTCAACTGGGTGTCCCACATGGTTGCAAGGGCCCAAGAACTTGCAACGTCCTCTGCTGCTTTTCCAGTCGCATTAGCAGGAAGCTGGATTGGAAGTGGAGCAGCCAGGTCTTGAACTGACACCCATATGGGATACCAGCTTCACTACAACACTGGCTCCAAGATCTCACTATTCAAAAGAAGTTCAGAGGGGCTGGTGGTGTGGCATAACAAGTTAAGCCACCACCTGCAACTCTAGCATCCCATATGGGTTCCAGTGGATGGAGCATTCCCCCCTCCCCAAATTTCTAGCTCTGGCTTGATCAGCATAGCCCTGACTGTTAATGAACAACTAAATACATTATCCCTCTTAGTAGTTTTTTTTATATGTTCTACTTAATATGACTGGTTTAGATCTGTAATTGATGCACAGTTATTCTTAAGTGTTGAAAATTAACTGAAATGTGATCCCTGTTGAACATGGTGGTGGGAATGGGAGAGGGAAGAGATGTATAATTTGGGACATGCTCAGGCTGACTTGCCCCAAGTGGTGGAGTTGGAAGCATACCAGGGGATTCCAATTCAATCCCATCGAGGTGGCATGTACCAATGCCATCTCACTGTTCCAGGTGATCAGTTTCAGTTCACAGTTGGTCATGGTGAAGGGACTGGGAGTCAAAGGGAGCACATAGACATGTCTAGTACCTGCTAACGCTAACTGATGGAGTAAATAAAGGGGAGAGTGATCCAACATGGGAAGTGAGATACTCAGCAGACTCATAGAATGGCAGATGTCCTAAATAGCACTCTGGCCTCAGAATCAGCCCTAAAGGCATTTGGAGCTGGCTGAAAAGCTCATGAGAGTATTTCAGGCATGGAAAGCCAAGACACTCTGGCAAAAGAACTCTGCGAGTGAGATCCCAGTGGAAAGAACAGGCCATCAAAGAAGGAGGTACCTTTCTCTGAAGGGAGGAGAGAACCTCCACTTTGACTATGACCATGTCTAAACAAGATAAGAGTCGGAGAACTCAGAGGGCTTCCATAGCCTTGGAAACTCATGACCGGAGCATAGGGAGCTTACTGATGCCATAGACAGGAGTGTCAATTGGTAAAGTCAACAACAGGAGTCACTGTGCACTTACTCCTCATGTAGGATCTCTATCCTTAATGTGCTGTACAAAATATTTTTTTAAAAAGAGAATCGGAGCCCTGCACCATGTTTCATCTTAGATGCTTTGCTTTCCAGTTAATAAAGAAATTACAGAAGTGTCTGATATGGTGGTGAAAATGATTACAGATATCATCGAACTGAATTCAAAATGTGTGCCTCAAGATAATCTGGACTGTATCATCAGGTGCAACAAGCACATCTTCAATGCCATCAAATTCATCAAGAATAAGCCAGCATCAGCTGATATCTGCTTCTTTTTTTCTTTCTGAGGTTTCCTGGTGTCATTTTTTGTTGTTGTTGTTTTTAAAGATTTATTAATGTATTTGAAAGGTAGAGCCACAGAGAGGCAGGGGCAGAGAGAGAGAGAGAGAGAGAGAGAGAGAGAGAGAATCCTCCATTTGCTGACCCACTCCCCAAACAGCCACAAGGGCCAGAGGTGGGCCAATCCCAATCTGAAGCCAGAACACAAGAGCCTCTTTCAGGTCTCTGATGTGAGTGCAGGAGCCCAAGGTCTTGGGCCATCTTCCACTGCTTTCCCATGCCACAGCAGAGAGCTGCATTAGAAGTGGAGCAGCTGGAACTCAAACTGGCACCCACATGGGACGCAGGCACCACAGGTGGTGCCTCCCTCCTATATTACACAGCGCTGGCCCCCAGCTGGTGCCTTTTTACCTGCATTCATCCACACTGTTCTAAAGGACAACCCCCATGCCTTTTGTTCACTATACAGTATATTACCCACTTCTGTAACCCAAGTCAACTGATAATGGGAGACAGTGGTTATTATTTCATCAATCTGTGCTGTACTGTGGTTTTCATTAAATTAGATGCCCAGTCTTTGAATTTAAATCAGGAGGATTTTGATCACTGTATGTGTGGTCAGACTTCTCCTAGGAAGCAAGGGTCTGATTCTTGCTTAGATGTTAAACAGAAGTCTAAGAACTTGGATCTCCTGTCTCAATTGAATAAACTACAGGAAAGGATATAAATGAAGCCAAGAAACTTGAAAAATACCTAATAGGTTGGATGGATGGAATTGCAAAAGAGGTTTAAGACAATGTTAGAAATACCCCCTTGAAATTAAGGCCCCAAATTTACCATTAGCAGCTATTGACTCTGAAGATGTCGAAAATGATAAACTTCCTCCACTATTGCAACCTCAAGTTTATGCAAGATGACAGAAATGTACATAATAGTATTTATTTGAGCCTAAATTATAGATAGCCCTTACTACTGTCCACTGATTGGGATCTAGAATGTAACTTAATTGCTTAGAAATTCCAGGGCACTTTTGAAAAAACTTCTCAATCAGGAAGCTCATACCACTGCTATTTAAATTATGACATTAGGGAGGCCAATTCAAACTATTTTCTTCGTCTGATGTCATATGTGGTTTTCATCTCTCTTGTGACTTCAGGATGCCTTAACTGGAATAAAAAAGTCTTACAAGGACTATTTTAAGTGTATTGTGAATATAGTGTTATGCAACCTATTTCTGAAGGTTTGGGTAACATATCCTCCTGAAATTACTTAATATGCATAAGGAAAGAGAATAAAAACAAACCTTATTGACATTACCAATGAGATGTTAGACAATACGCCCTCCATGGAATAGGAGCAAGAAGTTTTAAAAATAAGATTAAAATAGTCAAGCTTCATAAATGAAAATGAAAACAGTGAGAAATATATAGTGAGATCAGAAAATTGATATTCCATTTGGAGAATTCTATGTATTCCTGGACAACAAGCCAAAATAATTAGAAAGAAATACTCAAGCTTATAATCATAGCTTTTTTTTTTTACTTATCTTGAAAGCAATCCTGGTCTGCTGACTGATAGACCTTGTACTAAGTAAACTGAGACCCACATCTAGACCCACACAAGAAATGTTTTTGATTACCAGAAAAATTTAGGTTATTGGAAATATAACAGAAAAAAATATGTTATTAAGCACATGGAATAAATTTGAGCTGAATTCACACTTCTGTAAAACTTTTATTATGATTAAACTATAAAGAAATAGGCGCACAGTGTTCTATCCTTTCCTCATACATATGTTTATCTCACTCCCATTTGTATCTGCATTGCTTATATCAAAAGCTATGAATTATGGCATGGTTGCTAATTATGGTGAATTATGCTTATGTCACCAAAATGGGATATGCCACCATTTTGATTAAGAATTGCTTTTTTGTAGAGTATTAAGGAAAAACATGTCATGCTAAGCAAGACTTTCATGCAAAAGCATTCATCAAGTTTAAATACAAAAAACATACCCTATGATAGTCACATTTCTAGAAAACTAAAACATACAAATACCATTCTTGACAGAAACAGACTTGTAATTCTACTGGAAATAAGATTAATTGAGATGGAGGAATGAAGTTTCTGAAAAATAGGAGGAGGAAAATATTTGAATTATTTTTTCATTTTTTACAAATATTATTTAAAAAGCAATGTAAACACCCAAATGAAACTCAGTGAATCTCAATCACAACAGATTCAACAAAATTTTCACCTTAGCACATCATATACAAACTACTGAAATCAAAAGTGAAGGAAGAAAATGATGTCTTCATTCTCATAAAAATAACCAACAAAAACAAACAAATAAATAAATAAATGAAACATCCAATGAAATACTAGTTTTAAAATAAAAAGGAAATAAAAAGGTCAACTCAGGACACTATAATCAGTAAAAAAGGAAAGCAAATTAATCACACTTTTAATAAAATAAAACTGAAAGATAATTTGTTAATGATTAACTTACAATAATTGACATTTTAAAAGAACTTTTTTTCACAATGACACATGACAGAAATAATAAACACATAGGAAAATACATTTTCCCTTTTCAGTTTCGCTTAAAGGAAAACAAAAATTGTACAGTTTCAGATTTATGTACATGTGAAATATATGGCAGAATGTAACCACACTATTCCAAGATTCTTACATTTTCTGTAAAATGATACAATAATAATTATAAGTAGCCTGTTCATAAATTAAGAACACACATTGTAATCATAACAGTCACTATCAAAATAATCCAAAGAGGTATAGCTAAATGGATTTGGATTTACAGAAAAGTGGAGCTGGCGCTGTGGCACAGCCAGTAAAGCTGCTGCCTGCAGTGCTGGCATCCCCTATGGGCGCTGGTTCAAGCCCCAGCTGCTCCACTTCCTGGTCCAGCTCTCTGCTATGGCCTGAGAAGGAAGTAGAAGATGGCCCAAGTCATTGGGCCCCTGCACCCCTTGGGGAGACCCAGAAGAAGCTCCTGGCTCCTGGCTTGGGATTAGCAACAGCTCCAGCTTTTGCAGCCAGTTGGGGACTGAACCAGAGGATGAAAGACCTTTCTCTCTCTCTCTCTGTCTATCCTTCTCTCTGTGTGTAATTCTGACTTTCAAACAAATAAATAGCAAATAAGAAAGGCATAAGTAATTTAGGCTATAAATTTAGAATATTTGCTTGTGACGGGTAAGAATTTACAGAAAGAAGTCCTAAAGAAAATTTCAGGCTAGAGAAAATATGAATGTGATTGAATCTTCTATAGAGATTTTTTTTTCTTACAAAATAACTGCAAAAATATTGAACTCTTTTTTTGTAGATTTCGTAGTGGTATAGGTTAGTGATTCTGAAACTACTTTCTATGTGATCTTGACTTGGGCAAATGTGGAGATATATAGAATATAGTGAGATCCAGATTTCCTACCTTTTGAGAACGAAGGAAAATATTGAAAGAGTGAAAATTAGAATACATCTTTTAATATTGTAGTATCATATTTACCTTGGACTTGTCAGTATGAAATCTCTACTGAGAAGACTTAGAATTCAAAATTCCCCAGTAGGAAGGACAAGCCTAGCAATCGATTTTCAATTATGAGTACCTTCTTCATTTAAAAACTGCAGAGGTCCTTGGAGATATAGCCAGTTCCAGATCTGGACCAAAATGATACAAGACTGTTCTGGAAAAGCTTCTTATGACAGAAAGATAAAAAGTACTATGGACCAGCAATTTTGCGTAGCGGGTAAAGCCTCCACCTGCAGTGCCGGCATCCCATATGGGCGCCAGTTCCTGTCTGACTGCTCCACTTCTGATCTAGCTCTCTGCTATGGCCTCGGAAAGCAGTAGAAGATGGCCCAAGTCCTTGGGCCCCTGTACCTGTCTGGGAGACTGGGAAGACGCTCCTGGCTCCTGGCTTTGTATCAGCACAGCTCTGGCCATTGCAGTCATCTGGGGAGTGAACCAGCAGATGGAAGACCTCTCTCTCTCTCTGCCTCTGCCTCTGCCTCTGCCTCTGCCTCTGCCTTTGCCTCTCCATGCCTCTGCTTTTCAAATGTATAAATATGTTTTTAAAAAAAGTACTCATAGAATTACAAGGAAATGTCAAAAGGACACAGAAGGTAGTTTGAATGAGTTTCCAATGCTCAAAACTAAGAAAATACTCTATCAAATTTAATCATTCTATTAATGGATTACAATGCTCTGAATATTATAAAATCTGAGAGTTATATCAATGCAAATGAGTAAACGCATGGGGCTAATGAAAACCTCTTCCTTATTTGTTAATACCAACCAACAAGTACAGAAAGAATAACAGAATTAAGAAATCATACATGAATGTTAAAACTAATGGGTGCAAGAATTCATTTGAAAAAATATAGTAGTGTGGGGAGCAATTCGGACTATACTGTTACTGGAATTAAGATTTATTCTATGCATCTGCTCTCCCACAATATGGCGCTGGGAGAGAAGTAAACAGCTTCTACCCAGCTGCCTCTCACCAACTTGACAAGCTGCAGGAGCTGCTCCTGATTGGAGGAGAGCGGCGTGCTCGGCGTGTGGGCAGCCGAGTTGGGATTGGTGGAGAGGACTATATAGGAGGAGAGAGACGGCATGGTGGTGTGGGTTGGTTGGAGAGTGCGTTGGAGAGTTCGCGGGGAAGTTCGTTACTTCGTTCTTTCTCATTTCTCTCTACTCATTCTTGCTTTGGGAGTTTTGCTGTTTACTTATTCTTACTTTACTATAGAAAGGACTTGTAAAAAAAGGGAACAACAAGCGCCCGGTCCGGTGCGGCTCCTCTGCGTGCGGAGGAGCAGCAAGTGGTGCCGTGACTCGGATAGGAAACCTAGGAGGGAAAGACCGGGAAGAAGTGGGAAATTACTGGAGAGAGAGACTAGCAAAGAGCCTAGGGGAAGGCCGGACGGAAAGAGTGCCGGTGAAAAGCTAGTTAGAACCTAGGAAAAAAGCCGCGGGGGAAGAAAAGTAGAAGCTAGGAAAGAGGTATTAACTGGGAACGTCTGGGAGACTCAGTCTTCCATTACGCCCACTGCTCCAACATGTCACAGACGGTACAGACAATGGAGTTCTTTGGCTACTCTTTGCCCACTGGCTACCTCTTCCTCCTGCTGGGCACCATCCTCTGTTTCTCCCTAAAGATCATCCATTATGGGCTGAATGTGGTTTCTCTCTCTCTCTCTTCCTACTCCCCACCTCCTCGCAGCTTTTCCTCTAAGCAAGGGAAACGAGGGGGGAGGAAAATTCATGCATTCGTAAGAGCAATCGTAGAGACGTCCCCCTGGTTTCTACAGCAGTGGAGGCAGGTGGGACGGAAAATGCGCGAGGCTGGGGAATCGATAGAAGTGCTGAAGCTGTGGCAACTCGTTGATCAGGTGCTTCAGAACCCCACGGAAGGGATCGAGTTGTTGCTTAATGAGAGGAGTGAATTGCAGGAAGAATTATGGCAGGGCAGCCAGGCGAGCAACTATTGTAACGAACAAGTGAGAAGAAAATCAAAGAATGATTTAGAGAGCCAGGAAGCTTATGGGGGGGAGAAGGAAGCTGAGGAGGGAACCTCGCCCCCGAGAGAGATGCCTGGCCATACAAGGCTGGCAAATTCAACCATAAAGGATGAATCACCACCCCGGTATCTCCCATTGGTACTACCAAAGTTTCCCCCTGTAAAGAAAAGCCCCTTTTTTCCATATGAGATTGAAGAAGAGTGGGAGGAAGAAGAAGGAGTGATGGAGGGAGTAGGTATGCAGGAGGAGCTAGAAAGGCCAAGAACCGAAAACAAGCAAAGGGGAGCTGTTTATAGAAAACCTGCTTGGGAGCAGTACCAGGAACCAGGCCAGGTGTTTCCTGTAATTCAGGATCCACAGGGAAACAGGGGATGGACGCCTCTTGACCATAAATTACTTAAAGAGTTGCAGCAATCAGTACAATTGTATGGGCCCCATGCAAGTTACACTCAGGCAATCCTTGATAACATTGGGCAGCAAGGCCTAATACCTGAGGATTGGAGAAACTTAGTAAAGGCGGTGTTAGGCGGGGGTGACTTCCTCTTGTGGTTAGCTGCTTATAAAGAATTTGCACGAGAATATTCAAAGCAGAACTATCAAACAGGGAATCAAGCATGGGATGAGGAAATGTTAAATGGAGAAGGGCGATTTGCCAGTCCCGATGAGCAGGCCCGATTACCAACAGCTGTCCTCTTACAGGTGAGAGAGATAGCAAGAAGAGCCTGGAAGGTGATACCCAGAAAAGGAGAAGTAAGACACAGCCTAACTAAGATAGTACAGGGCCCTACCGAACCTTACGCTGATTTCGTGAACAGATTAATGGAAGCAGCAGGAAACATTTTCGAAACCGTGGAAGAAGCAATGCCCTTAGTCAAAAGATTGGCGTATGAACAGGCCAATAAAACATGTCGGGAAGCTCTTAGACCATGGCAGCATAAGGACATCCCTACCTTTTTGAAAATCTGTAGGGATGTCATGGATGATGTAGTTTCTGGATCACATGCTGCAGTAGCAGTAACCCGACAATTTAGACAGAACATGAGGGGACGTATATGCTTTAGATGTGGTCGAGAAGGGCATCTAATGAGGGAATGTAGGGCCAGATTTCCAGCCCGAGATCGGCAGGGCATAGAGAACTCGAGAAGACCAGGCCTTTGCCCACGCTGTAGAAGAGGGAATCATTGGGTCAGTGAATGTTACTTTAAAATAAACAGCGCAGGCAATCCCCTGAGGATGCCAAATGAGCCAGGCCCCATAAGAAGATCAGGTGTATATGGTCAACAGCAAAAAAACGGAATGTGGGCCCCTGCACCCCGGGGCCAAAACAATCGGTGGGTGCCACGGTCCCAAAACCAAATATTTACCGCGCAGAGTTACGAGCCACCGAATATTCGGTACTAACACCTCAAATGGGGCCACAAGCAATAGAGGTGAGGGCAGAAACAATTTCAGCGGAGCATAACGGACTTGGAATAATCGTAGGAAAAGAAACAAATGCTTTGAGAGGCCTAATGGTCATCACCGGAGTCATTCAATTACCTTTTGATAAGTTAAAAGTGCTAATACAATCTACAAAGGGTATTATTCAAATCAAACCAGAAGAACCTGTGGCTCAAATACTGATCATGATTGGAGCGCAGGATGTTCATGGACCCCAAGGGGAGAAATTTGCAGCCTTGTCCCTATCTCTAGCAGATCGACCTCTGTGGACCTTAACCATTAGAGGAAAGTCGATTCAGGGCCTGCTAGACACAGGTGCGGATGTAAGTATAATTTCGGAAAATGATTGGCCGAAGTCATGGCCCCTTCAGCCAGGAGATAATACTTTAGTAGGCCTAGGTGCGGCCATGACACCATCAAGGAGTGCTCAGGTGCTTCATTGGCAGGATCAAGAAGGGAACAAGGGAAATGTGCAACCTTATGTTAGTGCACTCCCCATCACATTATGGGGAAGAGACATTTTAGAACAATTGGGACTGACGTTAACAAATGAGGATCAATTGGAGAGTTCTACAGAACGGCGTATTAGGTATAAAAAGGGATATCAGGAGAGAGGATTAGGCTCCAGAGAAGGCAGAAGGGACCTAGCCCAGCCCAAAGGCGATTTTAAAAGACAGGACACGGGTTTTTCGTGGGGGCCACTGAGATGCAGCCGCTGCCATTGTCATGGCTGGACAACAAGCCAAAGTGGATACCACAGTGGCCCCTTACCCAGGAAAAGCTGGCTGCGGTAAATGATATAGTATCACAACAATTAGAGGCAGGCCACTTGCAACCATCAACCTCCCCATGGAATACGCCAATATTCGTGATAAAGAAAAAATCAGGGAAATACCGGTTGTTGCATGATTTACGGGCTGTTAATCAGCAGATGCAACCCATGGGGGCATTGCAACCCGGACTCCCGGTTCCTACTATGATCCCAAAGCATTGGCCACTAATAGTACTCGATCTGAAGGACTGCTTTTTTAGCATACCTCTACATGAACAAGACATTCAGAGGTTTGCTTTCACCGTACCTTCCATTAATCATCAAGGTCCCGACAAAAGATATGAATGGAAGGTGCTTCCCCAAGGAATGACTAACAGTCCTGCCATATGCCAGCTATATGTTGACCAGGCAGTAGAGCCAGTTCGACAACAGTGCCCAAAAGTACAAATTTTACACTACATGGATGACTTGTTAATAACGGCTGAAAGTGAAAGTCACCTAATGGAAGCATATAAGCTGCTGCTATTATATTTGGAAAAAGTTGGGTTACAAGTAGCGCCAGAGAAGATACAAAAAGGGGAAGTAGTACAGTACTTAGGACTTAAAGTAACTTCTGAAAAGGTAACCCCATTAGAATTTGAAATTGCAATAGATGGGTTACAGACCCTTAATGACTTCCAAAAATTATGTGGCAATTTAAATTGGTTGAGGCCCTATTGTAAATTAACTACCGAAGATATGATGCCATTATTCAATATTTTAGAAGGAGATGCCCAGCTTGATTCCCCTCGTAGATTGACAATAGAAGCCCGCTTGGCGTTACAGAAAATTGAAAAACAAATTAAAGCAATGCAGATGGAAAGATGTGATCCACAACAAGCCCTAGAAATATTAATTTTTATGGAACAGCTGTATCCCTTCGCAGTCATTTGGCAAGGAGGACCCTTGTTGTTTGTATACCCACATTCACATGCACCACGTGTACTATACACCCAAGGCATTGCGGTGGCTGATTTAATATTAACAGCAATAAAAAAGGCGACAGAAATGGCGGGGAAGACTCCAAAGCGATGTGTAGTTCCCTTTGCTCAAGAGGCAGTAGAAGCCTTTACAAGGGAATGCTGGCAATGGGCATACATAGTTCTCATTCTACAAATAGAGATTGACAATCACTACCCTCGCCATCCATTTGTTAACTTCTGCACACAGGTTTCAATAAAACGGGTGCAGAAGGTGCGAAGGGATCCAATTCAAGGGGCAGTTACCGTATTTACGGATGGAGCTAAAGGCGGAACAGGAGCAGCTATATTTAACAATCAACGATATTTCGTTTTAACAGCATCCCCTTCTCCACAACATGCAGAATTAGCTATTATCGCAACAGTATTACGCAGAGAGAGTGCACCCATGAATATTTTGTCTGATAGTGCATATGTGGTGAATGCAGTTCAGATGCTCGCTACACAGTGCCTTATTCTTAAATCCTCCTCAGTCTATTCTTATCTAAGTGAAATTCAGGGGTTATTAAATCAAAGAGAGCATGCTATTTACATAGGCCACATAAGAGCTCATTCTAATTTACCTGGCCCACTTACTCGAGGAAACATGATGGCAGATCACTATTCAAGATTCTTGCTTGCATGCACCGCTTTGGAACAAGCTAAAGAATATCACTCTAAATGGCATGTTAACACCCACACTTTAAGTTTTAAATTTAATATTCCCCGCAAGCAAGCAGAAGATATTATTAGATCCTGTGAAAAGTGCGTTGTTACCATAGTTCCAAAGATTCCTGCGGGAGCCAATCCCCGTGGCCTTAAACCAGGACATATCTGGCAGATGGACGTTACACATATCCCCTCTTTTGGGCGACAAAGCTGTGTTCACGTCACTGTAGATACATACTCAGGTGTAATTATGGCCACAGCCATGAATAAAGAAGGAGTACAACAAGTAATCCAACACTGCTTGCAGGCTTTTGCAGCCTGGGGAGTTCCTCATGTGATCAAAACGGATAACGGCCCAGCGTATACATCAAAGCGTTTTGCTGCATTTTTGAAAGAATTCGGAATCTCCCATATTACCGGTATTCCATACAATCCACAGGGGCAAGCTGTGGTAGAACGCGCTCACTTATATTTAAAAAATTTAATAATTAAACAAAAAGGGGGAATAGGGGAAATGGCCACATCCAACAAGGATGTCTTGGCCCTAGCTCTTTATACAATTAATTTTTTGAACAAGAAAAAGAACGGTAAAACACCTGCAGAAATGCATACTCAATCAGTTGATAAGGAATCAATACAGTGGGTAATGTGGAAGGATTTACAGGACAACCAATGGAAAGGCCCGTTCCCCTTACTCAGAAGAGTACGAGGCGCCATTTGTTTTTTTCCACAGGGTGCGGCACAACCAATATGGACCCCTGAGAGAAGAATTCGGTTGATAAACCTGCCAGCAGAAGATCTAGAAGAAGAAAACTCCATTTGAGGAAGAAAACAATGAATAACCAATCCCTGGGATCTTTGGAATACGGGACATTTTTCAACAAACTCTGAAGTAGCACGACAAACAAGAGTCAATAGCATGAAGATCACACTGAACTTTACACAGGCGCGTATCAACGCCAAAAAAATAAAAAGAAAGGGGGATCTGTGGGGAGCAATTCGGACTATACTGTTACTGGAATTAAGATTTATTCTATGCATCTGCTCTCCCACAATATGGCGCTGGGAGAGAAGTAAACAGCTTCTACCCAGCTGCCTCTCACCAACTTGACAAGCTGCAGGAGCTGCTCCTGATTGGAGGAGAGCGGCGTGCTCGGCGTGTGGGCAGCCGAGTTGGGATTGGTGGAGAGGACTATATAGGAGGAGAGAGACGGCATGGTGGTGTGGGTTGGTTGGAGAGTGCGTTGGAGAGTTCGCGGGGAAGTTCGTTACTTCGTTCTTTCTCATTTCTCTCTACTCATTCTTGCTTTGGGAGTTTTGCTGTTTACTTATTCTTACTTTACTATAGAAAGGACTTGTAAAAAAAGGGAACAACAAGCGCCCGGTCCGGTGCGGCTCCTCCGCGTGCGGAGGAGCAGCATAGTAGTATTTATTAATTACAACAGGAAGTTTGGTATCTTTACAATGGGGAAATCTTGAAGGACCACCTATACATGTGATCAAAGTTAATGTTTATATAAACCAAACCCATATTTATCACCATAAAATGCCATGAGGAGAACAGTTAATTTCTGGATGGTTCTTGCCTTACATAGATAATAAGAATATTATAATTAAAAAAAACCTCAGGTAAACACAAACTTGGGGATGTTCTACAAACTATTCTGTGTATTTAATACTGAGGACATGAACACAAGAAAAGCCTGAGGAACTGTTCCAGATTATACAATAAGTAATTGTGACAATTAACATGATAGATGATTTTGAGTTGAACTTTCAAATGGAAGAAAAATAGATAAAAATATATTATTGTGAAAATTGATGGCTTTTAAATAGGGCTGAGGTAAGATAATGTATTAAAATTAAATTTCCTAAATTTAATAATTATCTATGCCCTTTTCTTAAATATGTGCTCAAATATTTAGGGGTAAAGGCAATTGTTAATTACAGCTCACTCTCAAATTATTCTAAAATAGACAGATGATAAAGCAAATGAGACTAAATGCTTTGGAAAATCATGAATCTGAGTAAAAAGCTCATGGAAATTCTTTATATTTGCCACTTTCTGTAAATTTGAAATTGTGTCAAAACTTACAGCTTAGAAATGAAAAAAATGCATTAATGGTTAATAATTGGGAAGGACTATTATTGTTTAATCCACAAATACAAAGCAAAAAGGATATAATGTTATAATAGCAAAAGTTAGGATCACTGACAAATCATATGACAAAAAAAGAAGAAATATCTTCTATTAAAATTTAATAAAGCTCTAAGGTAGAGAAGGGGATATTATGGTAGAGTTAATGATATAATAATATAGGAAAAATATAGTGTATACTCCCGAACATATTTCAACTGTGTAACTCTATATCTGAGTTTGAGATATTTTCTTGGTAATAGGAAGGTAGGCACGTTCCTATTGCAAGGACAAAATTTATAAGGTGTTCAAGGCCATGGTCATGCATCATTCACTTTAGTTACATAAAGGAAACTGGAAACGTAGATTGCATTTTATCTTTGGAGAGATGATTTTCAGAGTAGGAAAGAACAGAATCTTTAATAAGCATATCAAAGTTGTGCTCTCTAGTGATATTTGTTGTTTCTGCAGGATAGGAACCCCAGAAGTCTTTATAGATTTTCTGAATAATTCTGTACCCCCAAGCTAGTTGATCAAGAGAAAAGACTATGAGATATTTTCTTAGTAGAACCCTGTCATACTAGTAAAAGAGTGTGAACAAAAAAAGTTTGACATATATATTCTATGCATCCAATATGAGAGGTATATTTGCTATGCTCAGAGAGAATTAGACAGAAAATAATCACATAAGGCATGTCCATAGATTAAGAAAGCAGAGACTATAGAATTCAAGTTACAGAGACATTCTGAAATAAAATTCAATGAAAAAAAAAAAGAAACACTAAAAGGGATAAAGTATTAAATTGTACATCAACAGTTAGGACAAGGGCTGATCAAGTCACTGTTTATCATAGTGTCCATTTCACTTCAACAGGTTTCCTGTTTGGTGCTCGGTTAGTTGTCACTGATCAGGGAGAACATATGATATTTGTCCCTTTGGGATTGGCTTATTTCACTCAGTATAATGTTTTCAGGATTCCTCCATTTTGTTGCAAATGACCGGATTTCATTATATATTTCATAATTTTTGCACCAACATAATTAAATCTTTCAGTTTCTGTTTTCTATGAACTTTGATATATTCTCATATATAGTATAATTTTGAGTACACACCTGGAAGATGTTCAATGATATCTAAATAAGTGGAGATGTATGTTATTTTCAAGGAGAGGAAAATTCAATACTTTATAGACACTGAATCTCCTCAACTTGATTTAAACTTCAATTTTATTTCAATCACAACTACTGACTACAAAGATCTTCTCGAAATTCAGAAAACAGTATGTATGGAGGTGTGAAAGATCAAAAATTTCCATGAAACTACTTAAAAGAAATGATAGCTTAATTGAGAGAAAATCTGACAACCGAGAATACTATACATAGAAATCCTATCCTTCAAAATTGAAGGGAAGACAAAAATTTTCATAAACAAACAAAAGCTGAGGGAATTTATCATCATTGGAGCTGCATTATAAGAAAATGTAAAGTAATTCTTTAAAATGAAGGGAAAGGATACTAATTAGTAAAATGAACAAATGGGAAAGTCTAAAATTCACTGGTAAAAATACCTAAAGTCAAATTCAGAATACTTTGATACTGTTTGTAAATAAATTATATCTCTACTATAAAAGTTAAATGGCAAAGTAATAGCTACAATAATTTGTTTAGGTATACACAATAAAAATATGTAAATTAGGACCTCAAAAAACATGAGTGAGGGGAGTAGTAAGAGTATTGAGTTGTATATATAATAAAATTAAGTTGCTATCAGTTTAAAATAGACTATTACAAGTGTAAGATGTTTCTGTAATTCTCATGGTAACAACGTAGCTGAAACCAATGATAGATAAGCAAAGCTTTAAAGAAAGACTTTAAAGCATATCACTGCAGACAGCCATCAAATCACAAAGAGAGACAACAAGAGCTGAAGAGAAGAAAAACGAATCCATAAATCAACTGGAAAACAAAGAACAAGATAGCAGTAATAAAATATTACCTGAGTAATTACTTTGTGTATTAATAGTTTGAACCCAATAAAATGGCATAAAATTCCCTAGTTGATTTAAAAATAGGTCCAACTATCTGCTACATAAAAATTCACCTCAGCTTTAAGGATACACATAGATTAAAAGCAAAAAGATGGAAAAAGATATAAAAGTTATTCCATCCAAATGGAAACCAAAAGAAAACCATGATAGCTACATTTATATCAGACAAAACAGACTTTAAGTCTTAAATAAAAAAGGTTTGTTATATTATGATAAAAAATTCAATAGCAGGCAATAACAATTATAAACACATGCAGTTAACATCAGAACATCTAATATAATACAAATAATAGGTATTAAACATCTGAAATGCAAGAGTGCAAGAAATAATTGTAGGGGACTTCAATATTCTAATTTCAAAAAAGGATTGTTTACATAGACAGAAAATCAATAAGTAAGCATTGGAATTTAATTACACTTCGTAATAAATTGACTTAATAAATATACACCGAATATCTCATACCACAACAACACAATGTGCAAATTAAATTCTAGGATACACAAAACATCATGCAGTATAGAACATATTTTAGTTACCAAACTTTAACAAAGTCAAGAAAATTAAAATCATATAAAGGTTCTTATTTAAAATGAAATGGCATGAAGTTATAAATCAATCACAATGGGATTCTTGGAAAATTCACAAGCATGTGGATATTAAACATCTCCTGGTCAACCAAAATATCATTGAAGAAATTAAAAGGGAAATTTTAAAAATAGATAGGCAAAATGAAAATTGAAACAGAACATACCAAAACATATTGGATGCAGCAAAATAAATTCCAAGAAATAACTACATAGCAAAAAAGCCTATATAAAAACCCACGTAAAAACAAACAAAAAAACCCTAATGTTACAACACAACAAACTAGAAAAAGAACAAAGTAAGCCCAGATTCAGCAGAATGAAATCGATAACAAAGATCAGAGCAGAAACAAATGAAATGGAAATTAGAAAAATAATGCATGCAACCTTATTGCAATCAGTATATCATTCCTGAGGCAATGTCTGTCACATTATATTGTGAATAAAATTTTTCTATAGAAATTAAATGATTTAAAAACTCATATGAAACATTTAATCCTTTTCAGCCTGCTTTATGGCTGGTTTTGTTATTTGATGTGCTAATTTGGGCAACTTAATTTACATTCTAGCAGTCTCTGTAGATAACTAAAAGCCCAGTGAAGTATTTTATAATTTCAGGCTACTTAGGCCATGCTTAGGATGTTGTTTGAAAGAAAGAAAAAATACACAACATATTTCACATTTCTGCACCTTCATCTAAGTAAACCTTTGGATGATTTGATGAAGGATGAATGAACCTATTTCTTTTACACACATACCAGGGACAAGCTTGTGGCTAATGTTAGTTGATAATGTTGTGCAGAGGATACTTGACACCAACTCGTTTCTTTGTGGTCCAAAATGAAAAACAAACAAACAAAAAAAACATTTTGTATATGGTTAATTCTGTAAACAGATGCATGTTTAAAAGATCTATGATGGTCTTGTAATCTTAATCTAATATATTTCAGATATTTTAATTTATTCCCTCTTGGGGAATACATTTAGTATAGTGTAGAAAATAATTCATGACATTTTCATATAAGGTTCTATAACTTTTCATACATAAACATGAAATTTGTTGTAGAAAATTCTTTAAACCAAACATTTTAATCTAGGACTTCAATTTAATCTGTTCCTTAAATCTATTTTTATGTGGCCTTTAAAAACATATCCAAAAAAATTCATTGCTAATATAGCAATAAAAATACTTTGGGTACTGACAGACTCTTTGGGGTGTGTATATATAAAATTACAAACTTGTATGCGTATTCTTTTCTGAGATATGTTGTACTAAACTCAAAATGGCTTTTGCACCGTTTTTTTAAACCAATTTTTTCCTTTGATGTGGGTACCAGACTTGCTATAAATGACTGCTGCTTTGGGGATTAAACTTTTTGTTAGAGAAGATACAACCAGAAAACTAAATTATAAGCAAGATTTTCAGAAGAGATGGCACAGGTAAATTTTGTTAGGTTTCATTCAAAATTTTTTCAATGTCAAACCATGCCACTTTTTACTGGAAAGGGAAAAAAATTGCTTTGTTTTCCATTTATAGATTATATTTTGTGCAGTAAAGAAAATACTTTGGTTGATGTTGTAGTCTTCATTCATACTGCAATTTTAAGATTATTTTATGTGTATGATAAAGTAAATAGATAATTTTGAGATTCAAGGCTCCTAAGAGTTTGATTTACTCCGTTTTTCCTAAAATATTATTTACCAATATTATGTCCTAGGTATTTTACTTCCATTTTTAACTTCAGAACCAAGATGTCAACATGAACCAGGCTGCTGTTGAGGTACATGTATATTATAAATTATCTTATTTGTGTTATACTCTTACATGTTATTATTTTTTCTAAGAAAACAAAGTCCCTATTGTTCCTATTGCAAAGCACACAGGAATTAAGAAAGTACAGTAATTTAAAAAATGGTAAATGTAGTATTCTTAACTTGCTCTATATTACTTATACCTATTGTCTATAATAGCTTTAATTTATAGCTGTCAGTTTAACATTGGCATGTCTGGCAAAGAAAATTAAACTTTAAGAGTTTTATAAACTAGCCGGCGCCGTGGCTCAATAGGCTAATCCTCCACCTTGCGGCGCCGGCACACCGGGTTCTAGTCCCGGTTGGGGCGCCGGATTCTGTCCCGGTTGCCCCTCTTCCAGGCCAGCTCTCTGCTATGGCCAGGGAGTGCAGTGGAGGATGGCCCAGGTGCTTGGGCCCTGCACCCCATGGGAGACCAGGAAAAAGCACCTGGCTCCTGGCTCCTGCCATCGGATCAGCGCGGTGCGCCGGCTGCAGCGGCGGCCATTGGAGGGTGAACCAACGGCAAAGGAAGACCTTTCTCTCTCTGTCTCTCTCTCTCACTGTCCACTCTGCCTGTCAAAAATAAAAAAAAAAAAAATTTAAAAAAAAAAAAAAAAAAAAAAGAGTTTTATAAACTGTTTCTAGGTTGCTAAAGAATTTATTTTTCTACTATATATGGTATAGACAAAGCATCAAACTATGTACAGGAAAAAAGCCTGACTATTTCTGTTGGAAGTAGGCTGAAAAGAAAATTTTCAGAACTGTTCGTGTCTTCGGTTCATTTTGTCATAACTTTGCTATTGTAATGTGTGAATCCAAGTTTATTTAAACTGTTCTCTTTTATACTATGTTAATTTAACATTCATCTGCATTTATTACCATTTTTGTTAATGAAACTAGCATTTACCATTTTCCACATTAACCACCTTGCACTGTCCCTAAAATTTAACTCCAGTTTCTATGCATTTTATCAGTGATTTGACTCACTTCACAGCGAGTCACCTAAATATTCTACATTTGGTTCAGTAACCAGTAGGTTACAATTACTGACAACTAAACTATGGTTTAAAGCTTAAAAAAAAAAAAGAACTCAAAAATCAATAAAACTAAAAGTTTAATTTTGAAAAGATAAAAAAATTGAAAAAAATTTTAGCCAGAATAAAAATATAAAAGAAAACTCAAATAATAAAATTAAAAAAGAAAGTTGAGACATTTCAATTGATACCAAAAAAGTGTCAAATAAACCACAGTGCACATTTATAGCCTTAAAAAATTGATGACCTGAAAGAAAAGGAAAATTACCATAAATGTGTAATATTTGAACCATGAAGAAATACAAAATCTGCACATATCAATAGTGATTAAATAGATTGAATCCCACCTTAAGGAAAGCAGTGTACTTCATGGCTTCACTGCTAAATTATACCAAATACTTAATGAATGAATATTAAACCTTCTCAATCATTTCCAAAAAAATGAAAGAGTGACTACTTCCAAACTTACATTACAAGTCTTCATCATTCTGATCATAAACACAAAAAAGAAGACCATAAGAAAAGAAAACTACAGATCAATATAACTGTCGAACATAGATGCAAAAATCTTTAACAAAAGCACTAGCAAACCAAGTGCAACAGCACATTAAAAAGCCATTCACCATGATCAAGTGGGGTTTATTCATGAGATGGAAGAATGTTTCAAAATACACAAATCAGGGGCCAGCGCTGTGGCATAGCACATAAAGCTGCCTCCTGCAGTGCTGGCATCCCATATGGGCACCAGTTCGAGTCCCAGCTCCTCCACTTCTGATCCAGCTCTCTGCTATGGCCCAGGAAAGCAGTATAAAATGTCCCAAATCCTTGGGCACCTGCACCCATGTGGGAGACCCTAAAGAAGCTCCTGGCTCCTGGCTTCAGATAGGTGCAGCTCCGACCATTGCAGCTAACTGGGGAGTGAACCAGTGGATGGAAGACCTCTCTCTCTCTCTCTCTCTCTCTCTGTCTCTCTCTCTCTGCCTCTCCCTCTCTCTCTGTGTAACTCTGACTTTAAAATAAATATTTTAAAAAAAACACACACAAATCAGTATACATATTATACTGTATGAATGATTTGAGGGACAAAAGCCATATAATCATCTCAAAACATGCAAAAAAAAGACCTAGCAAAAATTCTTCTTTATTTTATATAAAACATAAAATGGCCAACAAATTAGATATAAAAGGAATGTACTACAACATAATTAAGGCCATATATATAAGCCCACATCTAACATCATATTCAGTGATAAAAACTAAAAGCTTTATTTCTTTTTTTTTTTTTTTTAAACAGGCACAGTGGACAGTGAGAGAGAGAGAGACAGAGAGAAAGGTCTTCCTTTACCGTTGGTTCACCCTCCAATGGCCACTGCGGCCGGCAAGCTGCAGTCGGCGCACTGCGCTGATCCAAAGCCAGGAGCCAGGTGCTTCTCCTGGTCTCCCATGCGGGTGCAGGGCCCAAGGACTTGGGCCATCCTCCACTGCCCTCCCGGGCCACAGCAGAGAGCTAGACTGGAAGAGGGGCAACTGGAACAGAATCCGGCAACCCAGCCGGGACTAGAACCCGGTGTGCCAGCTCTGTAGGCGGAGGATTAGCCTATTGAGCTGCGGCGCCAGCCAAAAGCTTTATTTCTAAGATCAGGAATAAGACAAAAATGCCTACATTTTCATTCAATATATTTTGCAGCTCCTAGCCAAAGACAAAAGATATCCAAATCAGAAAGGGAGAAATTAAATTACCCCAGGTTGTAGATGACACAATTTTATACAGAGAAATTGTAATGACACCATTAAAAAATTGTTAAAACTGAGGAATGTAATTAGGTAAGATTGTAGGATACAAAACAAACATGCAAAAATCAGCATTATTTTTATACATTAATAACAAATTACCCAAAAAAGTTAAGAACAATCTCAACAGTATAAAAAAGTAACATAAAAATAATTGGGTATATTTATACTTGAGTATATTCCAAGGAGGTGAAATATCTGTAGAGTAAATATACTTAAAACATTGATAAAAGAAATTTAAGATGGCACAAATAAATGCAAAAATATCACATAGTCATTGATTGGAAGAATTAATAATGTTAAAATATTCATAGTAGTCAAAGCTATATACAGATTCAGTGCAATCCCAGAAAATTCTACTCTTTTTCCACAATAGAAAAAAAAGTCATCCTGATATTTTTATAGAAACACAAATGACCCCAAATAGTCAAAATAATTTTAAGCAAAAAGAACAAGACTGGAAGCATCATACTAACCGATTTCAGTATATATTACAAAGCTATAATACTCAAGATAACATAAGACTGACAAAACAGATACATATATCAACAGAACAAGATATAAAGCTCAGAGATACACCCATGTTTTATGGGTGACTTTTGACAAACTTGTCAAAACACACGTTGAGAAGAAACTCTTTTAAGTTTTAAAAGGAACAATAGATATACACAAGCAAAAAAAATTAAATTGGATCCTTACCTCACAACATATACAAAAATCAACTCAAATGTATTAAAGACTTAAAAGTAAGGGTTGAACATGGAAAACTGCTAGTAGAAAACATAGAGGGAGCTCTCCAAGCAATAATACTTGTAAAGATTTCTTGGATATGAAATAAAAAGCAAAGTCAGGAAAGTCAAAATAGACAAGAGGGATTACAACAATCTGAAAAGTTCCTGCACAATAAAGGAAATAATATACAGAATGAAGAGACAACTTCACTGGAAGTAAATATTTGTAAGCTGTGTATCTGATGAAGGGCTGACATTCAAAATATGCAAAGACCCCAGCTCAATAGCAAGTAAAAATACCTTTTTAAAAATTAGCAAAAGACCTGAACAGAAATTTCTCAATACAACAAATATAAATGGCCACAGATATAAGAAAAAATACTCAACATCACTGATGATAAGAGAAATGTAAATAAAAAACACATGTTTAAAGATTCATTTATTTATTTGAAAGGCAGAGTTAGAAACAGAGATCTCCCATCTGCTGGTTCACTACTCAAATGGCCACAATGGCCGTAGTTAGCCTGGTCTGAAGCCAGGAGCCAGCAGCTTTTTCCGAGTCTCCCATGTGGGTGCAGGGGCCCAAGCACATGGGCCATCGTCCACTGCTTTCCCAGGTGCATTAGCAGAGAGCTGGATCAGAAGTGGAGCAGCCAGGACTCATCAAACCAGCCCCCATACGGGGTGCCAGCAAAGCAAGCAGTGGATTTACCTGCTATACCACAACACCAACCCTGTAAGAGTGTTTATTGTCAAGAAAGATGAAATATAAAAAGAGATGGTGAGGGTATAAAAAGGGGGAAACTTGTGTACTGTTGATATAATATAAATCAGTATAGCTATTATGGAAAATGTTCTGGGTGTTTCTCGAATACTGAAAGAGTTATCATAGGATCTAGTAATCCTAATTCTTTGGTATACGTAAAATGGAATTGCCCTCTGTATGTCTAAGAGATACGTGTACTCTTATGTTCAATGTGGCATTATTCACAATAGTTAAGGAAGGGGAACAATCTAATTGTCCATGAAAAGATTAGTGGATTAAAAAAACCACACACACACACACACACACACATACAGAGAGAGAGAGAGAGAGAGAGAGAGATTGAATATAGCCTTTAAGAAAGGAAACTATGTCATTTGAAACATGGATGAACATGGGAGACAGTATACTAAGTAAATTAAACCAAGCACAGAAATACGAATACTGCATGATGCCATCTATAAGTACATTCTGGAAAAGATGAACTCATTGAAGCAGAGCGTATAATCATGGTTGTCAGAGGTGGGGTGGAAAAGTCCGAATGGAATGGAGAAAGAGTAGATGTTGGTTGAAGCCTACAAAGTTTCAATTACACAGGAGAAATAAGATTTCATGATGCATTACATAGCATGGTACCTATAGTAAATATTAATGTATTGCATATTTCAAATTTGCAAATAGAGTAGATTTTAAATGTTCTTAACGGCAGCTATTTGAGATACCAAGTATTTAATTAACTGGATTTAATTAGCTGACAATGTTTACATATCTCAAAAACCTCATATAAACCATAAATATATACAATTATCAAAACAATAAGAACATTTTTTAAAATAATATTATAGGGCATTTTCAAATATAGTAAAAGCTGGGGATTGATGGGTGGGGTATGCAAAGAAAGGAGTGATGACTTTCAAAAGATACAAAGTTCCAGTGATACAAGCTGAATAAATGTTCTATTTCACAGTAGGGTGAGTATTCTTAATTATTGTGCGTTGTATATTTCAACAACCAAGTTACCAAATTTCTAATTTCTCACCAGACAAAAGTGATCAGAGAGGTGACAGATGTGTTCATTGGCTTGGATTACTCATTTATTCCACATTATATAAAAATGTCAAAATATCACATTTACCTAATAATATATAAAATTATTATTTGAAAATTAGAAATAAAACATAAAAATAGCATATGTTGATGCATCTCACTAGACATCTAGATCTACAAAATACAGAGATTAAGTCAGAATGTTAATTGTATAGAGATAGACTTTTTTAAAATATTTATTTTGAAAGCCAGTTGCAGAAAGAGGGAGACACAGTGAGAGAGAGAGAGAGAGAGAGAGATTTTCCATCTCCTGGTTCACTCCCCAGATGGCCACAATGATTAGCACTGGGCCAGACCAAAGCCAGGAGGTTCATCCGCATCTCCCATGTAAGTGGCAGGGCCCAAACACTCGGGCCATCTTCTGCTGCTTTGTCCAGGCCATTAACAGGGAGCTAGATTGAAAATGGACCAGCCAGGACATGAACCAGTACCCATAAGGGATGCCAGCAATCACAGGCGGTGGCATGACACCTATGCCACAATAGTAGCCCCTAGGATAGACATTTTGTCCTTAGTGTGCTGTACATTGAGATTTAATGCTATAACTAGTACTCAAACAGTACTTTTCACTTTATGTTTCTGTGTGGGAGCAAACTGTTGAAATCTTTACTTAATGTATGCTAAACTGATCTTCTGTATATAAAGAGAATCGAAAATGAATCTTGATGTGAATGGAAGGGGAGAGGGAGTGGGAAAGGGGAGGATTGCGGGTGGGAGGGACGTTATGGGGGGGAAGCCATTGTAATCCATAAGCTGTACTTTGGAAATTTATATTCATTAAATAAAAGTTAAAAAAATATGAATCAATAAAATGAATTAAACAGCATATTTATGAATCCTTACTATATGATAGAAGTGGCATTGAAGAACAGAAAAGAGTGACTAATCAGAAGCTCATGCAAAGAAAATTGATAATCTATTTGGAAAAATTATACATTTCTATTCTATACTATCTATTCCAGAAAGGTAAAAGCTATAAATGTGAAATGTAAAATTGTCACCCTTTTAAAAATGCAAAAATATCTTAAATTATCAGCATGGAAAAATTTTTTCAAACAATTAACAAATGCTAACAAGAAAATAAATGGGGGCTGGCACTGTGACGTAGTAGGCTAAGCCTCTGACTGCAGAGCCGGCATCCCATATGGGCGCAGGTTCATGTCCCAGCTGCCCCTCTTCCAATCCAGCTCTCTGCTTATGGCCTCAGAAAGCTGAGGAAGATGGTCCAAGTGCTTGGGCCCCTGCATTCATGTGGGAGACCTGGAAGAAGCTCCTGGCTCCTGGCTCCTGGCTCCTGGCTCCTGGCTCCTGGCTCCTGGCTCCTGGCTTCGGATCGGCTTAGCTCTGGCCACTGCGACAATTTGGGGAGTGAACCAGCATATGGAAGACTTTTCTTTCTGTCTCTCCTCTCTCTGCCTGTAACTATACCTCTCAAATAAATTTTAAAAAAATTAAATGGAAATCAAATTTGTGTACTAAGTAATTTTTAATAAAAAAGGCAGACTGAAAAAAATGAAAAGACAGAATGCATATTCAAAAAACATATTCACAATGATTATAACAATGATTAATATCTAGCCTATGTAGAAAACGGTGCAAAAATCCCACTAGAAATCAATCAAATATCAAAATACTAAAAGGGCACAAATAGGAACTTAATAAAAAAGGAAATAGGAATTGCCAATTAACATTGGAAATTCAACCTTATTAGAAAAAGGAAAATAAGAGTAGATGGCATAAAATTTATGATAATTATATTTACAACAGTAAAGAAATTGGATCCCTGAAGAGGATGTGACTAATGGGAAACTCTTTGGCAATACTGGTCAGCGTGTATATTGGTACAGCTATTTTATACAATAGTTTAGCATTAACCAGTTAGGTTGAACTGCGTATCCCAAGATGCAGCAACGACAATCATAGGTAGAGATTCAAGCAAAAAATATTAGGGCAGGATATCTCCACTGGTCATAAAATATAAGCACTGGGTTTTTACATGCTAACTTATTAACACCAGACATGAATTTTATCCAACCATAGAAGCATCTTCAAAAAGATCCTGGGAAATTGCTATGAAAACTATGCATTGATTTCAAAATTTTTGCAGCAAAATTACCTTATCTTTTATTTCCATTTTTTCACCCAACTTTTGAAGTATCCTTGTAGGTCCAGTATTTTAAAAGTATTACACATTTACAATGAAACTTAATGTATTGATGCTTTTTTGGCAAAATTGAAAGAGGCATTTAATTTGTTTCTTGGCATCATTCACTCATTATGTAATGAACTACAGAAAGTAAAATCCCTAAAATAATAATAAATGGAAAGTATTGCAATAGTAAAATTCAGCACCATGGAATATATGACATATTTCCCTTCTGTGATTGTCCACACACAAATACAACAACAAAATTGTGTGTGTGAAATTTTAAGAAATGTTCTTTCAGCTTCTAATAGCCTGTTAACATAAACTTCAAATATTGCGTAGTGTGAACTATAGATATCTTTCTTAAAACATCTGTTTTTCAAGAAATGTTTATTGTCTCAATATAAAATGGAAGTAGTCATGTTCTACTAATGAAATTATCATCATAAAACAATTACATGTTTTCTAAAATCTATAGCTCTTTTTTGATATTAGAATATGAGGATGACAATAGCATGTATTCATGAACGATCTCAGACTTCGGAAAGATTTAACTACTACTTTCACATGTGAGTGGTGTTCTCTCAAATATACAGTCAGATATACAACTATAAAAAATATTCTGTTATGTCCTAAGGAATAGAAGTTCACAACTGATCTGTTCATTGATCTTTTTTTTTTTTTTTTGTCTTAACAATGACAGCAGTTCTCAAAGGAATAAATGTCTTGATTTGTATTTGAAACCTAAAGCTGACTAATACTGTTTGTTTGGATTCTGAGCATTAAAACTAAGTGAAAAAAGTTTTTGCTTTTGTTTTTAGTGAAGCAGCAACTTTAAAAAGTCTCTGATGAGGAGTAATGTAGGTGTGTGATCAATGTTTCACTAGCATGACTAAGTCCTACTCTATAATAGCCTATTCACCTGTGTTCATTTCTCTCTTCCCTTTGTTCTTTTCTTTTTCCCCAGTGTTTTATTTTTTAACCCATTTACATAAATCAGACTGCTAATGGTACAAGCCTGATAAAAGCCCCAGTCTATCCTTTTGATCTTCATGACAATCTTTCCATGAAGTCATGCAACCTCTCATTAGAAAGGCAGCATGGGGCTCTTGGAAATGTTTGAGTTCCATTATTTTCTTACTTAGAGGAAAGAAGATCAGTGGACAAGATTAAAAGTGTGATTTTATTATTTGTTTAGATTTTTCTTTTAATTTCAAAAAATCACGTCAGTGTTATAAGGATTGGTGAAACAATGTGGACTGCTTTGTAATTTTAGAAGTAAAAGTAATATTAGGCTAAGGTGCTGATTTTTTTTCACTCTTTCATATGCTGATTTCATTTCCTTTGTATAAATTCCCAGGTGTGGGATGGCTGGGTCATATGGTAGTTCAATATTCAGCTTTGTGAGGTATCTCCATACTGTATTCCACAGTGGCTGTGCCAGTTTACATTCTCACCAACAATGCATTAAGGTACCCTCCTCCCTACATCCTTACCAGCATTTACTGTTTGTTGACTTCTGTATCTAATGGGTGTGAGGTGAAACCTCATTGTGGTTTTGATTTGCATTTCCCTGATGGCTAGTGATCCTGAGCATTTTTTCATGTGGCTATTGGCCATTGGAATTCCTTCTCTTGAAAACTGTCAGTTCAGTTCCTCTACCCATTTGTTAATTGGACTGCTGATTTTTTAAAGTTGCTGATATATTCAGGACATTGTTTTTCAGGTGGTTTACAAATATTTTTTCCTATTCTTTTGGGTGTTTCTTCATTCTATTGATGATTCCCCTTGCTTTGAAAAAACTTCTGAGTTTGATATAGTCTAATTTATTTAGTTTTGCTTCTGTTGCCTGTGCTTTAGGGGTCTTGTCCAAGAAGTCATCCTCTACACCAGTGTCTTGGAGTGTTTCCTCTACATTTTCTTCCATCAACTTCATAGTCTCAGTTCTTAAATTTTGATCTTTGATCCATCTCGAGTTTATTTTTGTATATGGTAAGAGGTTGGATCTAATTTCATTCTTCTCTACAAAATCGAGTTTTGCCAGCACCATTTGTTGAAGAGACTATACTTACTCCACTATATGGTCTGAGCACTTTTGTCAAAAATTAGTTGGCTGTACATATGTGGATTAATTCCTGGGTTCTCTATTCTTTTTCATTGGTTTTTATGTCAGTACCATACTGTTTTAATTAATATAGCTTTGTAGTATGCTTAGAAGTCAGGTATTGTGATGCCTCCAGGTTGATTTTTCCTGTTCAAAATCAATTTGGCTATTCTGAGTCTTTTGTGATTCCATATGAACTTTAGGATTGGTTTTTTTAGTTCTGTAAAGAATGTCATTGGTATTTTTATAAGGATTGCATTGAATCTGTCAATTGCTTTATGTAGTATAGACATTTTAATGATATTTATTCTTCTAATTCATGAGGAAGGAATATCTCTCAAAATTTTTTATCTTTGATGATTTCTTTTTTAATTAATTGTTTATCTAGTAAATATAAATTTTCAAAGTACAGTTAATGGATTACAATGGCTTCCCTCCCCATAATTTCCCTCCCACTCACACCCCTCCCATCTCCTGCTCCCTCTCCCACTCCATTCACATCAAGATTCATTTGCAATTCTCTTTATATACAGAAGATCGATTCAGTACATATTAAGTAAAGATTTCATCAGTTTGCACCCACACAGAAACACAAAGTGTAAAATACTGTTTGAGTACTAGTTATAGCATTACTTCACATTGGACAACACACTAAGGACAGATCCCACATGAGAAATAAGTACACAGTGACTCCTGTTGTTGACTTAACAATTTGACATTCTTGTTTATGGTGTCAGTAATGACCCTAGGCTCTAGTCATGAGTTGCCAAGGCTATGGAAGCCTTTTGAGTTCGCCAACTACGATCTTATTCCGATAGGGTCATAGTCAAAGTGGAAGTTCTCTCCTCCCTTCAGAGAAAGGTACCTCCTTCTTTGATGGCCCCATTCTTTCCACTGGGATCTCACTCACAGAGATCTTTAATTTAGGTCCTCTTTTTTTTTCCAGGTGTCTTGGCTTTCCATGCCTGAAATACTCTCATGGGCTCCTCAGCCAGATCCAAATGCCTTAAGGGCTGATTCTGAGGCCAGAGTGCTGTTTAGGACATCTGCCATTCTATGAGTCTGCTGTGTATCCCGCTTCCCATGATGGATCGTTCTCTCCCTTTTTGATTCTATCAGTTAGTATTAGCAGACGCTAGTCTTGTTTGTGTGATCCCTTTGACTCTTAGACCTATCAGTGTGATCAATTGTGAACTGAAATTGATCACTTGGACTAGTGAGATGGTATTGGTACATGCCACCTTGATGGGATTTTATTGGAATCCCCTGGCACATTTCTAACTCCACCATTTGGGGCAAGTCCTATTGAGCATGTCCCAAATTGTACATCTCCTCCCTCTCTTATTCCCACTCTTCTATTTAACAGAGATCACTTTTCAGTTAAAATTTAAACACCTAAGAATAATTGTGTGTTAATCACAGAGTTCAACCAATAGTACTAGAACAAAACAAAGAGAAAATACTAAAATGGATAAAGTATTACATTGTACATCAACAGTCAGGACAAGAGCTGATCAAGTCACTGTTTCTCATAGTGTCCATTTCACTTCAACAGGTTTCCCATTTGGTGCTCAGTTAGTTGTCACTGATCAGGGAGAACATATGATATTTGTCCCTTTGGGACTTGCTTAATTCACTCAGCATAATGTTTTCCAGATTCCTCCATCTTGTTGCAAATGACCAGATTTCATTGTTTTTTACTGCTGTATAGTATTCTAAAGAGTACATGTCCTATAATTTCTTTATCCAGTTACTGTTGATGGGCATTTGGGTTGGTTCCAGGTCTTAGCTATTGTGAATTGAGCTGCAATAAACATTAATATGCAGACTGCTTTTTTTGTTTGCCAATTTAATTTCCTTTGGGTAAATTCCAAGGAGTGGGATGGCTGGGTTGAATGGTAGAGGTGCTGAATTTTTTGCTTGTAGTTTATAAACAATGCCACTTCAAAAATTTATTATATATTTTCTTAAAAATAATGAAATATATCAAACTTCAGAGGAATAATTTTAATCTTCATATTTACTTTAGAACCTCATAGAATTAGATCTTGGAATGGTTTAGTTGCTTTTAAAAAACATTTTTTAAAATCTATTAATATTTAATAGGCAATCAATATAATATAATAACTCAATGAAATTACCTTTTTTCTATTGTTTTACCAGTAAAACATTTATTTAGAAAAATTATCTTGTTATTAGAATTGTAAGTAGTTTATTTTCTCTAAAGCCATAGGCACTACTTTCCTTTTACAAAGGCATACTCCTTCAAACTCAATTAAAAGATGCCTCTTCTATCTTTAAAGTTGTAATTTTTTCCACAATAGTTCATAGCAAACATATTTACTTGATTCTCTTTCCTTACGAATAGAAGGTGGTTAGCAGTGAAAAGTCTGAAGCAAATGTGACGATAAAGATAAAATGAAATGCACATTGTGAAGGAAGCACAAATGAAATGTAAAGATACCATGAGAATAAGGCCAGTGGTGCAGTGGGTAAGGCCGCTGCCTGCAATTCCATCATCCCATGTGGGTGCTGGATGGAGTCCTACCTGCTTCACTTCCAATTCATCTTCTTGCTAATGGTATGAGAGAAGCAGTGGGAACCCTGCCACCCGAGAGGGAGACCTGGGTGAAGCATCTGGATTCAGCCTGGCCCAGCCCGGACTGTTGTGATCATCTGGGGGAGTGAATCAGTGGATGGAAGGTCTCTCTCTTTCTATAACTCTTGTCTTTCAAATAATAAATGAACAAATCCTTTCTAAAAAGAAAAAAAGTCTGCTGTTAAATATAGAAATCATTTGATAGGCAAAAATCTCCAATACAATGCATAACTCACCAATATGAAAGATGCTAGAATAAGTACTAAAATAAATTAACTCCTATAAAATGTGTGAGTATACTGATTTTGAAAGCTACTACTAATATTCTAAATGCTATTCTCCTTCACATTCTCCAGACATTGTGCCTAGAGTGTCCAATAATGAAATGGGTATATTTGTAAGCCAAGAAGAACCTTAGTGAAAACTATGTCTTCCTTATTTTCTAGTCTCTTCTTCACTTCCCTTAGGAGTCTAATTCCTTTATATATTCTTACAGTTTTCCTTGTACTATATATATATATATATATATATATATATGCAAAAGAAGTTTTTGACAGTTTTTTACTTCTTGGAATCTTTCTGGCTTCATACTCTGCCTTCTCTGGGACCTGCATTTTGTGAAGAATTATTTAAGGTTTAATAAGACATAGTAGTTTAATAACTATTTCTACCCTCAAAGTTTTTTTTTGTTTGTAGTTCATTCTTTCTGCAAGGATTTTAAGAATATATTTTATGTAAATATATTTATATTGCTTAAGTGATCATGCTTATTTCTTGTTTACTGACTTACTATAGTGATATAATATTTTCAAGAATACTTTAAGGTACTTGATAAAAGTAAAGTGAAATTAGGCTTCAAACTTCAGAAAGATTTCTTGTCTTCAAATCACAAAATTAAATGTACCAAAGAGAAAAAGCAAGTGTTAATCCTTACTCTGATTTCCCCACAGGAGATAAACTTTGAGTATTGAAAAAATGATTCTCCTAAACCTTAACATGTGTGCACACACACATAAAATTCAGGCATACACACAGTCTGTAATTATATATTCCATTGCTGTAATCAATCTGGTAAAATTCATTATGGTTCATACAAAAGAAAGGGTTTTCAGACCCTAAGAAAATCCTGTGTTATGTGCTGAGAGACAATAAACCCACTCCAGTAATGTTAATCCTATTAAGTGACTCCAAATTATGCAAATTTTAAGCAGCTGCTTAAATATCTCATAAGATTTTCATGTAATATATCTATAGATGATACTCCAAATGACTGACTCATAAACTTTAGACCCAATAGCATGTGGTCCACTACCCTATGAGTATTAGTAGTAGATCATTTTGGCACACTTTTCTTCTCTTTTTTCATTCATTGGAATTAAGGATAGAAGTTAAATTAGAATGTAATTGAAAATAGAGATGAAGCCGGCGCCGTGGCTCAATAGGCTAATCCTCCACCTTGCGGCGCCGGCACACCGGGTTCTAGTCCCGGTTGGGGCGCCGGATTCTGTCCCGGTTGCCCCTCTTCCAGGCCAGCTCTCTGCTATGGCCAGGGAGTGCAGTGGAGGATGGCCCAGGTGCTTGGGCCCTGCACCCCATGGGAGACCAGGAAAAGCACCTGGCTCCTGGCTCCTGCCAGGATCAGCGCGGTGCGCCGGCTGCAGCGGCGGCCATTGGAGGGTGAACCAACGGCAAAGGAAGACCTTTCTCTCTCTGCGTCTCTCTCTCTCACTATCCACTCTGCCTGTCAAAAAAAAAAAAAAAAAAAAAAAAAAAAAAAAAAAGAAAATAGAGATGAAATAAGTTATGTAATTCAAATTTGGATTCCCTTGTTTCTCATGCAAAAACATCCACACTGTACAATAGCATTATAGTATGTCATTTAGTGCTTCATTTTACCTTTCACATATGACAAATAATTTATCTTGTGAGATTTTAGGGGGACATTGAGTTTTCCTAAAATTTGAAGTAATACTAATGAATATAGTGAATAGATGTAAATAATAAAAATGATAATAGAAGTCATTTAATAGAATCACAGTCATTAATTTCTTTTTAGTCTTTACTGTATATTAATAGTATCTCAAATTTAAAATAAATATGTATTCATAACATATATGATGAAACTATAAATAGAATTTTTGAAAGATATGTATATGAAAAGCAGAGTGCCAAATAGAGGGGGGTAGAGGGAGAATATCTTCCATCTTGTGGTTCACTCCCCATAAGGTTGCAATAGCCAGGTATGGGCCAGGGCAAAACTAGGATCCAGGAACTCTAGCTTGTTCTCCCACATGGGTGGCAGGGGCTGTCTTTTCAGGTACATTATCAGGAAACTTATTGGACAGCCAAATGGTTTGACTTCAACCAGTACTCTGATATAAAATGCTGACATCTCAATGTGCAGATTAACCAGCTGTGCCACCACGGTGGTTTCTAAATAGAATATTTTAAGTTTCCCTTTATTTTTCTGAATTTAAATAATTTAACTAATGCCTCTATAAAGCTATGTAGAAATTGTTACCCTAAACATGTTGAATATTAATCCATGTTTAATTGAAATATGAATCACATTTCATAAAATTCACCACTTTAAAATGCCACTTTAAAAAGGGCTTGTAGTAATTGTTTCACTCTCTGCTCTTCTACCATCTGAGTACACAAAAAATCTAAAGGATGCAGCAATGAGGTAACATCTTGGAAGTAGAGAGCAGCCTCACCAGATTCTGGTGCTTTGATTTTAGGCTTTTCAGCCTCCAAAATGGAAAGAAACAATTTCTGTCCTTTATACAACTCCAAGTTTATGATATTATGTTATAACAGCTCAAAATGGACTAAGGCAAATTTGGATACATACAATGTATAGATTGCTCTATGATCTGTCTTTGTAGTTTTTTTTCCTCTATGAGCCTTTCATATCTAGTTTCCTAAATGCAACTGTCAAATTTTTGTAGGTAGCAGACTGTGTATATTGCATGAACTTGTTCTAAAATCTCAAACTCTCAAACTTATTCATCCATTACTAATCGAACAAATATTTATATGGTGTCCATCATGCCCAAGTTATTGGCAAGGAAGAAATATGGTAGAAGATATATTTTCTACCATCAAGAATTATTCTGTATAGAAAAGAAATAGCAAATAATTATAGCACATTTCCAACAAGGCCATAGTAAGGTTAAAAAAAGGTTTCTGTAAGCACACTCAGAATAGGCTATAACTGATAAGCAGTGACAGGGAAGAGTATCAAGGGAGAGGGAAACTTTAACTGTGTCTTAAAATACAGTAGAAAATTGAGTGTAAGAAGAAAGCACCATATGTGCTTACAGTGCAAACAGAAAGGAAGTTTGCATTCAAATTTTAATGAGGAAAATGTAATGGGATTTGGTAAGGAAGGGGTAAGGAGTAAAGGAAGGGATAAGGAAGGGGTAAGGAAGAAGAGGCAAGAATGATACCTTTCTTTTGGGTTTGGGTAGTGAGGTAGATAATGACACTAACAGTGAGTGTGGAGGAAGCATAATACTGAGAAGATAGAAATTCGATGATTTAAATTTAATGGATATGGAATTTTAGATGCCTATGAGACATGCAGTTAGAGATGTACATTAGGTTGAACATAGGAGTCTAAAATGGGAAGAGACCACAAAAAATAGAGGGATTATTTCTAGGAATGTTACATAAACCATAGTTATTGAAAGAGACCAGATTTTCCTATATATGTGAATGGGAATTTATAAAAAATCAAGGCTTTCTTGAAGAGGAAATTAATTTATCAAAAATGATATCTCAGAAAAGTTACCCCAGCAGCTGTAGGCTAAATACACCAGATCGAGGAAACAGGGAAGTACAAGGGTGGCACGAGAAGCCACCAGAACAAAGCAACTCTCCCCATAGGAGTTATTAGAGGGAAAATAAGCAGAAGGCAAGGCCGAACCTGACTTGAGGACACAATTATCAGGAGACTGTACAACAGAGAAACATAAAAAAATGTCGGGGACCACGCAGCATGTGACCTCTTAGTTGAGAGACAGGGCTGGACAGGCCAGACCTGATAGTACTGATAACGCAACCTTGTGTGACCTTGTGCCTTAAGGCCTTGTAACCTTTCCCCTACTTGCACTAGCATTGCAGCTACAAGATAAGCCCACCCTCCTTCCCCCTCCCGATACCCTGCCTCGATGATATATAAGTGTGTGGTTGAAAAATAAAGTCGCAGCTTGATCGGCACCTGTCTTGCTGCCATCCTTGTGTCTCCTGTCCCTTTCATTTCTCCTTCTAGGTGCTCGGCCCCAGTTGCTGTCCCGCGGGACGGGACAACTGGCGCCCAACGTGGGGCTCGAGTGTGGCCCTTGGGGTTCGAGTGCCTGTAAGATTGGAGGAACGCCGCCTTCCAGGAGGAAAACTTGGATCCAAGTGATTGTGCGACCGGCTCGGAACTGCCCACCCGAGATCATTAGCATCGGTCGACGCTGCGGAGTGAAGACGGCGCAAGGTAAGTGACAGCCATGGGACAGGCATTATCGTCACGGGAAATGTTCATTTCAGGTCTCAGGGAGGCCCTCAAGACACGAGGAGTTCGGGTTAAAAATAAGGATCTAAAGGCATTTTTTGAGTATGTAGAAAGATTGTGTCCCTGGTTCCCCAAGGAAGGAACAATTGACGAGATCAAGTGGGAAAGAGTTGGAAGTTGTTTAAAGGATTTTCATGAGATCTTTGGCCCTGCAAAAGTGCCTATTACGATTTTTTCATATTGGAACCTGATTAATGACATTCTAAAAACCCGTCACCTAGATAAGACTATTGATGCCCTAGTAAGGGATGGTGAGGAGACGTTACAGCAATCCTCCCGACCTGCATCTAAATGCCCATCTGTCATTCTAGATATACCCTCCACTGATGATGACCCCAACAATAAAATTAAAGAGTCCACTTTAGCCCCTACCAACGAAGCGAGCCGACTATATCCTGCCATCCGAGACAAATTAGATTCAGATGAGGAAGCTGCCCCAGAGGAAGAGGTCGTGCACTATCATAATTCCAATTGGCCCCAAAATGTTAAAAATCCCCCGCCATACAATACTCACCCGCACCTTCCCATTTGTGCCCCCGCTCTCTATGACTTTAACCCTCCTGTGCCTGACTTGTCGGCCTTGCGACAGTCACTTCAACAGAGACGAGAGCACATCCAGCTCCTTAAGGAAATAAAATCCCTTGACGAGGAGCTCCGCCACCTTGCCTTAGAGCAGCCCCTTCCAAAACCTAAACAAGGTAAAGTCAGGTCCAAAACCCAACCCCTTCTAGCTTTCCCTGTAACCAGGAGGCAAGCCGGAGGTCATTCTGAGCCTGCTGCTGATGGGGAAAATGAGGCTGAGGAGAATTCGCCCCACCACTCTGAGGAAGATAGTGAGGAACCTGGGTCGGAGGAGGAAGATCAGGTCCCCAATCAAGGACCTGGTAATGGACAGCCGCCACCCTATAAAAAACTTAGTCTCAGATTTATTGAAAAACTTAAAACTGCTTGCACCCAGTATGGTCCCACTGCCCCGTATACTCAGGCCTTATTGGAAAGCCAGAGTGCCCGGTGGCTTACACCTAATGATTGGGACTTCCTCGCCAGAGCTGCTCTCAGCGGAGGTGACTATGTCCTGTGGAGGGCTGATTATGTTCAAATTTGTAAAGAAATAGCCCAACAAAATTTTGCTAAAGCTTCATCTAAAAATTGGACCCTCAAAAAACTTTTGGGAGATGCCCCGTATAATTCCAACAATTCACAAGCCCAGTTCCCTGATGGACTTCTGGCGCAAATTAAAACTGCCGGACTAGGGGCTTGGAGAAAGCTCCCTCAAAGGGGAGCAGTCACTACCTCTTTGGCTAAGATTCAGCAGGGGCCCGACGAGCCTTATAGTGATTTTGTCTCGCGCCTTAATGTTGCAGCTGAGAGACTAGTTGGCCCAGGAGAAAATGGAAGTGCATTTGTTACGCACCTCGCCTTTGAAAATGCCAACCCAGCTTGTAAAGATATTCTTCGGCCTCATAAACATAAGGGTGATCTTTCAGACTATGTGAGGCTCTGCGCTGGTGTGGGATCGGCCCATGCCATGGGCTTGGCAATTGGGGCCGCACTCAAACTGACCCAAAATCCCTCCAAGGGGACCTCCACTTGCTACGCCTGTAAACAGCCTGGACATTTTGCCCGCGAATGTCCAACTGCCTTATCAAACAGGCCCATGGCCCAAGGCGCGGCTCCATCTCCTCCAGGTAGGCCGCTCCCCTCCACCCCATGCCCCCGATGTCATAGGGGTTATCACTGGGCAAATGAATGCAGGTCAAAGACTAATTCTTCAGGCCAACCCCTCCCTCCTAGTGTGCCGGGAAACTCCCAGAGGGGCCAGCCCCTGGCCCCAGTTTCTCAAAGGACAAACCCTGGGGCAGTACGATTTGTCCCTTCCCAGCCTCAGGCTCAGCAAATACCTCAACAATTGCTTCTCTCCAACGAGCAACCCCAGGTAGTGCAGGACTGGACCTCTGTGCCGCCTCCGATACAATATTAGATTCCACCCAGGGCCCACAAATTATCCCTACAGGGGTGGGGGGCCCCTTGCCTTCGGGTACCTGTGCTTTTATTCTTGGCCGAGCATCAGCCACCCTTAAAGGCATTCAAGTTTTTCCCGGTATTATTGACGGTGACTTTACCGGGGAAATAAAAATCCTAGCAGCCGCTATCAGTGGAGTAGCTGCTGTTCCACAGGGCACCCGTCTAGCACAACTGGTTCTTCTGCCTTTAATTACTGGAAGCACATCCTCAATTTCTTCCAGGCCCCGAGGCATTACCCCTTTGGGCTCCTCGGATGCTTATTGGGTCCAGCCAATTACAAAAAATAGGCCTGTGTTAACCCTTACTATTGAAGGAAAGGATTTCAAGGGCATTTTGGACACAGGGGCAGATGCCACGGTCATATCTCAAGATCATTGGCCCACTCATTGGCCACTGACCGCATCTCTCACCGATTTGTGAGGTATAGGCCAGTCCAATAACCCCCAAGTCAGCTCAAGGGTATTACGCTGGAAAGATAAGGAAGGCAATCAGGGCACTGTGACTCCTTTTGTATTACCAGGCCTTCCTGTTAACCTGTGGGGACGTGACATTCTCTCCCAAATGGAAGTTATCCTGTGCAGCCCTAATGCTGTGGTCACACAACAAATGCTGCGCATGGATTATGTGCCTGGCACAGGACTTGGAAAAATGAGACAGGGCATAACTCAACCTATTACAGCCCCCTCTAAAACAGATAGACATGGGCTCGGATATTCGGATTTTTAGTAACGGCCACTGGCCTTCCTGTACCCCATGCAGATAAAATCACATGGAATACTCAAACTCCTGTTTGGGTGGATCAGTGGCCGCTTACTCAAGAAAAGCTAAATGCCGCTACAGCGCTTGTACAGGAGCAGCTCACGGCTGGACACCTAGAGCCTTCCAATTCTCCCTGGAATACGCCCATTTTTGTCATAAAGAAAAAATCTGGTAAATGGCGCCTTTTACAGGATTTGCGCGCCGTTAATAAGGTCATGGCACCCATGGGTGCCCTCCAACCTGGCATCCCAACCCCCGTGGCCATCCCAAATGGTTATTACAAAATAATTATAGATCTCAAAGACTGTTTTTTCACTATTCCTCTACACCCTGATGATCGTCCTTATTTTGCCTTTAGCCTCCCCCGTGTTAATTTCCAGGGACCGATGCAAAGATTTCATTGGAAAGTCTTGCCCCAGGGAATGGCCAATAGCCCCACCCTTTGTCAAAAGTTTGTAGCACAGGCAGTGGACCCGGTTCGTTTACACTGGCCGCACATTTATATTCTACATTATATGGATGACATTTTACTGGTGGCTCAAAACAAGTCAGACCTACAAGATTGCTTTACAGCACTTTCTAAAGCCTTTCTTGCCCTTGGTTTACAAATTGCTCCTGATAAGGTCCAGTTACAAGACCCCTTTACCTATTTAGGTTTAAAATTACAACAGGATTTGGTTTTTGTGCCCCGCATCCAGTTCCGCTTGGATTGCCTCCATACCCTTAATGATTTTCAAAAACTTCTAGGAGATATTCAATGGCTCAGGCCCTATTTAAAAATATCTAATAATGTCCTTTTGCCCCTCAATGACATTCTGCGAGGAGACCCAGATCCCTCTTCCCCCCGCGAGCTCACCCCTGCTGCGGGAGACGCATTAAACCAAGTAGCGCAAGCCATCAGCCAACAGTTTGTTTCACAGATTTCTTATACTCTCCCCCTGCTTTTTGTAGTTTTAGCCACACCACATACGCCCACTGGAGTTTTTTGGCAAAAATCCCTCATGCCCAATAAAAAGGGTCAACCTCTTTTCTGGGTTCATCTCCCCATTTCCTCATCCAAGGTAATTGCAGTATATTTGTCTCAGGTTGCTTCAATAATCATCAAGGCTCGTTTCCTTTCCCGCCAATATTTTGGAAAAGACCCCGATGTTGTAGTAGTGCCATATACCCGAGAACAGACCCAGTTCCTTCTTCAAACTTCTGATGACTGGGGAATAGCCATGTCAGGATTTATGGGAGTCATTGACAATCACCTCCCTGATGACCCCGTGTTACAGTTTGCCCAATCCTATTCCTTTATTTTCCCAAAAAATACAAAAAGTAACCCCATTCCAAAGGCTGTTACGGTGTTTACAGATGGGTCCTCCAATGGAATGGCTGCCTTCGTGGCAGATAACCGTTCCCACGTATTTAAAACATCTTATCAGTCGGCTCAGTTGGTTGAGCTGTATGCCATACTTCAAGTCTTTACACAGTTTTCCAGTCAGGCTGTAAATATTTATACCGATAGTGCATATGTAGCTCACTCCATTCCGTTGCTTGAGACTTCTCCTTTTCTTAAAACAACTTCCAACGCTATGCCCTTGTTTATACAAATTCAAAAGCTAATACGAGAAAGACAACAGCCCTTCTATTTGGGACATATTAGGGCACACACAAGCCTACCAGGGTCACTCTCAGAAGGTAATGCCCAGGCAGATGCTGCTACAAGGCTTACCTTCCCCACAACTGTGGGATCAGTGCAGGAAGCTCAGAACTCAGAAGGTAATGCCCAGACAGATGCTGCTACAAGGCTTACCTTCCCCACAACTGTGGGATCAGTGCAGGAAGCTCAGAACTCAGAAGGTAATGCCCAGACAGATGCTGCTACAAGGCTTACCTTCCCCACAACTGTGGGATCAGTGCAGGAAGCTCAGAATTCAGAAGGTAATGCCCAGACAGATGCTGCTACAAGGCTTACCTTCCCCATAATTGTGGGATCAGTACAGGAAGCTCAAAACTTGCATAGGTTACATCACTTAAATGCTCAATCTCTCCGTTTGTTTTGTAAAATTTCACGAGAACAGGCTCGTGAAATAGTCAAAAAATGCCCCTCATGTGTTACAAGCCAACCTGTACCGCATTTGGGAGTCAATCCGCGTGGTCTTCTCCCTAATCAACTGTGGCAAATGGATGTCACACACTTCCCAAAATTTGGCAAACTAAAGTATCTCCATGTCTCTATAGACACCTATAGTGGCTTTGTCTTTGCCTCCCCCCACACAGGAGAAGCTGCTAAGGATGTTATCTCGCACCTTATCACAGCTCTTTCTGTACTGGGAAAACCTGTTAAGATTAAGACAGACAATGGTCCTGCTTATGTCAGCACTAAGTTTAAACAATTTTGTGAGGCGCTCCATATTAACCACATTACAGGAATTCCCTACAATCCACAGGGACAGGGAATTGTTGAAAGAGCCCATCAAACACTAAAAACTTGGCTCACTCGGCTTGAAGCCACTTCCTTGTCTTTTGCCTCTCCCCGCGACCGATTGAATCATGCGCTCTTTGTGCTAAACTTCCTGACCTTGGATAATAATAATCATTCAGCTGCGGACCGTCATTGGCACCCTTCCCCTGATACGGCTCCGCCTATGGTAATGTGGCGAGACCCCCTCACCAGTAGCTGGCACGGCCCAGATCCAGTACTCATTTGGGGACGTGGCTCAGCCTGCATCCTGGACCAAAAACAATCGGCACCAAGATGGCTACCTGAAAGATTAATTAAACAAGTTAATCCGCCAATTCCTACAAATAATGATGTTGTTCCAGAGCCTGTACTTGGCCCTGAGAACGCCTTTTCTTTATACCCACAGGAATGAAAAGACCCGGCTGGACGCTACTGGGACTCATTACAGGACTCCTTATTATTGCTGGAATTGTTGCCATTGTTGCTATTTGTGTATCTTATCTTCTCTCTATTCTCTCCTCCCCTGCTACATTTCCTGAGGGCTCACTGATTAACCCCTCCAAAGGGCCCTAATACAATGGCCCTCAGCCTTGCTCTCCTGATGATGGCAATCTACACCATCCATTGGGCTCCACAAGTCTTTGCAGGGCTTGACAACCCTCAGGGCATTCAAAAATACCTTCAACAGCATCACCCTTGTACCTGCTCAGGGGGCATAATAGTATCCTTCCCACGAACCCGTGGCCGTGGCCGTGCTCAAAAGCCGCATTTTACACAAGACTGCGGAGATAAAACTGCTTATCTGACCGTCCCGGGTTCCCGATGGTTCTGTGTTCCCAAACCTAAGCTAGACTCTTACCGCACTGGGGATCAGTGCCCATCAGAGTGCAATAAAACTATCCATTACTCCGTGCACTCCTCCTGTTATACACAGTATCAAACCTGTAATAAGGGAAATCAGCGTTTATTGTTTGCCGTTATATCAGGAGATTATGAGGGAACGTTCGGAGGAGAGTTGTCCTCTTCACGCTTCAGCTCCCCCTCCTGCCCCACTAAGGGACAAGTAGCCTGCTGGTACCCTATAGCCCCTGTGGGAGTGTCTGATGGTGGAGGCCCTCAGGATACCCTTACTAAATTAAAAACACAAAAGGTACTTGAAACTGTATTTGAAAGCCTTTACCCTTCCCTCCAATACCACCCCCTGGCTAAAGTTCATTCCAGAGGAAATAAAGACTTGGATGTCAATACCATCGATATCCTTACCAACACCCATAAACTGCTTAATCTCTCTGCCCCAAACCTTGCAAGAGACTGCTGGCTCTGTTTACGCCAGGGACCCCCCCTTCCTCTTGCCATTTTTCTACCGCTTAATAATACCCTTGAGTTCAATAGTTTCTTGGGCCACCCCCCTATGCAGCCCTTTCCCGTTCTTCCTGTCCCAACGGAAAATATCACTTGCCTTTATAAACCTCCCAACAACAATCCCTTCGATATCGATGTAGGCCTTGCTCCTTTCTGTACAAATAATGTAACAGTAAACTACCCTCTTTATGCCCCTAATTCCACCGTTTTTGTATGTAGGGATAATTTAGCTTATACCATTTTACCAACAAATTGGACCGGTAATTGCATGCATGCTATACTTTTTCCTGATATAGAGATTATCAATGGAGATACCCCTGTTCCTATCCCCTCCCTTGATTATATTGCAGGGAGACAAAAACGAGCTATTCAATTTATTCCTTTATTAGCCACATTGGGAATTTCCTCAGCTATGGTTACAGGATCCACAGGACTAGGAATCGCGGTCCACAAATATAGAGAATTGTCCCAACAACTTATTAATGATGTGCAGACCCTATCCACCACCATTCAGGACCTTCAAGATCAAATTGATTCCCTAGCGGAAGTGGTTCTACAAAATCGTAGAGGCTTAGACTTGCTTACTGCTGAACGGGGAGGTATTTGCTTGGCTTTACAGGAAAAATGCTGTTTTTATGCTAACAAGTCCGGCATTGTTCGTGATAAAATCAAGACACTTCAAGAAGATCTGGAGCGTCGTCGACGTGCCATGGCTGAAAATCCCTTTTGGACTGGATGGAATGGACTGCTTCCCTATTTGCTACCGCTTTTAGGCCCCATTGTTGGGTTGCTTGTTGTGCTATCTATAGGTCCTTGTCTCCTCAATAGGCTGATGACCTTTATCAGACAACAAGTAGATAATTTAGCAGCCAGACCAATTCAAATACATTACCAAAGTCTGGCCATGGAAGATCCCATGGAAAACGTTATCTCTCTCTCCGGCCGGTGAAGTCTGGCCAGTGAGGTCACAGTCCCTCCAACAACTGACTCTCCCCTTCGGTCTGCCGCTGCCCCAGTCGGGAGCCCAGGAAGGGCCCCAGGCCTATCAATAAAATGAGCAGTAAGCCAATGACGGGCACCTTCCCGGAACCTCACCCACCTAAGACAGGAGTCCTTGGGGACTGGCAAGGATATCCAATGACGGGTAAGAGGTGATGGAGCCCCGGGTCGATTCCTAAGACAGGCACTGCTCGCTCATCATGCTTGGCCTAACCGGTAGCCATTTCTGTTTAATTGATAAGAAAGGGGGATATGTCGGGGACCACGCAGCATGTGACCTCTTAGTTGAGAGACAGGGCTGGACAGGCCAGACCTGATAGTACTGATAACGCAACCTTGTGTGACCTTGTGCCTTAAGGCCTTGTAACCTTTCCCCTACTTGCACTAGCATTGCAGCTACAAGATAAGCCCACCCTCCTTCCCCCTCCCGATACCCTGCCTCGATGATATATAAGTGTGTGGTTGAAAAATAAAGTCGCAGCTTGATCGGCACCTGTCTTGCTGCCATCCTTGTGTCTCCTGTCCCTTTCATTTCTCCTTCTAGGTGCTCGGCCCCAGTTGCTGTCCCGCGGGACGGGACAAAAAAATAGGAAGAGATGCAGGAAGAACATGTAGTACCTAAAAATGTCTGGTCTCTAGTGCAAACATAAGTGGAGAGTTGACAATGTAAATTAGTGGGAGTGAGGTGGGTAAAGTACATTTGGGGTTGACAAGAGTTACTAGGGGAGAAAAGGAAATCTCAAAGTTAGCTTGAAGTCAGATCCTATAAAACTTTTGCAGGATTCTTGCATTATCCTTTTATCCATTAAATGAGTTGAGCAATCATGATTAGGTCTATACTTCAGAACAATAATTCTGGCCAACCATATAAAGGAAATAGTGAGAAATGGAGGGCTAAAAGCAGGGAGGTAATGGAGGAATAGCCTATAACGCATCATGGGAGAGAAGTAGACACAGGAATGAACAGGAGAGTTTAAGAGACATTTGGGATGTAGAATCAACCATTATGCTTAGTGAAATAAGTCTGTCCCAAAATGACAAATATATGTTTTCTCTGATTTGTGGTATGATATAGAGTACAAAATTTTTTACAATTTTTATTCTTTTAGTGAGTGAAATTGACATTTTGAGATTTGATTATTGCTAAAGGCCTTGTCTATATACTTGAGGAACAGTGGTTTTTCTACTTACTACTTTTTGAAATTTTATTTAGTTGAGGGTTAAGATTGTAATTATAAAATAATCTGGAAGTATGTCATTGTAAAAATCAAAAGAAAAAAAAGGAGGAGGCAGTGTGAGAGCATGGGCAGGAGGGATCTGTAAATATGAAATACTTGAAAGTTTTTCACCTTATAGAAATATAAAAGAGAAAAATATTGATAAATGTCATATTACAGCATCTACATTTAACAAAGCATTCAAAGAATGACAAATACAAATGACATATTTGAAAAATAAAATAAAATAGATAGACTCTACAGCTAGAGATAAACTTTAGGAGCAATCATTATGTTGAAAATAGTTGAGTGCTGTGGTATAGTGGCCAAAGTTGCTGCCTGCAGTGCCAGCATCCCATACCTGTGCTGGTTCAAGTCCCAGTTGCTCCACTTCTGATTCATCTCTATGCTGTGGCCTGGGAAAACAGTAGAAGATGGCCCAAGTCCTTGGGCCCCTGCACCCACGTGGGAGAGTTAGAAGGTCCTGCCTCCTGGCTTAAGATCAGCCCAGCTCCAGCTGTTGCAGCCATTTGCAGAGTGAACCAGTCAATGGAAGACCTCCATCTCTCTGCCTCTGCGTCTCTGTAACTCTGCTTTTCAAATAAATAAATAAATCTTTTTATATAAAAAAGAAAGAATAGCTGAAACCTTGAATGCAGGAGAGATCCTTCAGGAAAAGGGTAGAGCAAGAAGACTAGAAGGTTGACCATGAAGGCATAAATGATCCTCACATTACAGGTCAGATGGAGTATTTGAAATCTGTAATATTTTCCATATCTGTGAAAATCCTGTAAATCGTATATACATTCAAACGTTTATAGAGAGTGAATGAGAGAGAGGGAAAAACACACAGATACAGATGTAATTAAACTTTAACTGATGATTTTGATTCTAGGTGAAGGGTATATATAAGGTATACTTTGTACCAACCTTTCAACCATTCTGTGGTTCTGCAAGTTTTAAACTGAAAGATAAGAAGTTAAGAAAACAAACAAAAATTAAGATTATGTATAAAGAGTTATAAACTTTTTGATAGCCCTTATGGTAACATTTCATGAATCTTTCCTCCATTTTCCCAGCCACAAATAATCTTTTATTTGTCAATATTCTAGAATACTTAGATTTTATCAATGTGTTTCTTATTTGTAAATCCCAAGGTTTTTACTTATATTTTACTAAATTACTTATTTAGATCCTTGAGAGAAAAAACCATTGTTGAAAATTTCATTTCTTGGAAAGCTCCAAGATGGCGGAATAGGGAGAGAGCACACTAATAGTTCGGGAAAAGACAGTTTAATAAACGTGGAGATACTGTAGGTTCAGGGAAGAGTTAAGGAAAAAACAGCAGAGGAAACTCTTCCGGAACTAGTGGGACATGGTGGACCTATGTGGAGGGCACGGACGCCCACAGCTCGGGACCCCAGCCACCGAATCTACGCATCAGCGCTGGAAAGGGAAGTGAGGTGAAACCTCAGTAGCCCAAGACACTGGCGGGAGAGTGGAAGGAAGAGCCTAGAGGAAACGAGGATTGAAGCCCTATGGGGAAAAGTTCACCAGCCTAACTAGAGGAGAGAGAGGAAAAAAAAAAAAAAATATATATATATATATATAATAAATAGGGACCGGTACAGACACGATTCTCTCTCTCCACTCACCTTACAAAGGCAAGCAAGACAAAGAGCAGGCGCCATTTTGGACATACGTAAAAGCTGTGCATGCCATGAGCCAAGCAAAAAAACCTTACTCTGGTGGGGAGAAATAACAGGAGGTTAGGACCTAGTGAATGTGTGGAGCTAATAAACTGAGTCTGTGGGAGAAAAAAGAAACTGAGGTTGTGTGAGAGAACTCATGGAGTACCCAAGACGTGAGTACTCTCTGGAGAGTACACAAACTTGGTAACCTTGGCAACCCAGTGGAAGATTGCAGGGGAATTTGAGCTTACACTGAAAACTGCACAGATCCTTTGTGTGGTCCTTGGGACAGAGCAAGCAAATATTATACCCACAGGAGTCAGAGTTCAGACACTGAATGCCTTCAACTCCACTCAGCTATGTGGACTTACCTCCCATCTGAAAAAAAAGAGAGAGAGAGAGAGATTTACCACACCTAACCTGGGTGTGCCACTTTGACACACCCTTAATGTCACTTTGACACACCCTTAACCCTGAAGAACCAAACAGAGCTCGCTGGCCACACCCATCACAAGCCTCTAAGGATCCATCAAAAGCAGACAGTCCACTTAATCTAGGGTCATAGTATACCGAGAAAAACAACTACAGCGAGGAAAAAAAAAAGAAAGAAAAGAAGAAACCAAAGAATATCTCCACAATGCCAAGCAACAAACACAGAAACCAAGGAAACAAGCACAAGGCAGACATTATGACTATCCCAAATAAACTAGACACCCCAATTCAAGATTATGAAGATGATGAGATAGAAGAAATGCTAGATAGGGATTTCAAAAAATTTATGATAATAACATCTAGAAGTTCTGAAAAACAAATTCTTGAACTACAAAAATCCTTACTGGAAAGGATAGAAAATCTCTCTCATGAAAATGAAATCTTAAGGAGGAATCAAAATGAAATGAGGAATTTAGAACATGAAACTGTGATAGTAAAGAGAAATCAAAATGAAATGAAGAATTCAATAGATCAAATAACAAACACATTAGAGAGCCTTAAAAACAGAATGAATGAAGCAGAAGAGAGAATATCAGACTTAGAAGACAGAGAACAGGAAAGTACACAGTCAAAGAAAGAAAAGAAGAGGAAATTAGAAATATAAAAAATATTGTCAGGAATCTACAGGATACTATTAAAAAACCACCATTCGGGTTCCAGGAGTTCCTGAAGGCATGGAGAGAGAGAGAGGATTAGAAGGGCTTTGTAGTGAGGTACAGGAAGCTCATAGAACCCCTAATAAGGCCGGCACTGCGGCTCACTAGGCTAATCCTCCGCCTAGCGGCGCCAGCACACCGGGTTCTAGTCCCGCTTGGGGCGCCGGATTCTGTCCCGGTTGCCCCTCTTCCAGGCCAGCTCTCTGCTGTGGCCAGGGAGTGCAGTGGAGGATGGCCCAGGTGCTTGGGCCCTGCACCCCATGGGAGACCAGGAAAAGCACCTGGCTCCTGGCTCCTGCCATCGGATCAGCGCGGTGCGCCGGCTGCAGCACGCTGGCCGTGGTGACCATTGGAGGGTGAACCAACGGCAAAGGAAGACCTTTCTCTCTGTCTCTCTCTCTCACTGTCCACTCTGCCTGTAAAAAAAAAAAAAACCTAATAAACATGACCAAAAGAGATCCTCACCACGACAAGGACGTTAAAGATCTCTACGCTGAGAATTTACAAAATTTTAATGAAAGAAGTAGAAGAGGATGCAAAAAATAGAAAACTCTTCCATGCTCATGGATTGGAAGAATCAGTATGATCAAAATATCCATTCTCCCAAAAGTAATTTATAGATTCAATGTGATACCAACCAAAATACCAAAGACATTCTTCTAGGATCTGGAAAAAATGATGCTGTAGTTCATATGGAGCCACAGGAGACCTCGAAAAGCTAAGGCAATCTTGTACAACAAAAACAAAGCTGGAAGCATCATAACACAAGATTTCAGGACATACTACAGGGCAGTTATAATCAAAATAGCATGGTACTGGTACAGAAACAGATGGATAGTCCAATGGAACAGAATAGAAATACCAGAAATCAATCTAAATATCTACAGCCAACTTATATTTGATCAAGGATCTAAAAGCAATTCCTGGAGCAAGGACAGTCTATTCAATAAATGGTGCTGGGAAAATTGGATCTCCACGTGCAGAATCATGAAGCAAGACCCCTACCTTACACCTTACACAAAAATCCACTCAACATGGATTAAAGACCTAAATCTATGACCTGACACCATCAAGTTACTAGAGAACATTGGAGAAACCCTGCATGATATTGGCACAGGCAAAGACTTCATTGAAAAGACCCCAGAAGCACAGGCAGTCAAAGCCAAAATTAACAATTGTGATTGCATCAAATTGAGAAGTTTCTGTACTGCAAAAGAAACAGTCAGGAAAGTGAAGAGGCAACCAAAGGATGGGAAAGAATATTTGAAAACTATGCAACTGATAAAGGATTGATAACCAGAATCTACAGTGAAATCAAGAAACTCCACAAAAAACAAGCAACCCACTTAAGAGATGGGCCAAGGACCTCAATAGACATTTTTCAAAAGAGGAAATCCAAATGGCCAATAGGCACATGAAAAAATGTTCAGGATCACTAGCAATCAGGGAAATGCAAATCAAAACCACAATGAGGTTCCACCTCACCCCAGTGAGAATGGCTCAGATACAGAAATCTACCAACAACAGATGCTGGAGATGATGTGGGAGAAAAGGAACACTGACCCACTGTTGGTGGGAATGCAAACTGGTCAAGCCACTATGGAAGTCAGTCTGGAGATTCCTCAGAAACCTAAATATAACCCTACCATATAACTCAGCCTTCCCACTCCTTGGAATTTACCCAAAGGAAATTAAATTGGCAAACAAAAAAGCTGTCTGCACATTAATGTTTATTGCAGCTCAATTCATAATAGCTAAGTCCTGGAATCAACCTAAATGCCCATCAACAGTAGACTGGATAAAGAAATTATAGGACATGTATTCTTTAGAATACTATACAGCAGTAAAAAATGATATCTGGACATTTACAACAAAATGGAGGAATCCTGAAAACATCATGCTGAGTGAATTAAGCCAATCCCAAAGGGACAAATATCATATGTTCTCCCTGATCAGTGACAACTAACCGAGCACCAGAAAGGAAACCTGTTGAAGTGAAATGGACAGTATGAGAAACAGTGACTTGATCAGCCCTTTCCTAACTGTTGATGAACAACTTAATACTTTATCCCTTTTAGTATTTTTTGTTCTACTTAATACTATTGGTTGAACTCTTTAATTAACACACAATTATTCTAGCTGTTTAAACTTAACTGAAAAGTGATCTCTGTTAAATATAAGAGTGGGAACAAGAGGGGAAGGAGATGTACAATTTGGGACATGCTCAAGCTGACTTGCCCCAAATGGTAGAGTTAGAAATGTGCCAGGGGATTCCAATACAATCCCATCAAGGTGGCATGTACCAATGCTATCTTACTAGTCCAAGTGATCAATTTCAGTTCACAATTGATCATAATGATAGGTCTAAGAGTCAAAGGGATCACATAAACAAGACTAGTGTCTGCTAATACTAACTGATAGAATCAAAAAGGGAGAGAACGATCCAACATGGGAAGTGGAATACACAGCAGACTCATAGAATGGCGGATGTCCTAAACAGCACTCTGGCCTCAGAATCAGCCCTTAAGGCATTCGGATCTGGCTGAGGAGCCCATGAGAGTATTTTAGGCACTCTGGGAAAAAAAAGAGGACCTAAATGAAAGATCTCCACGAGTGAGATCCCAGTGGAAAGAATGGGGCCATCAAAGAAGGAGGTACCTTTCTCTGAAGGGAGGAGAGAACTTTCACTTTGACTATGACCTTGTCTAAATAAGATCAGGGTCAGAGACCTCAAAAGGCTTCCATAGCCTTGGCAACTCCTGACAAGAGCCTAGGGTGATTACTGATGCCATAAACAAGAGTGTCAATTTGTTAAGTCAACAACAGGAGTCACTGTGTACTTACTCCTCATGTCAGATCTCTGTCCTTAATGTGTTGTCCAATGTGAAGTAATGCTATAACTAGTACTCAAACAGTATTTTACACTTTCTGTTTCTATGTGGGTGCAAACTGTTGAAATCTTTACTCAATATATGCTAAACTGACCTTCTGTATATAAAGAGAATTGAAAATGAATCCTGATGTGAATGGAAGGGGAGAGGGAGCGGGAAAGGGTAGGGTTGCAGGTGGGAGGGAAGTTATGGGGGGGAAAATCCATTGTAATCCATAAGCTGTACTTTGGAAATTTATATTCATTAAATAAAAGTTAAAAAAAAGAAATAAAAAAACTGAATGATTAAACCATAGAAAAATGAACAGATCAATAACCAATGATGGGATTAAATTAATAATAAAGAATCTCTCAACAAATAAAAGTCCCTGATTATATGGCTTCACTGCTGAATTCTACCAAACTTTTAGGGAAGAACTAACCACAATTGGTTTCAAACTATTTCTAATAATTGAAAAGGAATGGTCCCAATTCATTTTATTTGGCTAGGATTACCTGATTCCTAAAATCAGACAAGGATACAACAATAATAATAATAAAAATATAGATGGATACCGGTGTTGAATATAGATACCAAGATCTCCAAAACACAAGGAAACCAAACCAAAGAAAACATCAAAAATATCATTCACCCTGTGCTGATGGGATTTATCACATGGATGCAGAGATTGTTTAATATATGTAAACCAGTAAATGTGACACATTAAATCAATAAAATGAAGAATAAAATTCGTATGCTCATCTCAATTAATGCAAAAAGCATATGAAAAAATAAACGTCCAGTCAAGGTAAACCGTTGAGACAATTAGGTATAGAAGAAACATACTGCAACACAATAAAGGCCATATATGACAAGCCCACAGTCAACATGTTATTTAATGGGGGAAAAGTTGAAAGCATTTCTTCTAAGGTCCGGAACAAGACAAAGATATCCACTCTTTTCACACTTATTCAATATTCTGAAAATTTTAGCTAGATGGATTAGACAAAGAAAGAAATAAAAGACATACAAATTGTACAGGAAAAAGTCAAATGATTCTTGTTTCAGAGGATATAATTCTATATATGGGGGGGGGGGCAAAAGCCACCACCAAGAGAGAATTAGAACTGAAAAGTGAATTCAGCAAATTTTCAAGACACAAACTCAACACACACAAATAAGTAGCATTTTCATACATTAAAAATGATCCATATGAGAAAGAACTTGTATGAGAAATTGTATTCACAATAGTTACTAAAATTTTAAGTACCTTGGGATAAATTTGATCAAGTATAGCAAAGACTTTTTTATAATGAAAATTGCAAATATCTAATGAAATACCTCACATATGCATGAATCAGAAAAATTAGCATTATGAAATTATTCACACTAATCCAAATGATATACAAATTCAATGTAATCAACATTAAAATACCAAAGATATTCTTTGCAGAATTACAAAAATGTTTAAAAGGTCCTATGGAAACAGAAAAGCAAACAATATTCAACAACAAAAAAAGCTTAAGGTACAGTAACAGATTTCAAGAACTGCTATCATGCTACTAGAACCTAAACAGCATGTTTTGGTATAAAAATAGAAACATAGATAAATGGAACAGAAAAGAAACACCAGAAAATAAATCCATACATTTACATCCAACATGTCTCTGAAAAAGTTGCTAAAAAATTTTCTTGGGAAAAGAAAGGACATTCTCCTAAAAAAAATTAGTGTTGGGAAATCTTGATTTTTTAATGCAGATATTTGAAATGAGACCCCTACTTTATACCTTATAAATATCAACTAAAATGCAACAAAATCTAAATGTAAGACTTAAAATTATGGAGATGCTAAGATGGTGGAGTACGGAGGGAGCTTACTGCTGGGAGAAAGATAGTGTAAAAAAAGTGGAGAGTGCATTCTCAGAGGAGAGTCAGGGTGAAAACCGCAGTGGAAATTCTTCAGGAGGAAGAGGAACCCATGGATCTGTTGTGAGCTAGGCTGGGTCTAAATTTCTATTCCAGGGTCTTATCCTTACTTAGAGAAGAATTCTAAGAACAGGCACAATCATGATGTGCAGTGTGATAAGATTTATTTACAAAGTTTATTTACAAATGTTTTCTAAATATTTGCATATTACAAATATGCATATACTTGCTTTCCCTGGTTATTTCCCTTATTTCCTTTCATACATAGATTGTATTTTTGGCTGGTGAAATAAGTATTATATACATATATCAGTGATTATATTAGTGTCATTAACATAAGAAATACTATGATTGATTTTCCTTTACTGTACTATTATTTAATAAATCTATTCTGTGATTTTCTTTGTACAAGATTTATATTTCTCAATGTGTTTTTTCTTTATATTAAATATTGAAACATCCATTCTTGATCTTAAAAAGTGCAAGTTGGCCGGCGCCGCGGCTCACTAGGCTAATCCTCCGCCTTGCGGCGCCAGCACACCAGGTTCTAGTCCCGGTTGGGGCGCCGGATTCTGTCCCGGTTGCCCCTCTTCCAGGCCAGCTCTCTGCTGTGGCCAGGGAGTGCAGTGGAGGATGGCCCAGGTGCTTGGGCCCTGCACCCCACGGGAGACCAGGAAAAGCACCTGGCTCCTGGCTCCTGCCTTTGCATCAGCGCGGTGCGCCAGCCACAGCGCGCCGGCTGCGGCGGCCATTGGAGGGTGAACCAATGGCAAAACAGAAGACCTTTCTCTCTGTCTCTCTCTCTCACTGTCCACTCTGCCTGTCAAAAAAAAAAAAATTAAAAAAAAGTGCAAGTCTTCCTAATTTCTGGTAGGTAATTCTCAGAAACTTCAGAAATTAAAATGGTAACATAATTTCCTATAGTTGCAGAAATTCTAATACAATATAGGATTATAGTGCTGCTACTAAAAGAAAATGTGAATGATTATTAATTAAGAAGAATAAGAAGAATAAGAAAAAACACTTAAATTTTAAAAAGAATAAAAATATTATTGATCCAAAGAGTCACATCTAAATATACAATCTTCTTTTTTAAACTGTTTCCAAAGATACATATCTATCCATCTATATCTATCTATCTATATATCAATATATATATACATAAATAAATCTTATAGGACATCCTCCAAAATATTATTACTATGTAAGCAGTATTGGTTGTATGATATAATCATAGTAATAAGAATAATGATAATTGATGTCATTGATATTACATTCTTCCAAACACTAAATTATGAGAGAGACAGATTCTTATCTAAGTACCTGGGATCCAGTCCTGCCTCTGTGAGTCCAGACTCTAGGAATCCTACCTCCATTTCTGATCCAGCTCCCAGGATCATGGAAATGAGCACCCTCTAGGCAGTAAATGATGGGTCAAGTACTTAAATCCCTGTCACCCACGTGAGAGACACAGATAGAATTCTGGGATCCTGGCTTTGGCCTTGTCAACTCTGGCTATTACAGGCATCTGAAACAAGCAGATATAAGCAGATCGCTCTTTCTCTATTTTTGTTCCCTCATGGAAATTCTATGAAACTCTAGTTTTAGAAACTTTCTTCTGTTGGTATTTATCCTTTCATTATTCTCTTGTTTCTTTGGGAGAAATTTCCTCAATTTTAGCATTTAACATAATTCTTAAGGACTTCTTTTCTTCTCTGAATATTCCTTTCATTGTGGCATCTTCTTTTTTCATGAATATATACTTGTATTGCATACTTTTAGACATGAGTATATTATTTTATTTATTTTTTCATTATTTTTTTTAGTGGGAGGTAAAAGTAGCAAAGTTTATTAGGGAAGGGACATCCGTAAGAACGGATGGGCACCTCTCCAGACAGGACCTGAGAGAGAGTGCCATCGCTTGGACGGGGGTGGGGGGAGAGCAAGGTTACATGATTGAGTGGAAAGATTACACCTGGACAGGCAGGCGGGCGGCTCAGCAGAGAGGCAGAGGGCTGAGCACGCAGTCTGGTTGAGGCCGGGTATTTTTTCATTATTTTTGAAGTTTACAGATTTTTCACTGTCATAAATATTATACATATTTATGGAGTACTATGTGTTGTTTCAATACATATATACTTAGTGCAATGTTAAATCAGGGAAACATAGCTATCTTTTCAAATATTTATCATTTCCTTTTGAAGAAAACATGAGTTATAAATCATTTATTCTAGTTCTATTTTTTTGGAAAAATATACAGTACATTATCTCTTATTACCATACTGTGCAATGAACCTGAACTTCTTACTCCTAGCTAACTATAAGTTAGTGGCTATTAACCGAAGTTCCACCATCCCTCTTAATGGTACTACACTCCTTCTTCTCTGACAGCCACCATTTTACTCTTAACTTCTATGAGATCAACATTTTTAGGTTGCACATGATGGAGTTCATGTGGACCTTGTCTTCTAAACTTGGCGTATTTCATTTCACATAATGACTTCCAGTTTCATGTATGTTGTTGGAAATCACAAGATTTCATCCTTTTTCTTGGCTTAATTGTATTCAATTGGGTATATTTACCACATTTTTTCTATTCATCTACTAATCCAACAAGGGATTAAAAATCAGAATATGTAAGTAACTCAAACAACTCAATAACAAAAGACGCTAAATATCTCATTTTAAAAAAAAATGAGTAGTGGCCGGCACCGTGGCTCAATAGGCTAATCCTCCACCTAGCGGCGCCGGCACACCAGGTTCTAGTCCTGGTCGGGGTGCCGGATTCTGTCCCGGTTGCCCCTCTTCCAGGCCAGCTCTCTGCTGTGGCCCGGGAAGGCAGTGGAGGATGGCCCAAGTGCTTGGGCCCTGCACCCCATGGGAGACCAGGAGAAGCACCTGGCTCCTGCCTTCGGATCAGCACGGTGCGCCGGCCGCAGCGCGCTGGCCGCAGCGGCCATTGGAGGGTGAACCAACGGCAAAAGGAAGACCTTTCTCTCTGTCTCCCTCTCTCACTATCCACTCTGCCTGTCAAAAAAAAAAATGAGTAGTGAAACTAAACAGACATTGTTCAAAGGAAGGAAAACAAATGACCAGCAGGTACATGAATAAAAATGCTTAACAACACAAATCATCAGAGAAATGTGAATCAAAACCATATAGATACATTACTTCATTCTAGTCAGCTTACTGTCTTCTTTTAAGAAATTGTTATAGCCATCCCAACCTTCAGCAATCACCATCCCAATCAGTCAGCATCCATCAACACTGAGGCAAAACCTTCCATCAGCAAAAGGATTGCGACATTTTTGAAGGCTCAGATGATCATTAGCTATTTTATCAATAAAGTATTTTTAAATTAAGTTATGCACATTTGAGGACAATTCTATTGTTTACTTATTAAACTGACTATAACATTGTATAAATATAACATTTGCATTCACTGGTAAGACATTTTTAAATTTTGTTGTGAAATATATTTTATTCTGGTGGTCCAGAAGTATATCCAGAATATAGACCTGTAGTTATTTTTATGTAAAAATATCAAATGAATTTATAAATAAACTGAATATCTAGGTAATTATTATAAAAGAAGACTAAAAGGAAGTGGATTTTTTCAACAGATATTAAAGTGCATGATGGAGAATTTCTAGATGAAATATTATATATTACTGCCGAGAGGGTAGTCGGCTCCAAGAAGGTGGAATAGGGAGGGAGCTCACTGATAGTCCAGGAAATGATAGTTTAATAAAAGTGGGGATACTGTAGTCTCAGTGAAGAGTTAGGGAAAAAACTGCAGAGGAAACTCTTCCGGAATTAGAGGGACACGTTGGACCTACATGGAGGACACAGGCACCCACGGCTCAGGAGCCCAGCTGCTGAGAGTGTCCTCTGCAACAGTTTTGGAAAGGGAGGTGAGGCAAAACTGCAGTATCCTGAGACACAGGCAGAAAAGTGGCAGGAATATCCTAGAGGGAAAGAGGCTTGAAGCCCTGTGGGGGAAAGTACACCCGCCTAAATAGAGGAGAGAAAAAAATAAAAGGGACAGTACAGAAGCAATTTTCTCTCTCCACTCACCTTACAATGGCATGCGAGAAAATAGAGCAGGTGCCATTTTGGACATATGTAACAGCTACACCAGCTCAGGGCTGCGCCCGACCTCAACCACTGACTCTGGTGGGGAGAAATAACAGGAAACTAAGACCTAGTGAATGTGTGGAGCTTATAAACCGAGACTGTGAAAAAAAAAAAAAACTGAGGGTTTGTGGGAGAATTCACAGTGTGGCTGAGACGTGAGTAGTCTCGGTGGGAGATGCCACAAACTTGGGGGGCCTTGGCTACCAGGTGAGAGACATTGCAGGGGAATCTGAGCTTACACAGAGGACTTCACAGATCCTTTGTGTGGTCCTTCGGATAGAGCAAATATTATACCCACTGGGGCTAGTACTCAGGCACAGATTGTCATCAAGGAGAAGAGCTAAGCTAAGAGGAATTATTTCCCTTCTGAATAAAAAAAAAAAGAGGGAGAGAAGACTTACCACGCCAAACCTGAGTGTGTCACCTTTGGACCTTTGGTACACACTTAACCCTGAAGAACTGAACAGAGCTCTCTGGCCACATGCACCACAAGCCTCTAGAGAGTCACCAAAAGCAGACAGTCCACTTAATCTAGAGTCATAGTATAACGAGAAAAGCCACCACAGAGAGAAAAAAAAAGAAGTAGAAGAAACTAATGAATATCTCCACAATGTCAAACAACAAATGCACAAACCAAGGAAACAAAAACAAGGAAGATATTATGAAGCTCCCAAATGAACATAACACTCCAATACAAGATTATGAAGATGATGAGATAGAAGAAATACAAGATACGGAATTCAAAAAATTTGTGATAAGAACATTTAGAAGTTAGCAAAAAACAAAAGCATGAATTACAGAAATCCATGCAGGACATGAAAGAAAATCTCTCTCATGAAAATGAAATCTTAAGGAGGAATCAAAATGAAATGAGGAATTTAGTAGAACATGAAATTGAGATATTGAAATCAAAATGAAATGAAGAATTCAAAAGAACAAATGAAAAACACATTTGAGAGGCTTAAAAAAAGAATCAGTGAGGAAGAAGAGAGAATATCGGACTAAGAAGACAGAGCACAGGAAAGTATACAGTCAAAGCAAAGAAAAGAAGAGGAAATTAGAAATCTAAAAAATATTGTCGGGAATATACAAGATACTATTTTAAAAAACCAAACATTTAGGTTCTAGGAGTTCCTGAAGGCATGGAGAGGGAGAAAGGATTAGAAGGCCTTTTTAGTGAGATACTAGCAGAAAACTTCCCGGGTTTGGAGAAGGAAAGGGATATCCAAGTACAGGAAGCACATAGAACTCCCAATAAACATGACCAAAAGAGATCCTTGCCACAACACATTGAAATCAAACTCACCACAGTGAAACATAAAGACAAGATTCTAAAGTGTGCAAGAGAGAAATGTCAGTTTACTCTCAGAGAATCCCCAATCAGACTCACAGCTGACTTCTCATCAGAAACCCTACAAGCTAGGAGGGAATGGCAAGATATAGCCCAGGTACTAAGAGAAAAAAACTGCCAGCCCAGAATATTATATCCTGCAAAGCTCTCATTTGTGAATGAAGGTGAACTAAAGATCTTTCATAGCAAACAGAAATTGAAAGAATTTATCACCACTCATCCAGTCCTGCAAAAGATGCTTAAAGATGTGTTACACACAGAAACACAGAAACATCACCATCAATACAAAGAAGGTAAAGGAAGAAAATCTCTCAGTGAAAGATCACAGGAAATTCAAAGCACGTATTAGAAATATCATTGGGAAAATGGCAGGGCAAAGTCACTCTTGTCATGAGTTGCCAAGGCTAGGAAAGCCTCTTGAGTTCACCAACTTCGATCTTATTTAGACAAGGCCATAGCCAAAGTGGAAGTTCTCGCCTCCCTTCTGAGAAAAGCACTGCCTTTTTTGATGACCCGTTCTTTCTGCTGGGATCTCACAGAGATCTTTCATTTAGGTCATTTTTTTGCCACAGTGTCTTGGCTTTCCATGCCTGTGAAACTCATAGGCTTTTAAGCCATATTCAAATGGCTTAAGAGCTGATTCTGAGGCCAGAGTGCTGTTTAGGACATCTGCCATTCTATGAGTCTGTACTGCAAAAGGAACAGTCAGGAAAGTGAAGAGGCAACCAACAGAATGGGAAAAAATATTTGCAAACTATGCGACCAATAAAGGATTAATAACCAGAATCTACAAAGAGATCAAGAAAATCCACAACAACAAAACAAACAACCCACTTAAGAGATGGGTCAAGGACCTCAATAGACATTTTTCAAAAGAAGAAATCCAAATGGCCAACAGACACATGAAAAAAATGTTCAGGATCACTAGCAATCAGGTAAATGCAAATCAAAACCACAATAAGCCTCGGATGATTACTGACATCATAAATAAGATTGTCAATTGTTAAATCAAAAACAGGAATCACTGTACACCTGCTCCCCATGTAGGACCTCTGTCTTTAATGTGTTGTACTATGCAAGTTAACAGTAAAACTACTACCCAAACAGTACTATATACTTTGTGTGTCTGTGTGGGTGCAGTCTGTTGAAATCTTTACTTGGTATATACTAAGTTGATCTTCTGTATATAAAGATAATTGAACATGAATCTTGATGAAGAATGGGAAGGGAGAGATAGTGGGAGATGCCATGGTTGTGGGTGGGATGGGGGTTATGGAGGGAAAAGCCACTATAATCCAAAAGTTATGCTTTGGAAATTTATATTTATTAAATAAAAGTTGAAATAAAATATACATTGATACAATATCAGTGGAAATACAGAATAAAATCTAGAATACATCTAGAATACATCCTGGCACATTTGAAAATTTAGTAATTGATAAAAATTGAATCTCAAATAATTAATAATAAATACATCCTTGTCAGTATGTAATTTTGGAACAACTGCATAATAATGTGGGATATGAAATTATGTCAGTTGCTCACAACTTACACACAAAAAAATTCCAAAATATTAGTGAACAAATATAGATAGACAACTACACAATTCTGGAAGCCAATATAATTATATCCATTAATAACCTGCATATAAGGGGGGGCAGAGCAAAGATGGCGGAATAGTGAGGGCGTGCACCGATAGTCTGGGAAAAGATAGTTTAATAAAAGTGGAGTTACTGTAGCATCAGGAAAAAGCTCAGGAAAAAATTGCAGAGGAAACTCTTCCGGATCTAGTGGATGTGACACAGAGGACCTACAGGGAGAGCAAGGTTGCCCACCCATGGAAGCTGAGCCATGGAAGCCGAGCCACAGAGTCTGCACACCAGCACTGGAAGGGGAGGTGAGACAAAAACGTTGGTAACCTGAGACATTGGCGGGGAAAGGTAGAAAAGAGCCTACAGGGAACGAGGCCTGAAGCCCCACTGGGGAAAGTTCACCAGGCTGACTGGAGGAGAGAAAAAACAAATAAATAAGGGGAACTGGCACGGACACTAGCCTCTCTCTCCACTCACCTTACAAAGCCGAGCAAGACAAAGAGCAGGCACCATTTTTACGTATGTAAAGCGGCTCCCGCCATTAGCCAAGCAGAAAAACCTGACTCTGGTGGGGAGAAATAACAGGAGGTTAGGACCTAGTGAAAGTGTGGAGATAACGAACTGAGACTGTGCAAATCTGAGGGGGGGCGAGAGAACTCACCGAGTACACAAACTCGGTAACCTTGGCAACCCGGTGAGACACTGGGGAGAAATTTGACCACACTGAGGGCTGCATAAACTCTTTGTGTGGGCACAGGGGTAGAGCAGACTAATACCCACAGGGACCAGATTTCATACATCAACTACCCTCAATTCCACTCAGCTGTGTGGAATTACTTCCCAACTGAGTCAAAAAAAAAAAGAGAGAGAGAGAGATAACGAGTGAGAGAACAATCTGGGTGAGTCACCTTTGGCACACCCTTAACCCTGAAAACCAAACGGAGCTCTCTGGCCACACCCATCACAGCCTCTAAGGATCCATCAAAAGCACACAGTCCACTTAATCTAGAGTCATAGGATAACGAGAAAAAGCACCACAGCAAAGAAATCAAAGAATATCTCCACAATGCCAAACAAACACAGAAACCGAGGTAACAAGAACAAGGAAGACACTATGATGCTCCCAAATGAAAAAGACACCCCAATTCAAGATTATGAAGATGATGAGATAGAAAAAAGGAAGAAGCGGATATCAAAAAATTGATACGAACATTAAGAAGTTCTCAAAAACAAATTCTTGAACTCCAGAAATCCTTAATGGACAAGATAGGAAATCTCTCGCATGAAAATGAAATATTAAGGAGGAATCAAAATGAAACGAAACAACTAGTAGAACAGGAAACTGATAGTGACAAGAAATCATAATGAAATGAAGAATTCAAAAGATCAAATAACAAACACATTAGAGAGCCTTAAAAACAGAATGGTTGAAGCAGAAGAGAGAATATCAGACTTAGAAGACAGAGCACAGGAAAGTATACAGTCAAAGCAAAGAAAAGAAGAGGAAATTAGAAATCTAAAAAATGTTGTGTGGAATCTACAGGATACTATTTAAAAACCCAAAATTCGGGTACTAGGAGTTCCTGAAGGCATGGATGAGGGAGAAAGGATTAGAAGGCCTTTTAGTGAGATACTAGCAGAAAATTTTCCAGATTTGGAGAAGGACAGAGACATCCTAGTACAGGAAGCTCATAGAACCCCTAATAAACATGACCAAAAGAGATCCTCACCATGACACATTGTAATTAAACTCACCACAGTGAAACAAACAGAAAAGGTCCTAAAATGTGCAAGAGAGAAACGTCAGATTACTCTCAGAGGATGTCTAATTAGACTCACAGCTGACTTCTCACCAGAAACCCTACAAGCTAGGAGGGAATGGCGAGATATAGCCCAGGTGCTAAGAGAGAAAAACTGCCAGCCCAGAATATTATATCCTGCAAACCTCTCCTTTGTGAATGAAGGTGAAATAAAGACCTTTCATAGCAAACAGAAATTGAAAGAATTTGTCGCCACTCGAACAGCCCTGCAAAAGATGCTTAAAGATGTATTACACACAGAGGTGGGCGCCGTGGCTCAATAGGCTAATCCTGTGCCTTCGGCACTGGAACAATGGGTTCTACTCCCGGTCGGGGCGCCAGATTCTATCCCGGTTGCACCTCTTCCAGGCCAGATCTCTGCTATGGCCCGGGAGTGCAGTGGAGGATGGCCTAAGTCCTTGTGCACTGCACCCACATGGGAGACCAGGAGAAGAACCTGGATCCTGGTTTCGGATCAGTGCGATGCGCCAGCCGCAGCATGCAGGCCACGGTGGCCATTGGAGGGTGAACCAACAGCAAAAGGAAGACCTTTCTCTCTCTGTCTCTCTCTCTCTCACTGTCCACTCTGCCTATCAAAAAAAAAAATGTATTGTGGGGAGCAACTCGGACTAGACTGTTACTTGAATTAAGACTTATTCTATGCATCTGCTCTCCCACAATATGGCGCTGGGAGAGGAGCAAACAGCTTCTACACAGCTGCCTCTTGCCAATTTGATTGACTGAGCTGCAGGAGCTGATCTTGCTCCTGATTGGAGGAGAGCAGCATACTCGGCGTGTGGGTAGCAGAGTTGGGATTGGTGGAAGAGGACTATAAAGGAGGAGAGAGACAACATGCACCAGGAACATCTATCTGAAGGAACACCTGAGCAGCCCCCGAGAGAGCCGGCTGGCCGGCAGTGTGCCACTCCCCCACGGAAGTGGGGAAAGTGGCAGGGGGAACCGCCCTTCCACAGAGGTGGAAGGGACGGTAGCCAACCCGGGAAGAACCAGCAGCAAACCCGGGGAGGGCCGAGCAGACAAAAGAACAGCGCAGGGTCTTGTGTCGTTCCTCCGTGAAGAGGGGGAGTGACATAATGGTGCCGTGACTCGGATAGGAAACCTAGGCAGGGTCTAGTGTCGCTCCTCCACGAAGAGGTGGAGCAACAATGTATTACACACAGAAACACAGAAACACGGTCATCAGTATGAAAGAAGGTAAAGGAATGAAACCTCACAGCAAAAGATCACAAGGAATTCAAAGCATATATTAGAAAATATCTTTGGCAAATGGCAGAGCAAAGTTACTACTTATCAGTAGTCACATCGAACGTTAATGGCCTGAACTGTCCAGTTAAAAGACACCGATTGGCTGATTTGGTAAAGGAACAAAACCCATCTATTTGCTGCTTACAAGAAATACATCTTTCCAATAAAGATGCATACAGATTGAAAGTGAAAGGCTGGAAAAAGATATACCATGCCAACAGAAATGAAAAAAGAGTGGACGTAGCCATCTTAATATCGGACAACAGAAACTTTACCACAAAAACTATTAGGAGAGACAAAGAGGGGCACTATATAATGATTAAGGGATCAATTCAACAGGAAGATATAACGATTATCAATGTATATGCACCTAACTACAGGGCACCGGTTTTTCCAAAAGATTTGTTAAGGGACTTAAAGGGAGACTTAGACCCCAATACAAAGAATTAGAATCATACGATGCAGCTTCTTAGACCATAAAGGAATGAAGTTGGAAATTAGCAACTCAGGAATCCCTAGAACACATGGAGATTGAACAACATGCTCCTGAAAGGACAATGGGTCATAGAAGAAATTAAAAGAGAAATGAAAAACTTTCTGAAAGTAAATGAGGATAACAGCACAACATTCCAAAACTTATGGGATATGGCAAAAGCAGTGTTAAGAGGAAAGTTTATATCAATAGGTGCCTACATCAAGAAAATGGAAAGGCACAAAATAAATGAGCTTTCAATTCATCTCAAGGATCTAGAAAATCTGCAGCAAACCAGACCCAAATCTAGTAGGAGAAGAGAAATAATTAAAATCAGAGAAGAAATCAACAGGATTGAATCCAAAAAAACATTACAAAAAATCAGCCAAACGAGGAGCTGGTTTTTTGAAAAAAAATAAACAAAATTGACACCCATTGGCCCAACTAACTAAAAAAGGAAAAGACCCAAATCAATAAAATCAGAGATAAAAAAGGAAATGTAACAACAGACAACACAGAAATAAAAAGAATCATCAGAAATTACTACAAGGACTTGTATGCCAGCAAACAGGGAAACCTATCAGAAATGGATAGATTCCTGGACACATGCAACCTACCTAAATTGAACCAGGAAGACATAGAAAACCTAAACAGACCCATAACTGACACAGAAATTGAAACAGTAATAAAGGCCCTCCCAACAAAGAAAAGCCCAGGACCAGATGGATTCACTGCTGAATTCTACCAGACATTGAAAGAAGAACTAACTCCAATTCTTCTCACACTATTCAGAACAATCGAAAGAGAGGGAATCCTCCCAAATTCTTTCTATGAAGCCAGCATCACTTTAATCCCTAAGCTGGAAAAAGATGCAGCATTGAAAGAGAATTACAGACCAATATCCCTGATGAACATAGATGCAAAAATCCTCAATAACATTCTGGCCAATAGAATGCAACAACACATCAGAAAGATCATCCACCCAGACCAAGTGGGATTTATCCCTGGTATGCAGGGATGGTTCAATGTGCGCAAAACAATCAACGTGATACACCACATTAACAGACTGCAGAAGAAAAACCATATGATTATCTCAATAGATGCCGAGAAAGCATTTGATAAAATACAACACCCTTTCATGATGAAAACTCTAAGCAAACTGGGTGTGGAAGGAACATTCCTCAATACAATCAAAGCAATTTATGAAAAACCCATGGCCAACATCCTACTGAATGGGGAAAAGCTGGAAGCATTTCCACTGAGATCTGGTACCAGACAGGGATGCCCACTCTACGATGAAAATTACAAAACTTTAAAGAAAGAAATAGAAGAGGATACCAAAAAATGGAAAAATCTTCCATGCTCATGGATTGGAAGAATCAATATCATTAAAATGTCCATTCTCCCAAAAGCAATTTATACATTCAATGCAATACCAATCAAGATACCGAAGACCTTCTTCTCAGATCTGGAAAAAATGATGCTGAAATTCATATGGAAACACAGGAGACCTCGAATAGCTAAAGCAATCTTGTACAACAAAAACAAAGCCGGAGGCATCACAATACCGGATTTCAGGACATACTACAGCGCAATTGTTATCAAAACAGCATGGTACTGGTACAGAAACAGACGCATAGACCAATGGAACAGAATTGAAACACCAGAAATCAATCCAAACATCTACAGCCAACTCATTTTTGATCAAGGATCCGAAACCAATTCCTGGAGCAAGGACAGTCTATTCAACAAATGGTGCTGGGAAAACTGGATTTCCACGTGCAGAAGCATGAAGCAAGACCCCTACCTTTCACCTTACACAAAAATTCACTCAACATGGATTAAAGACTTAAATATACGACCTGACACATTCAAATTATTAGATAGCATTGGAGAAATCCTGAAAGATATAGGTACTGGCCAAGACTTCTTGGAAAAGACCCCAGAAGCACAGGCAGTCAAATCCAAAATTAACATTTGGGATTGCATCATTTGGGATTGCATCAAATTGAAAAGTTTCTGTACTTCAAAAGATACAGTCAGTAAAGTGAAGAGGCAACCAACAGAATGGGAAAAAATATTTGCAAACTATGCAAGAGATAAACGGTTGATAACCAGAATCTACAAAGAAATCAAGAAACTCCACAACATCAAATCAAACAACCCACTTAAGAGATGGGCCAAGGACTTCAATAGACATTTTTCAAAAGAGGACATCCAAATGGCCAACAGACACATGAAAAAATGTTCAAGATCACTAGCAGTCAGGGAAATGCAAATCAAAACCACAATGAGGTCTCACCTCACCCCAGTTAGAATGGCTCACATGCAGAAATCTACCAACAATAGATGCTGGAGAGGATGTTGTGAAAAAGGGACACTAACCCACTGTTGGTGGGAATGCAAACTGGTCAAGCCACTATGGAAGTCAGTCTGGAGATTCCTCAGAAACCTGAATATAACCCTACCATTCAACACAGCCATCCCACAACTTGGAATTTACCCAAAGGAAATTAAATTGGCAAACAAAAAAGCTGTCTACACCTTAATGTTTATTGCAGCACAATTCACAATAGCTATGACCTGGAACCAACCCAAATGCCCATCAATAGTAGACTGGATAAAGAAATTATGGGATATGTACTCTTTAGAATACTATACAGCAGTAAAAAACAATGAAACCTGGTCATTTGCAACAAAATGGAGGAATCTGGAAAACATTATGCTGAGTGAATTAAGCCAGTCCCAAAGGGACAAATATCATATGTTCTCCCTGATTGGCGACAACTAACTGAGCACCAAATGGGAAACCTGTTGAACTGAAATGGACACTATGAGAAACAGTGACTTGATCAGCTCTTGTCCTGACTGTTGATGTACAATGTAATACTTTATCCATTTTAGTATCAGAGTCTGTGAACTCAAAAGGCTTCCATAGCCTTGGCAACTCATGACAAGAGCCTAGGGTAATTACTGATGACATAAAGAAGAGTGTCAATTTGTTAAGTCAACAACAGGAGTCACTGTGCACTTACTCCCCATGTAGGATCGCTGTCCTTAATGTGTTTTCCAATGTGAATTAATGCTATAACTAGTACTCAAACAGTATTTTTCACTTTGTGTTTCTTTGTGGGTGAAAACTGTTGAAACCTTTACTTAATATATGCTAAACTGACCTTCTGTATATAAAGAGAATTGAAAATGAATCTTGATGTGAATGGAAGGGGAGAGGGAGTGGGAAAGGGGAGGGTTCATGGTGGGAGGGAAGTTATGGGGGGGGGGGCATTGTAATCCATAAGCTGTACTTTGGAAATTTATATTCATTAAATAAAAGTTAAAAAAATAACCTGCATATAATTGAAAAAAACTGAACTTTAACAAGGATTTAAATTTTGATTATGTATATCTAAAACTTGCATAGATTAACTATAATTATAGTAAAAGTGCAAATAGAACATTGAGAAATACTTGCAACTTGTATTATAGAAGGAGTAATATGTTTAAAACACAAATGTGTGTGTGTTTGTGTGATAGTATACAGACACAGGCAGAGTAAAAGATTGATATTTAGTCATAAAACTACAAAATACTTGTTTTGGGGGCTGGCACTGTGGTGTAGCAGGTAAAGCTGTCACCTGAAGTGCTTGGATTCCCATATGGGTGGCAATTCAAGTCTCTGCCATTCCACTTCCAATCCAGTTCCCTGCTAATGTGCCTGGGAAATCTGTAGAAGATGGCCCAATCCCCTGAGGCCCTGCACCTGCGTAGGAAACCCAGATGATGTTCCTGACTGCTGGATTTGGCCTGGTCCAGCCCTGGCCATTGAGGCAATTTTAGGTGTGAACCAGCAGGTGGAAGATTTTCTTTCTGCCTTAGCATCTCGTTCTCTGTAACTCTTTCAAATTAATAAATAAATCTTAAAAAAAAAACTTGTTTTTCTCTTTCTGTACCATCACGCTGACAAAGCTCTAATATAATAACAATGGATTAAATTGAAAGAGCTACACTATTCATACTCTATTTAAAAAGCATAGAAAAACCCAAAGATAAGAGGGAAGAGTTAAACAAGGTCATTAAATGAATCTGGAGCCCTTTCCAAGTACAGATACAATAAACATGAAGCATAATCCAACTGTTAGCCAGATTAACTAAAACTACACACTGAAGTCCTATTTACCGCAGATGTTATTGTTTCATATAGTATATATAACTTTCAAAAATTAAATGGTATTTTAAAAGACAAGATACGACACTGTAAAAGACAAAGCAAGCATCAGTGTCAGACTCAGGTACGGTATGGGCTTGGAGATTGTCAGACAGGTATCTTAAAATTACTGTGATGAATATGTTAAGGCAAAGGTAGATAATATGCAGGAACCAATGAGCAAGGCAGATAGCAAGAAAAACTCTAAGTTAAAAAATGAAGAAGGAGGTATTATAAATCAAAAATACTGTAAAAAATAAAGAGCAACGTTAAAGGGTTCATAAATATACTGGACATGGTCAAAGAAAGAATCAGTGAACTTGAAGATAAATGTGAACTTCTCAAATTCTTAAAAATAAAGATGAACACACCAGAACACAATTTCCAGGAACCATAGGACAGTCTCAAATCTTGAACATCATTTTAGTTTATTGAGAAACTTGATAAATGAGAATTGATATATTGATCTTAATTTGTGTGGAGCATAACAGAATGTTCTACATGAGTGTGTAACTACAAAACATTATTTGGACTCTGAAAGAGGGAAAGCATTGTGCAAAGATATTATAATTTTTTCTTAACCATAATAAGGCCTACTCACCCTAAAATATATGATAAGTAAGTTTTATTGGACCCTAAAATTATCCACATTTCATTATACAAAACAGTTGCACCCTATTTATTTACCAACGTCTGATCACATCATGTTACATATTTCCCATTGTCAATCTTAACCTTCAGCTTCCATGACAGTAAGGACAACTAAATCATCTAGCTCCTTGTCATTGAGTTATAGGTATCTAGGGCATCCTTGACATAAAGGTTTGAACCTACTTTTTCCACAAGTCTCACTGGGCTTCTAATGTTGCTGAAGTAGATTTGCACAGAATAGGAATACAACAGATTACTAATTGGAAAATAGTGTAATCCATCACCACCACTAAAAAGATTGAAAGGGTAAAATGAAAACTGACAATAAGAACCTTACTGCACTGGGTATCCAAGAGAAAGAACTGAAGAAACAACTGTACAGTTCTGTTCCCATGACACCTGATAATGGAGTATGGTGGTCTAGGTTTGTTACAACTAAGTGCCTGCTACTAAATTTTCACTATGCTACTTTCAACTTGGGGGGAGGTGTTAATATAAGTACAGTAGGATATATTAGCATATCATAAAAGGTCATGTGGTTGTCTAATACCACCTTAACAAGTAAACCCAAGGACTCTTGCAAATTTGGAAGCATTGGAAATCTTGTTTGTAATGAAGGTCAGGGTTGGAGACAAGTTTTGAAGGACATGCCCTTTGTAGCCAATTTCCACCCAGGTAGTGTGGTATAACCAAAAAATTATTCATTTACAGTGGAGATTCCCCTGGGGAGATCAGCTAACTGATGTACAAGACTACTCCCTCCATGCTTCCACTGTGCTTGATCTCCAGGTTTAAAAGAAATAAGGGGTGCTTCTGGCTGTGGTGGAGATCTGGAGGAGACAAACATGTACAGCTGTTAGTATCTGATAAATCTATTGAACATATTGCTTTATCTTATTCTCTTCACTCAAAACAATATTTACGTACTTACGTAGAGTTACACAATTAACCTTGAGTTATGTAGAAGGGTATCTCATATTCTATTTCAAAGAGCCTCATTTTCAGCCTATTAATTGGGGCTGCTCTTATTTGGAAGAAGGCAAGTGGCAATACCTGGCCTCATTTTAGCATAATTTGGCAGTCATCTTTTTCAAGGTATTCATTTCAGCATTTCCAGTAGATTCAGGTCTCCAAGACAGTTATAGCTTCTACTTTAGATGAAGTATTTTCTTACTAAGTTATTTCAGGTATGAAAGAAGGCCCATTATCACTTTGTATACAAGAATGAAGTTAATATTTAGAAATAAGTTTCTTCAAAAACCATCCTGACCACCAAAAAAGATGCATTCTTTGTCCTGCTGGATAAGCCTCCACTTATTCTAAAAAGATCTCCACCAATATCTAAAGTTCCCAGTTGTCTTAGGCATCTGAGTGAAGTCTATTTGCCAATCATCAAATAAGTGGATGCCCACATGCTAGGTTCACCTTCTAGTTGACAACTTTTCCATTTTGGGGTTGTTTTGAATGCATAAATGGCAAGCCTGAGTTTATTACACCAACTGCTAAAGTTGAGGTACTTGCAAATGAGGTTCCAGAAATCCCATCATGTATACTCTCATGTAAATACTTTATAATGGGTCAGACCAGGGTCTTAGGTATAAGAATGAGTTCATGGGGCCAGTGCTGTGGTTTAGCAGGTAAAGCTGCTGCCTGCAATGCCAACATCCCTTATGGGTGCTGGTTTGAGTCCCGGCTGCTCTATTTCCAATCCAGCTCTCTGCTGTGGCCTGGGAAAGCAGTAGCAGATGGCCCAAGTCCTTGGGCCCATGTACCCACATGGGAGACGTGGAAAAAGTTCCAGGCTCCTGGCTTCAGATCAGCCCAGCTCCGGCCATTGCAACCATTTGGGGAGTCAACCTGAGGATGGAAGACCCCCCACAGCCTCTGTAACTCTATCATTCAAATAAATAAATAAATCTTAAAAAAAAAAAAAAGAATGAATGAATGAACACAGGAGAGTTCTGTTTCTGTTAATATCATTGCTAGGGTTAAAACCCCAGACCTTTGATCTTTTCTCCTCTTCCTTGGTACAATGAGGTTTATGTTGGTTTAAATCAAACTAGGGTAATACTGATGACTTGCATCATGTTTCTGTCAGCCCATATGGACTTACTTTTGGGGGAACTTCTTGGATACTTGGATCTTTGTTTATTTCAGTAACTGGAATTGACATGCATTCTCAGGTGTAACCTGCAGGTGGAGATGTTGCTCTCTTTTTTGAAAATGCTATTTGAGCATTTAATTTTCACAACAAATGCCATCATAAAAGATGTATAAGACAGTTTGACAATCACAAAAAAAACTATGCCATAACTTTTGTTTTCCTAATTGGCACTCAAGAAGTTGGAGCAGAGGTCCTTTTTGGGTCAGTCCAGTCATTCTAGCACTACCATGGTGCTTAGAAAATTTAGCTTGAAATTCAAATCATACTAAGTGGCTCCTGTGCGGACCAAAAAATTAATTGGCCAAGTCTCCACTTTCAATTGTACTTGGCGATCCTGTTGGGGATATAAGAATTGGATCCACTAATGAGGTATAATATGGTGCAGGTAACTAAGGACACAGTAAAACTTACTTTTGGGTGATTTTGCCTCATTATGGTTAATAAAACACTAGAATACCCTAACACAATGTTTTATCTTTTTTGGATCCCAGTTAAATAATGTTTTTCAGCTACTCATCCCTGCAGAATATCATCCAAGCCTTGTATTTGAGACTTGGGTTTTTATTGCCATTTTTTTTTTTTTCTGGTTCTGACACTTCATTCAATAGAATTAGGATCTCGGCTGCATACTTTTTATTTTCCAGGACTCCTTTTTTTAGTTTATTTTTTCTAAGGTGAACAAATTTCATGCATTTCATATATACAGATTTAGGGGCATAATGTCAGCTGCATACATAATATTCTTATTCCCTGTTGTCAGAAGCCCTCTTTCCTTCCAGATAGCAACATGAGTATCCAAAATCATTACAGCATACTTAGAGTCTGCATACCTGACAAAGTAGGGTGAGTTGCAAAAATAGTAGTAAATAGCTCGGTTATTTTCTGAGTTTATTCTGTGTAGGTTGAGTGGAATTTCCACAGCTGAACAGATAAAGAGGTGGGAAAAGAGCTATAAATCCAGTAATATCCTGTTGGCTGTACTTGTGTTTTCAAGTGTCCTACGGGATAGTGCTCTAAAGGAAATTGACCTACCCCAGCTACTAGTTCCCTCTGACCAAACTGTGTTCATTGCCTGATTTGGAGGGTGAAACCATTCCTGTCCCCAAGTCATAATCAGGTGGACCTTCTTCCTCCTATGCCTTCCCCATGGGTGAAGGTAGGTAAATGGTGCTGGAACAAAAAGAGTTACAAAGTTAAATTAGTTAAGTCTTACTCATATTTTTCATCCTATTTGCAAAAGTCTTCAAATCTGGTGGTTATGGATTTCTCTATACCATCAATTTTGTTCTTTTTTTTCCTGAGTCTTTATTGTGCAATTGCATGAAGGCTTGCAAATACAGGAACTCATTCAGTTTATTTGACTTTGACAAAACAGCTCTAACTGTAAAGTTCCATTTATTTATTTTAAATAAATAAAATAAATATAAATATAAATTTATATATTTATAAATAAATATTTAAAAATAAATGTTTATGAATATTTATAAATAAATATAAAATTTATAGATTTATAAATAAATTTATAGATTTATTTATTTGAAAGTCAGAGTTACACAGAGAGAGAGAAGGAGAGACAGAGAGAGGGGGATAGAGAGAGAGAGAGAGAGGTCTTCCATCCGCTAGTGCACTCCCCAATTGGCCTCAATGGCCAGAGCTGTGCTGGTCCGAAGCCAGGAGCTAGGAGTCTCCTCCAGGTCCCCAGTGTGGGTGCAGGGGCCCAAGGATTTGGGCCATCTTCCATCGCTTTCCCAGGCCATAGCAGAGAGCTGGATGGGAAGAGGAGCAGCCAGGACTCGAACCAGTGCCCATATGGGATGCCGGCACTGCAGGTGGCAGCTTCACCCGCTATGTCACAGCGCTGGCCCTATAAAATTCCATTTAAAGACTACCTTTCTTCAAATTTTAATAGATACTTCATCAGAACAGTATTTCCATTAAAAAGTGATGCTTTTCATAGTCATAGGCTTATAATTTTAAGTTGACCAATTGGCCAAAATTCTTCCTAAGGGACTTTTCAGCTGGTATTGAGACAGTGCTTCCCATAATTAAAGACAGAGTAGAACAACAAAAAGAGCAACAACAAAAAGGAAAGAAAACGGATCTTAAATTATACAGAACATAAATTTTCCTGAGTCAAGGCGAATTTTTACAGATAGGAAGGGACTCAAAATAACAAATCTCCAGAAACAAAAAGATCAGACTCCCCAGATTCTAGCCTCTCTCAACTATAATTACCACACTATTGCTACCACAAACACCCTAAAGCAGGCATGAGTTTAGCAGAGCAATACTCGTTTTAGGATCCTAAATTCCAAGATTGTGACTAAATTTTGCTAGTTTTAATTACCAAGTGTGTGGTAATTTGTTAAAACTTTCAAATGAACCTATTATAGTGTTATCACTTATGGCCAATTTTTAGAGGACAAAATTAACATATAATTTCAGTAAAACTGATTTCATACTATTACCTCCAATCCAAATGCAATATCATATGATGCTTCCCTTTTATCCTACTGAAAACCAAACTTCCAACATATCAATATTTCATTAAATGTTCTGTCCTTAAATAAATTAATTCTAATGTTAGGACATCAGTACATCTATCATACTCAAACATATAAAGTACAATTTGAGATTTTATTGTAATATTGATAATTACAATGTATTCTTAGAATACTGTGTTATTTTAGCTAATTGTATTTATGTGGATTAGTCACCAAAATTTAACCATTTTAACAATCTTTGTGGATAAATTTATAAAACATTTACATGATTCAAATGTCAAAATTAAGTGAAAAGTAATGCATATTATTGTTTAATCTTTTATATCTACCATATATAAGTGTTATTTTCATAAGTATGTTGTTTTCTCCCTTTTTAGTGATTACATTACATTCTATAATTCAATCCATATCAATCCAACAATAGGTACTTACATATTTATATTAACTTTTTATTTTGTGACAATTATTGAATTATATTAAATGTAGGAAACAGATTCAGTTCATATGTTTCACTTCAACCAGTTTCAATGCATTTTGACATCTTACATAGTCATACTACATTATCATGATCAGGAAATTAAAATGGATATAATCTACCTATTCATTTCCCAAAAATATTTGTATATTGACTGTATATTTATTTGATTCTATGAATTTTTTATAATTTGAATTTTAAAAATTTTGCCTAAGATTTATTGATTTGTTTTAAGTTTAAGCTTTTTATTCAGTAGGAGAAATGCATAGAGAGTAAGGGCCCTGTTAAGAAAGAAAGGGAAATCTGGATTCATACCTAGTACCAGGAGCCAGCCACGTGGAGGAGCATGTAGGCCAGAAAGCATGGAGCAAGTGGCCCAAAGGCCATGTGCCCAGGGCACCAAGGGTCCTCAATGGCCAAAGAGGCAAGAAAAGGACTCTTTGAATTCTTATTAACTGCATTAAATTTTTATTAAATGCAAATGCATGTTTTAGGATATAGGATGCCTCTATCATCACAAGCTGCCTTCTCATAATTGTGCCCACATTATTCTTCCTAAGTATTCATAAACCTTCTAAACCACTAATTTGTTTGCAGTATTTATGATTTTATTTTTTCATGGATGCTATATAAATAGTCACACTATATACGATAATTACAAATTAACATTTAATTTATTTTAAATATTCCCCTAAGATCTGATGAAATTGTCATGTGTACCATTAAATTGTCATTTTATATTGTTAACTGGAGTCCATGATATAGATGTACCAAAGTTTATTAATTTACCAATTGAAGAACTTTGGGATTGTTTTCAATTTCAAGCTATTACTAATAAAGCTTCCAAGAACATTCAGGAATATCACTTTGTGTAAACTTAAATGTTAAGTTCTTTAGGATAAACGCACTGGAGTTTGTGTTTGTATATATAAAGAAGGGTATATATATATATATACACATATATATATTCTACATAAGATAGAAAATGTGGTATTTGACTTACTGTGTATGACATTTGACTTAGCATAAAAACTTTTGTTGTAAATGCCAGTTTTCATATTTTTTATGGCTGAGTAAAACTCCATTGTGCATATATACTACATTTTTTAACCATTCATCTTTTGATGGACATTTGATTAATTTCATATTTTTGCTATTAGGAGTAGTGCTGCCATAAACACAGGAATTCAGAGGCAGACATTTTGATACAGTGGGTTAAGCCGCCTCTTGCGATGCCCCCATCCCATATCAGAGTGTCAGTTCAAGCCTTGTTTGCTCTGCTTCAGGTCCAGCTTTCTACCAATGAGCCTAGGAAGCAGTGGATGATGGCTCAAGCACTTGAGTACCTGCCACCCATGTGAAAGACCTGAATGGATCCTGACTTTGATCTGGCCTAGCCCTGGCTGTTGCAGCCATCTTAAGGATGAAGCAGTGGCAGGATATGTTTTTCTCTGTTACTTTTAATACAAATAAATCTTTTAAAAAAATAAATAAGTCTACAATAAATGGAGGTATAGGTATATTTTTAACATGGTGACTTCATTTCATGTAAACATATTCCTGGAATTAAGAGAGCTGCTTTAGATATGGTAAATCTACTTTTAGTTTTTTGAGGAATCTCCTTATGGTTTTCCATAATAGTTGGAATAATTTCTGTTCCCATAAGCATTACATTATAGTTTCCTATTCTCCATAACCTGATCATCATTTGTTGGTTTTTGGCTTTTTGATAATAGCCATTATAAGGAGAGAAATAATACAGAGATAATACCTCACTGCATCTTTTATTTGCATTTCCATGATGCTAGTGATATTGAGTATATTTTTAGTCTTTTTTGGCCATTTGTATTTATTCTTTGGAAAACTATCAGTGAAGATCTTTTGCTCATTTCTTTTTTTTTTTGGATTTTTTTTAACTTTTATTTAATGAATATAAATTTCCAAAGTACGATTTATGGATTACAATGGCTTCCCCCACATACCGTCCCTCCCACCCACGAATATGGATTTTAAAAAACAATACAATGAAATACAACCATATAAAGTATACATTTGGATGAGTTCTGTAAAATTTATATGTCTATGGAGCTGCTACCACAAGATATGGAAAATTTTCTTCACAAGAAATACTTCCCTTGTGTCCTTCTTAGTAAACACTTTCTCTCCACACCCAGGCCCAGGCCACTCCTGATCTGTTTTCTGTCACTATGGATTGGATTTGGTTTTCTAGGGGTTCATATAAAAATGGAATAACACAGTATAAACACATTTATGTCTGGCATCTTTGACATAGTTTGCTTCTTGATTTTATATATATATGTGTGTGTGTGTGTGTGTGTGTGTGTGTATAATCCTGTTTCCCTTGTCAAATATCTGTCTAGTATATAAACTATATATATATATACATAGAGAGATATTATTTATCTTATTACTTATTACTTACTACTCTTCTATTATTCCATTCATCTCCAAGGCAGTCTTTATTACTGCTTTCCTCTGTATGCTTGTGTTTAGTTCACTTATACTTATTTCCCTTTGGTGGTAGTTTAGATCATTCAACTGAGATCTTAATTTTAAGTACAGACATTTGTAGCTACTAATTTCCTTCTTAGCATTGCTTTAGCTGAATTACATATGTTTTGATATGCTGTGCTTTCATTTTCATTAACCTCAATTAATTTTCATTTTCCCTAGTGATTTCTTTGATCCATTGGCTATTCATCAGTGTTTAAAAATTTCTGCTTATTTATGATTTCCAAATTTCTGTTATTAATTTCAGAATTTTAAAACAATCAGGAGAGTGAAGAGGCAACCGACAGAATGGGAAAAAATATTCACAAACTATGCTACAGATGAAGGATTAATAACCAGAATCTACAAAGAGATCAAGAAATTCCAAACATCAAAACAAACAACCCACTTAAGAAATGGCCCAAGGAACTAAACATACAGTTTTCAAAAGAGGATATCCAAATGGCCAACAGACACATGAAAAAATGTTCAAGATCACTAGTAATCAGGGAAAGGCAAATCAAAACCACTATGAGGTTTCACCTCACCCCAGTGCGAATGGCTCACATACAGAAATCTACCAACAATAGATGCTGGCGAGGATGTGGGAGAAAAGGGACACTGACCCACTGTTGGTGGGAATGCAAACTGGTCAAGCCACTATGGAAGTCAGTCTGGAGATTCCTCAGAAACCTGAATATAACCCTACCATTCAACACAGCCATCCCACTCCTTGGAATTTACCCAAAGGAAATTAAATTGGCAAACACAAAAGCTGTCTACACCTTAATGTTTATTGCAGCTCAATTCACAATAGCTATGACCTGGAATCAACCTAAATGCCCATCAACAGTAGACTGGATAAAGAAATTATGGGATATGTACTGTATAGAATACTATACAGCAGTCAAAAACAATGAAATCCGGTCATTTGCAACAAAATGGAGGAATCTGGAAAACATTATGCTGAGTGAAATAAGCCAGTCCCAAAGGGACAAATATCATATGTTCTCCCTGATCGGTGACAACTAACTGAGCACCAAATGGGAAACCTGTTAAAGTGAAATGAGCACTATGAGAAACGGTGACTTGATCAGCCCTTGCTCTGACTGTTGATGAACAACTTAATACGTTATCCCTCTTACTATTTTTGTTTGTTTGTTCTACTTAGTACTATTGGTTGAATTCTGTAATTAATACACAGTTATTCTTAAGTGTTGAAACTTAACTGAAAAGTGATCCCTGTTAAATATAAGAGTGGGAATAAGAGAGGGAAGAAATGTACAGTGTGGGACATGCTCAAGCTGACTTGCCCCAAACGGTAGAATTAGAAACATACCAGAGGATTCCAATTCAATCCCATCAAGGTGGCATGTACCAATGCCATCTCACTAGTCCAAGTGATCAATTTCTGTTCACAATTGATCATAATGATAGGACTAAGAGCCAGAGGGATCACATAAACAAGACTAGTGTCTGCTAATACTAACTGATAGAATCAAAAAGGGAGAGAACAATCCATCATGGGAAGCGAGATACACAGCAGACCCATAGAATGGCAGATGTCCTAAACAGCACTCTGGCCTCAGAATCAGCCATTAAGGCATGCGCATCCGGCTGAAAAGCCCATGAAAGTATTTCAGGCATGGAAAGCCAAGACACTCTGGCAAAAAAAAGACCTAAATGAAAGATCTCTGTGAGTGAGATCCCAGTGAAAAGAACAGGTCTTCAAAGAAGGAGGTACCTTTCTCTGAAGTGAGGAGAGAACTTCCACTTTGACTATGACCTTGTCTAAATATGATCAGAGTTGGTGAACTCAAGAGGCTTCCATAGCCTTGGCAACCCATGACAAGAGCCTAGGGTGATTACTGATGCCATAAACAAGAGTGTCAATTTATTAAGTCAACAACAGGAGTCACTGTGCACTTACTCCTCATGTAGGATCTCTGTCCTTAATGTGCTGTACATTGTGATTTAATGCTATAACTAGTACTCAAACAGTATTGTTCACTTTGTGTTTCTGTGAGGGTGCAAACTGTTGAAATCTTTACTTGATATATGCTAAACTGATCTTCTGTACATAAAGAGAATTGAAAATGAATCTTGATGTGAATGGAAGGGGAGAGGGAGTGGGAAAGGGGAGGGTTGCGGGTGGGAGGGAAGTTATGGGGGGGAAGCCATTGTAATCCATAAGCTGCACTTTGGAAATTTATATTCTTTAAATAAAAGTTTAAAAAAACTTTTAAATTTATTGAATTATGTTTGTGATTTGCATATTGCCTGTCCTGCATAATATCCCATATGCACTTTTTTCTAATTACTGCTTCTTTCATTTAAAGCTCTATCACTAGGTGCTTCCATATTTAAAAGTTTTGTGTGTTCCTGATGGAGTGACCTTTTCGTAATGCCATGCCCTTCTTTGTTTTTAGAGACAATTACTATCTTTAAGTTTATTTTATATGAGATTATTATAGCTCCTCTAGATCTCTTGTAAGTACTGTTTCCATGGTTTATCTATTTCTACCAATTTACTTTAAAATTATTGATTTATTTGTATCTGAAGTGTATATCTTGTAAACAACATGTGCTTAGTATCTATTCTGTCAATATCTACCTTTTGATCAGAGTGCTGAATTTCTTTAAATTTAACATAACTATTGTTAAGATAGGAGTTGGGTTTGTCAAATTTTTATCTTGTCTGTCTTGTGTAGTTTTTCTTTTGCTATCTCTACATTGCTGACTGTATTTTCATTTAATAGATATTTTCTTTATTTAGAATTAATTAATTTAGTCTTTAAAGTGAACAATTTTCATGTATATCATATATACATATCTAGAAGTATAGTGATGCTTCCGACCCTAGCCTCCCTACTGCCCACACTGTCACCCTTTCTCTTCCTTCCTTTTTATTTCTTTTCATATTTAAAATTATCTACTTCAGTTAATTTTTTATTCATAACATTAACCATCCACTAAGTAAAGAATTCAACAAATAGTAAGGAGAAAATAACAATGTTCCTCAATACTAGAGACAATACTTATAAACAATCAATGAATCCCAAAATGTCAATTTTACTTATATGCATGACATTTTTTGTACTCTATTAGTTACCACAGATCAGAGAAAACATATAGTATTTGCCTTTGGGGGACTGGCTTATTTCACTAAGTATAATGGTTTCCAATTGCATCCATTTTGTTACAAGAGACAGGATTTCATTCTTTTTATGGCTGAGTAGTATTCTACTATATATATATATATATGTATATATATACATACATACATATATATATGTCACAATTTCTTTATCAAGTATATGTGTGTGTGTTACAATATCTTTATAAATTGATCAGTTGATCGACACTTGGTTTTATTCCATATCTTAGCTATTGGGAATTGAGCTGCAATAAATATAGTGGTATAATTAGCTTTTTCATATGTTAATATCATTTCTCTTGGGTAAATTCCCAGCTGTGGGATGGCTGGATCATATGGTAGATTTATTTTCAGCTTTCTAAGGAATCTCCATACTATCTTCCACAATGGCTGTACTAGTTTACGTTCCCACCAGCAGTGGATTAGGGTTCTATTTTCCCCACATCCTTGCCAGCATTTATTGATTATTGATTTTTTTAAAGATTTATTTTATTTGAAAGTCAGAGTTATATATAGAGAGGGAGCTACAGGGAGAGAGAGGTCTTCCATCTGTTGTTTCACTCTCAAACGCCTGGAACCACTGAAAAATGCCTTTTCAAGTCCTTTGCCCATTTCTTAAATATATTGTTTGCTTTGTTGTTGTTGAATTTCTTGAGTTCTTTATAAATTCTGGATGTTAACATTTATCAGTTGTATAGTTTGCAAAATTTTTCACCCATTCTGTCGATTGTCTCTTCACTTTGCTGAGTGTTTCCTTTGCCTATTTCTTAACTGGATTGTTTGTTTTGCATGGTATGATAGAAACCACATTGGGAACACTGGCAGAAGAGTTGGATAATTTGGACAGAGAAAGAACAGAGTTGGCTGTGCGATGCTGTGGCACAGTAGGTTAAGCTTCTGCATGCAGCACCATTATCCAATGTGGGTGCCTGTCTGTGTCCCAACTGTTCCTCTTCCAATCCAACTCTCTACTATGGCCTGAGAAAGCAATGGAAAAAGACCTAAGTTCTTGGGACCCTGTACCCATGTGGAAGACCTGAAAGAACCTTCTGACTTTTGACTCCCGATCGGACCAGCTTCAGCCGCTGCGGCCACTGGAGAGTGAACCAGCAGGTGGAAGACTATTCTCTATTTTTCTCTCTCTCTCCCTTCTTTGTCTGCAACTCTACCTTTCAAATAAATAAATAAAAATCTCTTTTAAAAGAATAGGGTGACATCATGCTGAGTGAGTTAAGCCAGTCCCAAAGGGACAAATATCATATGTTCTCTCTGATCGGTGACAACTAACTGAGCACCAAAAAGGAAACCTGTTGAACTGAAATGGACACTATGAAAAACAGTGACTTGATCAGCCCTTGTGCTGACTGTTGATGAACAACTTAATACATTATCCCTCTTACTATATTTTGTCCTACTTAATACTATTGGTTGAACTCTGTAATTAACACACAATTATTCTTAGGTGTTTAAAATTAACTGAAAAGTGATCGCTGTTAAATATAAGAGTGGGAATAAGAGAGGGAAGAGATGTGCAATTTGGGACATGCACAATAGGACTTGCCCCAAATGGTGGAGTTAGAAATGTGCCAGGGGATTCCAATTCAATCCCATCAAGGTGGCATGTACCAATGTCACCTCACTAGTCCAAGTGATCAATTTCAGTTCACAATTAATCATAATGATAGGTCTAAGAACCAAAGGGATCACACAAACAAGACTAGTGTCTGCTAATACTAACTGATAGAATCAAAAAGGGAGAGAAAAATCCATCATGGGAAGCAGGATACACAGCAGACCCATAGAATGGCAGATGTCCTAAACAGCACTCTGGCCTCAGAATATGGAGGATATGGCTGAGGAGCCCATGAGAGTATTTTAGGCATGGAAAGCCAAGACACTCTGTCAAAAAAAAAAAAAAAAAACTAAATGAAAGTTCTCTGTGAGTAAGATCCCAGTAGATAGAACGGGCTATCAAAGAAGGAGGTACCTTTCTCTGAAGGGAGGAGAGAACTCCCACTTTGACTATGACCTTGTCTAAATAAGATCAGAGTCAGAGAACTCAAAAGGCTTCCATAGCCTTGGCAACCCATGACTAGAGCCTAGGGAGATTACTGATGCCATAAACAAGAGTGTCAATTGTTAAGTCAACAACAGGAGTCACTGTGTACTTACTCCTCATGTAGGATCTCTGTCCTTAATGTGCTGTACATTGTGATTTAATGCTATAACTAGTACTGAAACAGTATTTTACACTTTATGTTCTGTGTGGGTGCAAACAGATGAAATCTTCACTTAATATATACTAAACTGACCTTCTGTATATAAAGAGAATTGAAAATGAATCTTGATGTGAATGGAAGGGAGAAGGGAGTGGGAGAGGGGAGGGTTGTGGATGGGAGGGAAGTTATGGGGGGGGAAAGCCATTGTAATCCATAAGCTGTACTTTGGAAATTTATATTTCCTAAATAAAAATAATCAATGGTATAAAAATTACAAAAAACAATAGGGGGAAAAATAGATATAATGGTATTTGGTAAAAAAAAAAAGTAGGGCATTAAAATTTCATTCAAACTGTTGAAATAAATATTGGAAGAAATATAATCAAGCAATACTTCAGCACTTAACAGAATATATTATATGACACATACTAGTATGTAGAAGTATATGTTAGAAAATTTTAAAAATCAATAATAAAGTTTTAATTCCAAAAGTTGCCAAGAAAATAAAAATGTGCAACCATGAAAAGGTAGAAAATGAAACTAGCCCTCGTTCTTAAACATATGTATATGATTGTTTCAGGAGCACTTAAATAATTACAAGTTGATAAAGAATTACAAAATTACAAACTAAATTTAAAAAAGAAAAATAAACTGACAAACAAAGCAAACAGCATGAGAATTATAAGAAATTTGTAAGGGAAAGATGCATTCAGTTGGATCTTGGAGCTATTCAAAAATCAACATTCACATGACAGTTTTATAAAGTTCAACGAAAGTTGAAACACATATCATCTGGAATACATTATCATTTATCTAGGCTAAAAATGATTCTGTGAAACTGTATATGAATATTGGCAGGAATACCTACAGAATTGTAATTTTGGACTTTTAAATTATAACAAAATTAATGTGGCCTGAAATTCTCAGTTATTTGATTGGTTAACACTATTTTGATATTAATGAAATACATGATTTACTCTGATAATTTATAAAACAAAACAAAAATACAATATGGAGGCACTTGATACAATGCAAACTATACATATATATATATATATATATATATATAACTGTGAGTAGAGCTCAGTGATTGGATAGAAGCAATTATGAAGTTACAGAAATTATAAGAAATTTGATGGAAAGTAGGGTCTTAAGAGCTGTGCAGCTAAGGAGGTTTAAGGGTATATAGGCCAATTGGGTACAAGGTGAATTGCTGAATGATTGAACTTTGGGCCATTGTAATGTTGGAGGTAGTTTTTACCTTCCTGACTCACATCTCTATGAGCCAATTATAGCACAGCATGCTGTATGTTGTCCTTCTCTGAGGAGCTGCAGTTTGATTCCAGTGGGAAAGGCAGAGTTGGTCGTTTAAATGGGTGAGAAAAAATCTGATGCCAGTAAACATACAGCCTAAGGAATGCACTCAAAGAGGTCATCCAATAGACTCTCTAAAAGAGTGTTATCTGATTTGGGGATGTGCCCAAAGACTTCATCCAATAGGCTCTCTAAGAGAGTGACATCTGATTTGGGGTGTATAGGAAGGGGACTCTATGCCTGAGATTCTTACCCACAATAATTTCTCCAATGAAGCACCCATCTCATACACCTCTTTGGTGTTGGAAGCACAGGTTTTCTCCTGGGTGCACCAACTTGGCATCCCTCCACGCTTTTATGCATCCAACCATCCACCACATGGAGTTTGGGGGAACAGAGAAGGGCATTTGACTTAGAAAACTTGTTTCTTTAGGAAGGCCATGTAAGTTTTAAAGAATAAGGAAATCACAGTGTACTGTTAAGGAAACTTAGATGTATATACACTGTCGCTTCCCCTCTTCACGGAGGAATGGCACAGGACCCTGCGCTGTTCTTTTGTCTGCTCGGCCCTCCCCGGGTTTGCTGCTGGTTCTTCCCGGGTTGGCTACCGACCCTTCCACCTCTGTGGGGCTCTCTCGGGGGCTGCTCAGGTGTTCCTTCAGATAGATGTTCCCCTTAGATGTTCCTGGTGCATGTTGTCTCTCTCCTCCTTTATAGTCCTCTTCCACCAATCCCAACTCTGCTACCCACACGCCAAGTACGCTGCTCTCCTCCAATCAGGAGCGGGATCAGCTCCTGCAGGTTATTGGTTGAACTGGAGGCAGCTGTGTAGAAGTTGTTTACTCCTCTCCCAGCGCCATATTGTGGGAGAGCAGATGCATAGAATAAGTCTTAATTCCAGTAACTTAGTCTACTCCGAGTTGCTCCCCACAATACACATACAAATTCAATAAAGTAAGTGAACAAAGTGGTAAGTACAAATATATCCACACAAAGACACATTATACTTAAACTTCTGAATCTTAAATAACAAGAAAAACATTTTTAAAGAAACAGAGAGAAACGGAACAGCAAATATAAAGGAATATTGAATCAAATGATAGAGAAGCCCAGAATCACAAGGACAGGTGATAGGCTGATGTTATTGCCTAACAGATTAACATTCTGCTTGCAATACCAACATCCAATTTGGGTGCCAGTTTGCATCTCACCTGATCCATTTCTGATCCAGCTCTCTGCTAAAGGCCTAAGAAAATTATCAGAGGATGGCCCAAATGCTTGGGCCCCTGCACCTGTGTGGGAGACCCGGATGAAGCTCCTGGATTTGGCTCTGCTTACGTTGCAGTAAAAAACTGCAATAATAAAAAAATGAGCCAATTTAAGCTCATTCCAAAAAAGATTTTCAACTTGTTAAGTCCACAAGTGAGATCCCAGTGGAAAGAACAGGTCATCAGAGAAGGAGGTACCTTTCTCTGAAGGGAGGAGAGAACTTCCACTTTGACTACGATCTTGTCTAAATATGATCAGAGTCGCTGAACTCAAAAAGCTTCCATAGCCTTGGCAACTCATGACAAGAGCCTAGGGTGATTACTGATGCCATAAACAAGAGTGTCAATTTGTTAAGTCAACAACAGGAGGCACTGTGCACTTACTCCTCATGTAGGATCTCTGTCCATAATGTGCTGTACATTGTGATTTAATGCTATAACTAGTACTCAAACAGTATTTTTCACTTTGTGTTTCTATGTGGGTGAAAACTGTTGAAATCTTTACTTGATATATGCTAAACTGACCTTCTGTATATAAAGAGAATTGAAAATGAATCTTGATGTGAATGGAAGGGGAGAGGGAGCGGGAAAGAGAAGGGTTGCGGGTGGGAGGGAAGTTATGGGGGGGGGAGCCATTGTAATCCATAAGCCGTACTTTGGAAATTTATATTCATTAAATAAAAGTTAAAAAAAAGGTCAAACTACTGGCCGGCGCCGCGGCTCAATAGGCTAATCCGCCTTGTGGTGCTGGCACACCGGATTCTAGTCCCGGTCGGGGCACCGGATTCTGTCCCGGTTGCCCCTCTTCCAGTCCAGCTCTCTGCTATGGCCTGGGAGTGCAGTGGAGGATGGCCCAAGTGCTTGGGCCCTGCATTCCATGGGAGACCAGGAGAAGCACCTGGCCTTTGGATAGGTGCGGTGCGCCGGCCGCGGCGGCCATTGGAGGGTGAACCAACGGCAAAGGTAGACCTTTCTCCCTGTCTCTCTCTCTCACTGTCCACTCTGCCTGTCAAAAAAAAAAAAGTTCAAACTACTAAGATTTTTTTTTAATTTCAAAGTTTATATCCAAAGTAGAATAAATGTGTTGTTAAAAATGATGCTAAGCCAGCGCCGTGGCTCAATAGGCTAATCCTCCACCTTGCGGCGCCGGCACACCAGGTTCTAGTCCCGGTCAGGGTGCTGGATTCTGTCCTGGTTGTCCCTCTTCCAGGCCAGCTCTCTGCTGTGGCCCGGGAAGGCAGTGGAGGATGGCCCAAGTGCTTGGGCCCTGCATTCCATGGGAGACCAGGAGAAGCACCTGGCTCCTGCCATCGGATCAGCGCAGTGCGCCGGCCGCATCGCGCCAGCCATGGCGGCCATTGGAGGATGAACCAACGGCAAAAGGAAGACCTTTCTCTCTGTCTCTCTCTCTCTCACTGTCCACTCTGCCTGTCAAAAAAAAAAAAAAAAAAAAAAAAAAAAATAATAAAAATGATGCTATAATCCTTGGTGTGATGATATATAATAGTAACATAGAAAGTTTGTGTCAAAATGACAAGCTGGAAATTAAAAATAAATGAGGGTACTTTGAGGAAAAGTATTTTGGGACTCAAGTTAAACACAAATTGTGGACTACTGTGAAAACAGTTTGTTCTTGTCTTCTCTATATGTTAGAATATTGAATGAGGGAAGGAGAATTGGCTCTTCCTCAAAAATGGCCATATTGTGCTGACTTTGGATTAGTATTGTGTCATGTTTTTTATTCCTTAATTGTTTTTAATGATATATTCATTTCCTTCAAAAGCAGTGTGTGTGTATGTGGGGGGATATCTTCCATCATCTGGTTCACTCCTCAAATAGATTCTAGATTAGGGCTGGTCCAGGCTGAAGCTAGGAGCTTCATCTGGGTCTCCAACATGAGTGTCAGTTACCTGAGCATTTGGGCCATCTTCTTCTCCTTTCCCAGGCACATTTGCAGGGAGCTGGATAGGGAATGGAGTGGCTGGGATGGGAACCAGCATTGGTGACAGCATTGGTGGTAGTAGCTTGACTCACTATAGCAATCCATCCCTCCCCCCTTTTCTTTAATGTTTTGGCATTCAAATGTTGCCTTGGTGTATAGACACTACATACTGTTACGATGAAAATTGGAACTAGTAGTGTAAACAATGATATTAAATGTGGATTTAGAAATATAGGAAAGTATCTTTAGTTCCAAGAGGTTGTTTTTATAAGTTTATAGTGTTATATATAGTATATATAACATACTGTGTGCATGCATGTTTCTCCAACTCAGTTGTTAATGTATTAAGAGCAGAGAATGTACCTTTCATCTTTATATCCCTTCATTTCTCCACGAGGACCTAGCAAATCAAAGGCAGTCAGTAAATGTCGCTCCCCCATTTGCGGAGGAACGACACAGGACCCTCCGCTGTTCTTTTGTCTGCTCAGCCCTCCCCGGGTTTGCTGCTGGTCCTTCCTGGGTTGGCTGCCGATCCTTCCACCTCCGTGGAAGGGTGGCTCCCCCTGCCACTTTCTCCACTTCTGCGGGGGAGCGGCACACCGCCGGCCAGCTCTCTCGGGGGCTGCTCAGATGTTATCCGGATGTTCCTGGTGCATGTTGTCTCTCTCCTCCTTTATAGTCCTCTTCCACCAATCCCAACTCTGCTACCCACACGCCGAGTACGCTGCTCTCCTCCAATCAGGAGCAGGATCAGCTCCTGCAGGTTATTGGTTGAACTGGAGGCAGCTGTGTAGAAGTTGTTTACTCCTCTCCCAGCGCCATATTATGGGAGAGCAGATGCATAGAATAAGTCTTAATTCCAGTAACTTAGTCTAGTCCGAGTTGCTCCCCACAAGTAAATGCTTCCTGAATAAATGTACTTGCCTCTGGAGATTTAAGGTTTGAGATTTTTAATAAACAAATACTCATAATATAGAATCCTGCTTTGTCTCAACCCCACCCCTTAAAATAACTCTGTTTTTACTTCTTATTTACTTATTTTGAAGAACAGAAAGAGAAAAAGAGAAATATGTTCCATCCACTGGTTCCCTCACAAAATGCCATCAGCAGCCATAACTTCCCCAGTCTGAAGTTGGGAGCCAGACCCAATTCAGATTTCTCATGTGGGTGGCAGGAAATCAACTTCATATGCCATCATGTGCTGCCTTTCAGAGTATGCACTCTCAAGAAACTGGAATCATAAACAGACATGGAATTTAAACCCAGGCACTCTGATATGGTATGTGGATGTCCCAAGTAGTGTCTTGATGGATATGTCAAATATCTGCCCAAGTACTGCGTTGTTTATTTTTTGAAAATTTGCTCTAATATATTTCTAAGTCAGACCATAGCGCTTAACCATGTTCATAAACACCTATCTATATGTGATACTAAAAGATGAAGGTTATACTAGAAGACTAAGAAAAATGTATAAATTTTATGTAGCAGTGGAAACTAAGCTTTTCCTCTTTAGATTTAAAATTTTCTTTAAAATATTTAGGTTTTTTTTTTCCACAGAGACTATTTTGACTATATTCAACTTTTGTTCTTTATTGATCTATAACAAATTAATAGCTGTCAAATACTGAAAACACTTGATACATGTAATTTGTAATGTTTTATACCTTCTGATATGATTTTTCAACTTGCCTTTTAAGTATGGTAAATCTCTATGAAATAAAATCACAAAGTGAATAATGTGCACCATCTAATAAGAGTGAGGCATACCAGGGAAAATATAGAGGCAGGTCATTAGTTGTCAGAAATCTGTAGAGCAATGCAATAGACCTATGTAGACTCAGTCAAGTCTCTGAGGGTATTCTACATTTGTAGTCAAAAACAGGACAATAACATTGAATAATGATTTAAGTACTACAATTCTAGAGTATATTCTAAATTATACTGAAATTTTAAAAATTGAATTCAGAACATTTTTCATTTAATGCATATTAGAATATGAAGATTTTTGGAAAAGTTTAATTTAGGTATGTTACATCGGGTCTGACAAAAGATAACAATAATTAAAAAATACACCAGAAAAATACATAGATAGATAGATATAGATAGATAGTTGTTTGCAAGCCACCTTAGGAAGCTAAACTTTTCTGTAGTCATCTTCAGAATCTGCACCACATTCTCCTGGGTAGTAATATTCATCTTTAATTTGTTATTTAAGACACAATTTAAAATCACTGAGAAAAAAAGGGTCCATAATAAGCAACAAGAGTAAGTGGTGAGTAGGAGGGCTGATTTCTTAAAGGAATTTCCAAAATACGGTAATGGAACACCATTGGACTAATTCTACAATCACGACTAAGGGTAGTTGCACCCTAGTGGCAAAATACCTATGACAATAGATGAAATGTGGAATGTGCACTATCATGAGTGGGATATGGGAAATGAGGCAGGAGACTCAGCTAAGATGCCAGTTCGTCAGTAGGAACGGGCCAGGTGACTATAATTGCCATTAACTAAACAGGTACCTAGGAAAAGAGGTTTACAGGTGGACAACTCCAATGAGCAATTCTAATATTTTTATTTCTCCAAGTGGTAAATGAAACCCTAAGAAATGGATTACAGAAATGTGAGAGTATTAAAATAGTTGGGGTTAAAATGCAGAACACGTGAAGATAAAGTGGGAAAGGAGGATTCGTCAGGCTTTTAGGAAAAGGTGTCGGGATGCACTGAATCTCCTGGTAAGGAGAAACACAGAAGAGACAAAACTGCTCCCAGACACTTAAATCCAGAGTCGCCCTTGCGCATGTGTTCTGTGAAGCCTAGCAGTCTTGCCCTGTCCTGGGGAAATGGTGGGGGATGGTCAAGGACAGCCTGGAGCATGCGCGAGACCCCCAGGCTCAGGCGCATGTTCATTCGTCCTCCGTTCTCATCTCTCAGCAAACCTTCAGCTGGGCCTCAATACCTGAGGGTCAGTCGTTTTCCAGCTCTCTTCTGCGTTGTCTCGCATATCTGAGTGCTCATTCCCTCTTTGAAAGCTTCTCACGGAGTCCATTAGGGTCCATCATGCCCGCCGGTAAGTGGGCAGAGAGGTGGGGGCAGGGACCTGGCAGGGGGTCTCCAGAGCGCCAACACAGGCCAAAAGCTAATTTTGAAAGAACATGTTTTATACTATGTCTTTTAACTTAAAATGTACAGATATTTGATAAAAATTTCTGTAAATGTTACCTCGAAACTTTACCTTAGTATTTGATGCATATCTTCTTGGAGTCAATACAATATTTTTATTGTATTTTTATAACTGGCAGACATTTAGAAAACATTTTCCAAGAAAAGAACACGTTCTACGTTGGATGGGATTTTAAAGAAGCAATAGAGGGCCGGCGCCGCGGCTCACTAGGCTAATCCTCCGCCTTGCGGCGCCGGCACACCAGGTTCTAGTCCCGATCGGGGCACCGGATTCTGTCCCGGTTGCCCCTCTTCCAGGCCAGCTCTCTGCTGTGGCCCAGGAGTGCAGTGGAGGATGGCCCAAGTGCTTGGGCCCTGCACACCATGGGAGACCAGGAAAAGCACCTGGCTCCTGGCTTCGGATCAGCGCAATTGGCTGGCCACAGCGCGGCGGCCATTGGAGGGTGAACCAACAGCAAAAGGAAGACCTTTCTCTCTGTCTCTCTCACTGTCCACTCTGCCTGTCAAAAAAAAAAAAAAAAGGCAATAGAAGACACATCTTTTCTTCTCTTTCTTAATCTATCATCGACTCAACTTTATTGATTTTAGCAATGTATATACAGATAAACAATTGTGTTACCTGTGAGTGTAAAATAGTTGGAAAAAGTCAAAACTTAAGCAAGCCCATAAGGCCGGCGCCGCGGCTCAATAGGCTAATCCTCCACCTAGCAGCGCCAGCACACCGGGTTCTAGTCCTGGTCAGGGCACCGGATTCTGTCCCGGTTGCCCCTCTTCCAGGCCAGCTCTCTGCTGTGGCCAGGGAATGCAGTGGAGGATGGCCCAGGTGCTTGGGCCCTGCACCCCATGGGAGACCAGGAGAAGCACCTGGCTCCTGGCTCCTGCCATCGGATCAGCGCGGTGCGCCGGCTGCAGCGCGCCGGCCGCGGCGGCCATTGGAGGGTGAACCAACGGCAAAGGAAGACCTTTCTCTCTGTCTCTCTCTCTCACTGTCCACTCTGCCTGTCAAAAAAAAAATAAATAAATAAATGAAAAAGAAAGCCCATAAGTAAACTCATTTCCAAACACACAAGAGAATAGTAGACCCAAATGTTTTTGTGCAAATTACCTATCACTGCGGCCTGAAAAACTTCATGTTACTTGGAAGTATGTATAAATATCTTAGCTGTGTTTGTCTCTATTCTCATGTCTCCTCAATTATATTTATGATTCAAAAGTTTATGCCTCTTACTTTAACGCCTGGAATTAATTAATTTCTGTTTTTTTTTTTTTTAAGAAGGAGAAGGAGTTACTAATCAGAGATATCTACTGAAATAAATTGAGGTCAATAGTCTGCAGAACGTTGTGTGATAAATATACTCTAGTATTAATGATAAAATTGAATTCTCCAGAGCTTGATTTCATCTATCTGTATTCAGTGTTGAGCAAGTTGTCAATATTTTTTCATTAAAATTTATTATAGAGTGATTTTTGAAAGAAATTCACAAACCACCCCACCATGGTTTCATGGAGAATGTTTTGCTACTAGCTTTATTATAGCATTTATCAGATTGAAAAACAGTTAGCTATATGAGTATCTAACTCCCCTTTCCATCTATCTGAATATAGATGTTTTCATAATAATATAGGCAAATTATTATATATCTTTCAAGAATATACACTTATATATAAAATTTTATATATGTATACATGGTATTGCTACTAAAATGAAAATAGTTTTAAAATGTTTATTTATTTACTAATTTATTTCACAGGCAGAGAGAGAGACTTAGAGACAGAAAGATAATATTTCATCTGCTGCTTCACTCCCCAAATGACCAAAATGGTTAGAGGTAAGCCATGAGCCATGAACCATGAACTTCATCTGGTCTCCTACATGGGTGGCAGGTGCCAAAATACCTCAGCCATCTGTCACTGCCTTCTCAGATGTATTATCAGGAAGCTGTATTGGAAAGAGAGTGGCTGAGACTCGAACAGGTGTTCCAATATAGGATGCCAATTTTTTAAGTGGAGGGTTAATGGTACTGTGCCACAATGCCAGCCAATACAAACCTATTTTTTTTTCAGTTAATGACTTCATCTTTCCTTGTCAATAAATATTCTTATCTAACACTTAGGGTGTTTACAGTACATGTTGAAACTCCACATGCACAATTTGATGCTCCACACTGTAAATTGTTCCCATCACCAGAAATCATTAGAATGACACACTATATATCTAACCAAATATAAGAGTATATATATATTTACACCTCAAACATTTATAAAAATGTATTGTGTAGTGGTATTGTCTGTCTAGCTACATAGCTCAGTGATTTTCAGATTTTGGATGACCTCAGAGCTGCTTGCGTATATCATGAAAGTGAGTTGCTCCACCCTCAAGTCAGATCTGACATAATAGAATTTCCTGGTGAAAACAACATTTTATTTGAGTATTTTCAAATAATATATTTGGAACAAAAACAATAACAAAATGACATCTATCATGTAGGTTTTTGACGCAACAGAGGAGAAAGATAGCTGATTCATTAATAATAAAAATGTGAATATAGTATTAAGGGTACCTACTAAGTTAAATGAGAGTATGAAGAGACCAGTATGAAGAGACCATTAATTCTGCCTGGAGAGGTTATGGAGAGCTCCTAAACGAGGCAGTATTTGTGCTGGATCTGAAAAGTAAAAGCAGAGAATGGAATTCAACATAAGTTTGAAAAAAATGTATTGGGTCCAGTGTGTGTGTGTGTGTATCCAGATTTGTTACAGTTTGGCCCTGTGGAATTTGGGGGATTTCCAGATGGAAATGTTTGGTTGGCAGTCAGAAATATGGATCTGGAGCTCATGCAATATATTACAGCTAAAAATACAGGTGTGAGACTATATAGTAATGATTTTTGGTTGAGGCAGAGAAGAGTGAGCTAACTCAGAAGTTAAGTATCTGGTTCTCATTCATATCAGTCTTTCCCCTATTTTTGAAAGGTACACACAAAGTTATATACAAGCATTTTTACATGCATGTCCCATAGTGGATAATTAATGTAATGGCCAAATGTAATGTTGTTTTGTGAGTACTAAAAACTCCCAAGAAGCAATGTATTGTATTTTCTTAATGATCAAATTTAGGCAGGCATTTGGTGTAGTGGTTAAGTTCTGTTTGGCCTGTCTGCATGTTATATCAGAGTACCTGGGATCAAGTCTCATCTCTGCTTCCCATCCAACTTCATACTAATTCAGACCTGGAGAGACAGCAGATGATGGCTGAAATACATGGAAACTGACACATTCATGGTAGTTCTAGGCTCCTGGCTTTCACCTGGTCAAGCCCAAGCTGTCACGGGCATTTGTTGTGGGAGAGAACCAACAGATGTAACATCCATCTCCATCTCCCTCTCTCTCCCTCCCTCTCCCTCCCTCTCCCTCTCTCTCCCTCTCTCTCCCCCCTCTCAGAAATGAATTATTCAAACAAAATAAATTTCCCTAATGTAATCATGTTAACAAAATAAGACAGAAACGTTTGCCAAGTGTTACTATGTTTTAAATGAATGAAAGAAAAAAATCCTATATTTTGGTTATATATGCTTTGGTTTGCTTTATCAAATATGGACAATTCTATACTTGGGTAGGAGGAAAGCTAAATATTAATGGTACTTTCTTTTAAAGATTTATATATTTATTTGAAGGTCAGAGTTACAGAGAGAGACAGAGACAGAGGCAGAGAGAGAGAGACAGAGAGAGAGGTCGGTCTTCCATCTGCTGGTTCACTCCCCAGTTGGCTGCAACAGCTGTAGCTGAGCTGATTTGATGCCAGGAGCCAGGAGTTTCTTTGGGGTCTCCCATGTGGGTGCAGGGGCCCAAGGACTTGGGCCATCCTCTACTGCTTTTGCAAGCCATAGCAGAGAGATGGATCAGCAGTGGAGTAACCAGAACTCTAACCAGCACACATATGGGTTGGCGGCACTGCACACGGTGGCTTTACCCACTACACCACAGTACCGGCACTATGCTTTCCTTTTAAAGAACTTTTTTTTTGTTTTTTTATTTTCAAGGAGCAGTTCACTGATACACTATTTGTCTTTAATTGATTTTATGTGTGACCTGATTCATTGACTTGGAATAATATGCTAAAATCCATTCTTTTGTACTATGTGTCAACATTTTTCCTTTTTAAAGCTGAATATTCCATTGCATATAGGCACATGTTTATTTTGTTCATTAATACATGGGCACGTTATTCTGTTATTGATTTTTTGTATTTTTAAATTTTTGTATTTTTTTCAACTTTTATTTAATAAATAAAAATTTCCAAAGTACAACTTTTGGATTATAGTGGCTTTTCCCCACATAACCTCCCTCCCACCTGCAAACAACCCATTCTTCATCAAGATTAATTTTCAATTATCTTTATATACAGAAGATCTACTTAGTATAGACTAAGTAAAGATTTCAACAGTTTGCACCCACACAGAAACACAAAGTATAAAGTACTGTTTGAGTACTAGTTATAAAGTTAATTCTCATAGTACAACACATTAAGGACAGAGAACCTATATGGGGAGTAGGTGCACAATGATTCCTGTTGTTGATTTAACAATTGACACTCTTATTTATGACGTAAGTAATCACCCAAGACTCTTGTCATGAGTTGCCAAGGCTATGGAATCCCCTTCAGTTCACAAACTCCAGTCTTATTTAGACAAGGCAATAGTCAAAGTGGAAGTTCTCTCCTCCCTTCAGAGAAGAGTACCTCCTTCTTTGATAGCCCATTCTTTCCGTTGGATTCTCACAGAGATCTTTCATTAAGGTCATTTTTTTTGCCACAGTGTCTTGCCTTTACATGCCTGAGAAAATTCCATGGGATTTTAGCCAGATCAGAATGCCTTAAAGGCTGAATCTGAGGCCAAAGTGCTGTTTAGGAATCTGCCATTCTATGAGTCTGCTGTGTATCCCGCTTCCAATTTTGGATGGTTCTCTCCTTTTTAATTCTATCAATTATTATTAGCAGACACTGGTCTTGTTTATGTGATCCCTTTGACACTTAATACTAACATTATGATCAATTATGAACGGAAACTGATCACTTTGACCAGAAAGATGGCATTGGTACATGCCAATTGAATTGCAATCCCCTGGCATGTTTCTGGCTCTACCATTAGGGGTAAGTCCAAGTGAGCATGTGCTGAACTGTATATCTCCCTCTCTTATTCCCCCTTTTATATTTAACAGGGATCACTTTTCAGTTAAACACCTAAGGATAATTGTGTGTTAATTAAAGAGTTCAACCAATGGTATTAAGTAGAACAAGAAAATACTGAAAGGAATAAAATGGTAAGTTGTTCTTTGGCAGGACAAGGGCTGATCAAGTCATTGCTTCTCTAGTGTCCATTTCGCTTCTACAGGTTTCCTACAGGTGCTCAGTTAGTTGTCACCAGAGAAAACATATGACATTTGTCCCTTTGGCACTGACTTATTTTACTCGCATAATGTTTTCCAGATTCCTCCATTTTGTTGTAAATGACCGGATTTCAATTTTTTTACTGCTGTATGGTATTCTATAGAGTACATATCCCATAATTTATTTATCAAATCTTCTGTTGATGGACATTTAGGTTGAATCCATGTCTTAGCTATTGTGAATAGAGCTGCAATAAACATTAGGGTGCAGACAGCTCTTTTGTTTGCAAATTTAATTTCCTTTGGGTAAATTCCAAGGAATGGTATGGCTGGTTCATGTGGTAGGGCTATATTCAGGTTTCTGAAAAATCTCCAAACTGTCATCCATAGTGGCTTTACCAATTTGCATTCCCACCAACAGTGTATTAGTGTGCCTTTTCCCCCACATCCTCACCAGCATCTGTTGTTGGTAGATTTCTGTATGTGAGCCATTCTAACCGGAGTGAGGTGAAACCTCATTGTGGTTTTCATTTGCATTTCCCTGATTGCTAGTAATCCTGAACATTTTTTATGTGTCTGTTGGCCCTTTGGATTTCCTCTTTTGAAAAATGTCTATTTATATCCTTGGCTCATGTCTTAAGTGGGTTGTTTATTTTGTTCTTGTGTTGTTTCTTGATCTCTTTGTATATTCTGGTTATTAATCCTTTATTGTTGCATAGTTTGCAAATACTTTTTACCATTCTGTCTGTTGCCTCTTCACTTTCCTGTTTCTTTTGCAGTACAGAAACTTCTCAATTTGATATAATCCCAATTGTTAATTTTGGCTTTGACTGTGCCTCCGGGGTCTTTTCCAAGAAATCGTTGCCTGTGTCTATATCTTGCAGGGTTTCTACAATGTTCTCTAATACTTTTATGGTGTCGAGTCTTCTATTCAGATCTTTAATCCATGTAGAGTGGGTTTTTCTGTAAAGTGTAAGGTAGGGGTCTTGCTTCATGATACGGCACATGGAAATCCAGTTTTCCCAGCACCATTTGTTGAATAGACTGTCCTTGCTCCAGGAATTGCTTTTAGATCCTTGATCAAATATAAGTTGGCTGTAGATGTTTGGTTTGATTTCTGGTGTTTCAATTCTGTTCCATTGGTCTATCCATCTGTTTCTGTACCAGTACCATGCTGTTTTGATTACAACTGCCCTATGTATTGTCTTGAAATCTTGTATTGTGATTCCTCTGGCTTTATTTTTGTTGTGCAAGACTGCTTTAGCTATTCGAGGTCTCCTGTGTCTCCACATAAATTTCAGCATCATTCTTTCCAGATCTGAGAAGAATGTCTTTGGTAGTTTGATTGGTATCACATTGAATCTAAAAATAGCTTTTGGAGAATGGACATTTTGGTGATATTGATTCTTCCAATCCATGAGCATGGAAGATTTTTCCATTTTTTTCTTCCGCAATGTACTATTGTACATTCCCATCAGTAGTTAAAGTTTCTAGTTTCTGCATCTCCTGACCAGTGCTTATTTGTTTATTTTTATTAGAAGCTAACCTAGTGAGTGTGAGGTACCCAGGGGTGTTTTCGCACTGGTTTCATTTTATTTTTAAGGAACATTCTTTGGTATTTTGATTGGTATTGCATTGAATCTATAAATTGCTTTTGGGAGAATGGACATTTTGATGATATTGATTCTTCCAATCCATGAGCATGGAAGATTTTTCCATTTTTTGGTATCCTCTTCTATTTCTTTCTTTAAGATTTTGTAATTCTCATTGTAGAGATCTTTAATGTCCTTGGTTAAGTTTATTCCAATGTATTTGATTGTTTTTGTAGCTATTGTGAATGGGGTTGATCTTAGAAGTTCTTTCTCAGGCTTGGCATTGCCTGTGTATACAAAGGCTGTTGATTTGTGTGCATTGATTTTATATCATGCTACTTCACCAAACTTTTCTATGAGTTCCAGTAGTCTCTTAGTAGAGTTCTTTGGATCCCCTCAATAAAGATTCATATCATTTGCAAAGAGGAATAGTTTGATTTCTTCCTTCCCAATTTGTATCCCTTTAATTTCTTTTTCTTGCCTAATGGCTCTGGCTAATACTTCCAGTACTATATTTAATAGCAGTGGTGAGGCCGGCGCTGCGGCTCACTAGGCTAATCCTCCGCCTAGTGGCGCCGGCACACCGGGTTCTAGTCCCGGTCGGGGCGCCGGATTCTGTCCCGGTTGTCCCTCTTCCAGGCCAGCCCTCTGCTGTGGCCCGGGAGTGCAGTGGAGGATGGCCCAGGTGCTTGGGCCCTGCACCCCATGGGAGACCAGGAAAAGCACCTGGCTCCTGGCTCCTGCCATCGGATCAGCGCAGTGCGCCGGTCGCATCGCGCTGGCCGCGGCGGCCATTGGAGGGTGAACCAACGGCAAAGGAAGACCTTTCTCTCTGTCTCTCTCTCTCTCTCACTGTCCACTCTTCCTGTCAAAAAAAAAAAAAAATAGCAGTGGTGAGATTAGGCATCCCTGTCTGGTACCATTATCTTAAAATGATAAACTGCATGTACTTTTCCCTTAAATGTGATGTTTTTGTCTGTGTATAAAATGTGAAATGATTAAGTAAAGAAAATTAGCATTTGCATCTTCTCACCATTTAAAATTACTGCCAGCTACTTTGCAATGTACCTTATTATCCATTGTTTTCATCTTGATGTTCAATGGATCTCAGAAAACTTAATCCTCCCTTCAAACTAAAACATTATATATGTTCTAAAAATTTTATTTATAAAAAAGTGAACAGATGTCTTGTATTTCATATATATAGTTTTAAGAACATAATATTTCCCATGCTACTCTCCCTCCTTTCCACCCATCCTCCTCCTTTTCTCATTTTTCTTTTAATTTTTACCATGATGTGCTTTGAATTTTCTTTACAATCACAAGCCTTACTCTCCACTAAGTACCTAATTCAACAAGTGTTAAGTAAAAATACCATTTTTCTGCAAGGGAATAGGCAAGGGCTATAAACAATAATCTATTGTCAAAATGTGAATTTGGCTCATATACGTTACTTTTTTGTACTTTGTATATTATTTACCACAAATCAGAATAATATATTTCCCTTTTTGGTACTGGCTTATTTCAGTAAGCATAATGGTCTCCAGTTGCATTCATTTTTTTTGTGAAAGACGGGATTTCATTTTTTATTGCTGAGTAGTATTCCATCATGTATATATACCATAATTTCTTTATTCAGTTATCAGTTGGTAGATATCTGGTTTGATTCCACATCTTAGCTATTGTGAGTTGACCTGCTATTTTACCAATATTTCCTACTGCCTTCTCTTCCCTGCTGTGAGCCCCTGGTAACTAGCATTCTATTCTCTACTTACAATATTTCCTTGTTTTAAACACTGGTTTATTTATTTGAGAGGCAGAGTTACAGAGAGGAGAGTCAGAGAGAGGGGTCTTCCATCTGCTGCTTCACTCCCCAAATGGTCACAATGGCTAGAGCTGAGCTAATCCAAAGCCAAGGACCAGAAGCTTCTTCCAGGTCTCCCACATGTATACAGGGGACCAAGCACTTGGGCCATCTTCTGCTGCTTTTCCAGGCCATTATCAGAGAGCTGGATTGGACATGGAACAGCAGGGACTCGAATTGGCGCCCATAGTGGGTGCTCACACCACAGGTAGAGACTTAACCTACTAACACCACAGAGCGAGCCCCCAATTTTCTTTTTTCAGATTCCGTATATAAATGAGATCATGAAGTATTCATTGGTCTGTTCCTGGCTCATCACACTTAACATAATTTCCTCCAGTTCCATCTAGGTTGTCACAAATGGCAAGATTTCCTTCTTTTAAAAAATGAATATTCCATTCTGTATTTGTAGCCATGGTTTTCTTTATCCTATTACCAATTGATAGACACTTAGCTTGACTATGTACCTTGGCTATTGTGAATAGCACTGCAAAGAACACAAGACTGCATGTATCTGTTAAACTTACTAATTTTAATACTTTTAGTTAAAATACCCAGTAGTGGAATAACTGGATCACATTTAGTCCAGTTTCTAGATGTTTGAGGGCACTCCATATGGTTTCCCATAATGTACAGAGTTCCCTTGTCTCTTCATCCTTTAAAACACTTATTGTTCATCTTTTGATTGATAGTCATTGCAATAGTTTTAAAATGATATCCCATTTTGGTTGTAATTTGTGTTTCCCAGATGATGTTGCATATTTTTTCATGTACAATATGGTAACTTGTATGTATGCTTTGAAGAAATGTCTTTTCAGGTTTCTTCTATATATAAGAGAAATGAAAATGAATCTCGATGTCAATGGAAGGGGAGAAGGAGCGAGAAAGGGGAGGGTTGCGTATGGGAGGGAAGTTGGGGGTGGGGAAGCCATTGTAATACATAAGCTGTACTTTGGAATTTTTTTTGAAATCCATGCTTTTTAATAATATGCATTTTTCAGAAACTTTATGAAAATCTCTTATATGCCAAACCACATATTCAGGTCCTCTGAATAGTCTATTCTTTTTTTTTAACTTTTATTTAATGAATGTAAATTTCTAAAGTATACCTTATGGATTATAATGTCTTCCCCCCCCCCATAACTTCCCTCAAACCCGCAACCCTCCCCTTTCCCTCTCCCTCCCACCTTCCATTCACATCAAGATTCATTTTCAATTCACTTTATATACAGAAGATTAGTTTAGCATATATTGAGTAAAGATTTCAACAGTTTGCACCCACATAGAAACACAAAGTGAAAAATACTGTTTAAGTACTAGTTATAGCATTAAATCACAATGTACAGCACATTAAGGACAGAGATCCTACATGAGGAGTAAGTGCACAGTGACTCCTGTTGTTGACTTAACAAATTGACACTCTTGTTTATGGCCTCAGTAATCACCCTAGGCTCTTGTCATGAGTCGCCAAGGCTATGGAAGCCTTTTGAGTTCACCAACTCTGATCATATTTAGACAAGGCCATGGTCAAAGTGGAAGTTCTCTCCTCCCTTCTGAGAAAGGTACCTCCTTCTTTGATGACCTGTTCTTTTCACTGGGATCTCACTCGCAGAGATCTTTCATTTAGGTTTTGTTTTTTTTTGTTTGTTTGTTTGTTTTGCCAGAGTGTTTTGGCTTTCCATGCCTGTAATACTCTCATGGGCTTTTCAGCCAGATCCGCGTGCCTTAAGGGCTGATTCTGAGGCCAGAGTGCTGTTTAGGACATCTGCCATTCTATGGGTCTGCTGTGTATCCCGCTTTCCATGTTGGATCGTTCTCTCCCTTTTTTATTCTATCAGCTAGTATTTGCAGACACTAGTCTTGTTTGTGTGCTCCCTTTGGCTCTTAGTCCTATCATTATGATCAATTGTGAACAGAAATTGATCACTTGGACTAGTGAGATGGCATTGGTACATGCCACCTTGATGGGATTGAATTTATATTCTTTAAATAAAAGTTTAAAAATAAAAATAAAAAAATATATAAAGCTATTTCAAAATACCCTGTACCAGAGAGAAACACATTCTTGTAAATACTTAAGTCATAAAAGCACGCATATATAAATTTACCTACATAACTGAAGGAATAAATAGAGAGCACTTCCTCACTTTTTATATGGCAAGCATAACCTGATACCTAAATTAGGAATTGTATATCGTGAATTAAATATAAATTAAATTAAATATAACCTAACACTGCCATATATATGCATGTGTATACACACACACACACACACACACTAAAGAAAATGACAGCCCACTAGGGTTATATGTGAAAATATTATACAGAAGGATCAAGTGGGAATTGTGTCAGGAAGCAAAATCATTTAGTATTAAAATAATTTATGTATGCATCATATTATGTATGTACCATATTTGCATATTAAAAGATACGATTTAATGGTCATTTCTTTATTAAACATTTTATTTATTTATTTATTTGAGAGGTAGAGATACAGAAAGTGATAGGTTGAGGAGACAGAGAGAAAGGTCTTCCCTCCAGTAGTCTACTCCCCACATGTCCACAATGGCTGGAGCTGTTCTTATCCAAAGCCACGAGCCAGGAGCTTCTTCTAGCTCTCCCATCCTGGTGCAGGGGCCCATGCACTTAGTTCATCTTCCACTGCTTCCCCAGGACACAGCATAGAGTTGGATTGGAAGGGGAGCAGCTAAGACTAGAACTGGTACCCACATGAGATGCCAGCACCGCAGGCAGAGAATTAACCTACTGTGCCACAGTACTGGCCCCTGCAGGATCACTTCAAAATAGATGTAAACAGGCTGGCGCCGTGGCTCACTAGGCTAATCCTCTGCCTGCGGCGCCTGCACACTGGGTTCTAGTCCTGGTCGGGGCGCCGGATTCTGTCCTGGTCACTCCTCTTCCAGTCCAGCTCTCTGCTGTGGCCCAGGAGTGCTGTGGAGGATAGCCCAGGTCCTTGGGCCCTGCACCTGCATGGGAGACCAGGAGAAAGCACCTGGCTCCTGGCTTCGGATCAGCGTGGTGCGCCGGCCACAGCATGGCAGCCATTGTGGGGTGAACCAACGGAAAAAGGAAGACCTTTCTCTGTCTCTCTCTCTCTCACTGTCCACTCTGCCTGTCAAAAAAAAAGAGATGTAAACAGTTTTTTATAAAATTCAACATCCCAAGGACATAAGGCTGAGTGAAAGATGCCAATATGCAGAAGCATACTCTACCCCATTATCATCAAATTGCACAATATGTAAAATTGATTTATTGTGTTAGAAGTCATCACAATAGTTACCTTTCAGTAATATGCTTATCACATATTTCACATATGAGTATCACTGCTATTTTAGTACTGCATGCAGTAAGAGGCTGAACCACTTTTAGGAAATGAGTATCTTGAATTACTATTCTTAGTATAGTAATATTACTGAAAGTGTGTGAAAATGTGTCATTTTATAAGAAATTTTAGAGTAGTCACTATGTTAATAGCCCTGTTACATTAGAGTGTATTAGAGAGAGCCCCCTACATAATCCAGGAAACCAACTCTGAAAAGCGAGAAGGTTAACAAAGCTACATGCATGCATACATATGAAAACTCTCTGATGTTATTAAGTGCATAAGGATGGTGCTATTATCATTTAAAATGAAGTGAGAGATTCACAAATATCATGAAAGTCAAATCAAGGAAATTTCACCATTTCTTGAAACAGAAATTCAGAAAGCAAACTGTTTAAAACATATTGGGCATTACTTGTGCATTGAATTATATTTATGGGCATAAAGAAAAAAATGGTTTTGCAATGTTCTGACAAGACTAGAAATATGTAAGTAAATAATAATTTTATAAGTACTGAAGTATTATTAAAATGAGATTTAGCACTTTATTTATAACTAGCTATAAAGAAATCTTCATTAATGAACTTGAGAAGGAGAGAGAGAGAGAGAGAGAGAGATTTTACATCCACTGGTCCATTCCCCAAATGCTTTCAGCAGCCAAGGCTGGGCAAAGTCAAAGTCCAGAACTGGGAACTCAATCCAGGTCTCCCAAATGTCTGGTAGCAACCCAATTGCTTAAGCATCCCTTCCTGCTTCCCCAGTTGTGCAGTAGCCAGAAGGTAGAAATGGGTGTGGAGTTAGAACTCAAATCCAGTAACTGATATGGGATGTGGCATCCCAGGTGGCGTCTACAAAAGCCCTTCCCATATAAATAGTTTCTAAAGAACAAAAAGGAAAAGTGTTAACTATCCTAAGAAGTTTCAGTGTTTGTAAACAGAAATGGTAAATCAAAATATTAAGAATCCAATGGTGTTTCAATACTACATTCCTAAATCTTTTTCTGAATAATAATGTTCAGAAAATTTATGGTTCTGGAATGAGACTAAATTTTTCTAGATATAAACATTTTAAGATGGATATTTTAGAATACTTGTATTCTGAAATATTCAGTTATTTAGAGGTTACATAGCTTCTTGCTGGTTATGTTATTTGACACCTAAAATTAACTGGATATTTTAGGGTGGTTTGTGTGACTGATTATATAGCAGATTTTCTCATAATACACTTTAACACTAATATTAAAACTACTTTAGAGAGTTCAAACATTCTATGATATGTCTTTTGATTAACAGTCACCATATCCTCTACCTGAAACATTCACTATTTTTTACAAACTTCTACAAAACATCAGTCTAAAGTAAATTATAAGAAACATGTTTCCTGAAAGTTACAAAGACAACCTGTAAAATATCAGTTGTGTTTCAGAGACAGGTATTTGAAACATCAGATAAAATACACATGAGACATAAATCTCATATTGGAGTGCTTTGGATCTAGCCCTAAATTTACTTCCCATTACAGCTTCCTGATAGTGTGCATCCTGGAAGCAAAAGATGTTGTGTCAAATAATTGGGTCTCTGCCACTCATGTAGAAGATTATGACTGAGTTCCTAGATACAGGTCAGCCTTGCCCAACCATGAATATTTTAGTTATGTGGGGAGTGAACCAGTCAATGGAAAAATCTCTATCTGATTGTCTTATTTCTGTCTCTCTACCCTTCAGATAAATAAGTAAATATTGTTTCAAGAAATTAGTAGCATTTTTAAGCAACCAAGAATTATTAAAATAAATAATCACATTTTCAGTAGTTAAGAGACAAATTTAATGAAGAGAGTGGAAAAAACTCTACATAGAGCATTATAAAATGTTGATAAGTAAAATATAAACAACAAAAAATAAGTGGAATTGGAAGAATTAATATCTCTATTCTACCCAAAGAGATATAAAGACTAAACAAAACCCCTAAAACAATCCCAATGACATTCTTCAATAAAATGAAAGTGACCATGGGGAAGTCATATGACACCCAGAAAGATTGCAAGAGTAAACTAATCTTGAACAAAAAGAGAATAGCAAGAGCATTATAATAAATGCCCTTATCATCTAGTATAGAGGTACAATATTCTAAAAAACATGGTACTGACAAAAAAATAGACATGTAGTTTAATAATGAAACAGGTAGAATCCTATAAATAATAATACATTTGTGATAAACTGAACTACAATGAAAAAGTGAGGATCATACAGTCAGAAAAGGATGATCTCCCCAATAAATGGTGTTGGGAAAACTGAATATCTACATGCCAAAACAATGAAATCGAGCCATTATCACATCCTACACAGAAAAATCAACAGAAAACTGATGGAAGAATTCAGCATAAGACATAGAACTGGGGAAATATTGTTCACAATAATCTAGGAAAATAATTTTTGGACATTCTACCTAAATTACAATCAGGAAGATAAGATAGAGAAATAGAATTACATCTAAGTAATAAGTTCCCACACAGTAGAAGTAATAATAAGGGGTAAAGGAGCTACCAAAAGAGCGGGTGAAAATTTTTGCAAGCCATGTATCTGATAGGGAGTGAATATTAAAAACGTATAAGGAACTCAACAACTTAATAGCAAGAAAATAAACACCTTGATCAGAAAGAAACAACAGATGGAAGATTCTGTGTGTGTGTGTGTGTGTGTGTGTGTGGCTCTGTGTGTCTGTCTCCATGTGGGTGAGTATATCTCTGCCTTTTAAATAAAAATGAAAGATATAATAGAAAGAAAATAGGCAAAAACCTGAACAGATGTTTTTTTCGATGCAGATATACAAATGGCCATCAGGTATATGCAAAACATACTCAGTATCACTAATCATCTGAGAAATACAAGTTAAAATTACAATGAGAGATCATCTTACAAACTTTGGGAAGGCTATAATCAAAATGATGAAAGTTTTGGAGAGAATGTGGAGAGAAATGAAGATTTGCACAGTTAGTGGGAATGTAAATTAGTATATACAGTCATTATAGAGGATGGCATGGGCATTGCACAAAAAATAGAACAACCATATAATCCAGTTATTTAAATAATAGGTGTAGGTCCAAAAGAATGAAAATTTACTTGTTAAAAAGCTATCTGAAACCTATGCTCATTGCACCATTATTCTCAATAGATGAGATAGTCAATCAAGGACAGGTGTTTTGCATAGTATTTAATATGTCACTTGTGGTACCTACATGCTATATCAGAATGCCTTGGTTCCAGTGCTGGTATATACCCTATCAGAATGCCTTGGTTCCAGTGCTGGATCTACCTCTTATTACAGCTTCCTGTTAATGTGTATTCTGGAAGGCAGCTGGTGATGTGTGAGATACTTGAGTCCCTGCTGGCTAATCTGGTGACCTGTGTTGTATTTTGTAGCCTTGACTCTATCCTTGCCCAGACCCAATTGATGCAGGCTTTATTGGAGTCAACCAAAAGATGGAAGATACTTCTCCCTCTCTCTGCCCTCCTCTCCATCACTGTCCTCTTTTATTTCTTGTTTTATTTGCTTGTTTCTTCTCTTATTTCTATAGTATAATAACTGTGTTTCAATGTGATCTACTTAAAAACAACTCAGTTTCATAAAATTGAAGAATAAAAATTATTACAAAAAAACCACACTAATTATAGACTATCTGACAAAGAAATGTTAAAATTCCAATTAAGAATGGCTAAATAAATTTAGGGAAGGAGATAAAATAATTGTACACAGGAAACTACATAATCCTGATGGAATAAGTTGAAGAAAGTGTGTTTGGCCCCATTGAAAACCATGAACATTAAAAAGGGGGAGAACGATCCAACCTGGGAAGTGGGATACACAGCAGACCCATAGAATGGCAGATGTCCTAAACAGCACTCTGGCCTCAGAATCAGCCCTTAAGGCACGCAGATCTGGCTGAAAAGCCCATGAGAGTATTACAAGCATGGAAAGCCAAAACACTCTGTCAAAAAAAAAAAAAAAAAAAACTAAATGAAAGATCTCCGCAAGTGAGATCCCAGTGAAAAGAACAGGTCATCAAAGAAGGAGGTGTGGGGAGCAACTGGGAGCAACTTGGACTAGACTAATTTACTGGAATTAAGACTTATTCTATGCATCTGCTCTCCCACAGTATGGCGCTGGGAGAGGAGGCAACAGCTTCTACCCAGCTGCCTCTCACCAACTTGACAAGCTACAGGAGCTGCTCCTGATTGGAGGAGAGCAGCGTACTCGGCGTGTGGGTAGCAGAGTTGGGATTGGTGGAAGAGGACTATAAAGGAGGAGAGAGACAACATGCACCAGGAACATCGAAGGGGAACATCTATCTGAAGGAACACCTGTGCAGCCACCGAGAGAGCCGGCCGGCGGTGTGCCGCTCCCCTGCGGAAGTGGGGAAAGTGGCCAGGGGGAACCGCCCTTCCATGGAGGTGGAAGGGACGGCAGCCAACCCGGGAAGAACCAGCAGCAAACCCGGGGAGGGCCGAGCAGACAAAAGAACAGCGCAGGGTCCTGTGTCGTTCCTCCACGAAGAGGGGGAGCGACATAATGCTGCCGTGACTCGGATATGAAGCCTAGGCAGGGTTTAGTGTCGTTCCTCCACAAAGACAGGGAGCGACATAATGGTGCCGTGACTCGGATAGGAAACCTAGGAGGGAAGAAACGGGAAGAAGTGGGAAATTACCGGAGAGAGAGACTAGCAAAGAGCCTAGGGAAAAGCCGGACGGAAAAGGTGCCGGAAGAAGCTATCAAAAGCCTAGGCATAGACTCAGATACGGACTACGGGGGGAAGCTGGGAGAAATCTCTAAGGTCGAAAGCGAAAGTGAAAGCTAGAACAAACAGACTCGGATACGGACTGTGGGGAGAAGCCAGGAGAAATGAGGGAGGAATATTGTTGGAAGAAAACTTAGGGAAACATACCGGGTAGAGAAAAATGTTAGGGAAATTGAAGCTGTGGGGGCAGGCCGAGGTGGAAACGTAAGCCAGCTTGGAATTCTTTAAGTCAGCCCGGGGAGCAAAAGGCGAAAAGCAGGAACCAGAGGCAGAGACATGGGCCGCCAGGTTGGAATCCGTCAGTTTAGCCCGGGGAGCAAAGGATGGGAAGCCAGACCGAAAGGCGCAGACGCGTGAGCTAGGTTGAATTCGCCAGGTTAGCCCGGGGAACTTAGATTGAATACCAGTGGCGGAAACGTGAGCTGTGCTGTGTGACTCGTGGAAGCCGCTGCATGGAGAGAGAGTGCGCGGGGCACAAGTAGATAGGGAACCCGGGGCTAGCGCGAGGCTGTGGTGTGGGCGCGAAGGGCATGGAGACCGTGGAGTGCGCGCGCGAAGCCGGGAAGCCGCGCAGATGAGAGAAGCGCGGGCTGAAGCGGCTCAGAGCCGGGAAGCCGCCAAGAAGCAGCCTCGGGGCGGGCGCCGGGATGCCGCAGGGATAAGAGAAACAGAAATTTAGAAGTAAAATGAGAGAAATAGGAATGCTGGCAGATAGAAGTAAAATGGGAGAGATAGGAATGCCTGGAGATAGAGAAATAGAGAAAAATAAGGCCTCCCCTCAACATGGCAATGAGAGAGCTTGGATTCGATCTGCCTGATTAGGGAGGTGGTGAGCATCTGCGGGCGGCTAGCAGCTTATGCGCCGCAGGTCACCGAAGACAGGCACGAATTAACATCAATAAGTCTCCCCACAATAGCGCAATGAGAAGGCTTGGATTCGGTCTGCCTGATTAGGCGATAAGCACCAGCAGGCAGCTCGACCAGAGTATGAGCTGCAGGTCACCGAAGATAGGCACGAACCAACACTAATAAGTCTCCCCACAATACGGCAACGAGAGGGCTTGGATTCGGTTTGCCTGATTGATAGGGCTTGTAAGCACCTGCAGGCAGTTCTAGCGGAGCAGAGCATGCGCTGCAGGGCACCGAACACAGGCACGCATCAGCGCCTAAAAACCTCCTCACAACATGGCGAAGAGAGGACCCGGATTCGGTTTGCCTGATTGGTAGGGCTTGTAAGCACCTGTGGGCAACTCTAGCAAGCAGAGCAGAGTGTGTGCTGCGGGACACCGAAGACAGGCGCGTATCAATGCCAAAAATAAAAAGAAAGGGGGATCTGTGGGGAGCAACTGGGAGCAACTTGGACTAGACTAAGTTACTGGAATTAAGACTTATTCTATGCATCTGCTCTCCCACAATATGGCGCTGGGAGAGGAGGCAACAGCTTCTACCCAGCTGCCTCTCACCAACTTGACAAGCTGCAGGAGCTGCTCCTGATTGGAGGAGAGCAGCGTACTCGGCGTGTGGGTAGCAGAGTTGGGATTGGTGGAAGAGGACTATAAAGGAGGAGAGAGACAACATGCACCAGGAACATCGAAGGGGAACATCTATCTGAAGGAACACCTGTGCAGCCACCGAGAGAGCCGGCTGGCGGTGTGCCGCTCCCCTGCGGAAGTGGGGAAAGTGGCCAGGGGGAACCGCCCTTCCATGGAGGTGGAAGGGACGGCAGCCAACCCGGGAAGAACCAGCAGCAAACCCGGGGAGGGCCGAGCAGACAAAAGAACAGCGCAGGGTCCTGTGTCGTTCCTCCACGAAGAGGGGGAGCGACATAATGCTGCCGTGACTCGGATATGAAGCCTAGGCAGGGTTTAGTGTCGTTCCTCCACAAAGACAGGGAGCGACAGGAGGTACCTTTCTCTGAAGGGAGGAGAGAACTTCCACTTTGACTACGACCTTGTCTGAAAATGATCAGAGTTGGTGAACTCAAAAGGCTTCCATAGCCTTGGCGACTCATGACAAGAGCCTAGGGTGATTACTGAGGCCATAAACAAGAGTGTCAATTTGTTAAGTCAACAACAGGAGTCACTGTGCACTTACTCCTCATGTAGGATCTCTGTCATTAATGTGCTGTACATTGTGTTTTAATGCTATAACTAGTACTTAAACAGTATTTTTCACTTTGTGTTTCTATGTGGGTGCAAACTGTTGAAATCTTTACTCAATATATGCTAAACTGATCTTCTGTATATAAAGAGAATTGAAAATGAATCTTGATGTGAATGGAAGGGGGGAGGGAGAGGGAAAGGGGAGGGTTGCGGGTTTGAGGGAAGTTATGGGGGGGGGGAAGCCATTGTAATCCATAAGCTGTACTTTAGAAATTTATATTCATTAAATAAAAGTTAAAAAAAAAGATGGTAGAAATCAGTTGTATGGTTCTGAGTAAACCGCTCAGCCTCTTCAAGTCTCTGTTTTTTCACTGATGAAATGAAATCATTCACGGTGTCAATTTCAGCTCTGAAAGTGTGTGATTAGAAGACTGTATCACAGTTATTAAATATGCTTCAATTCATTGGAAAAAAAAAAGAAAACCATGAACATTGTAAATGTTATATCTGCTATCCTGGTAAGGATATTTCACAAATCATGTCATTCATGCCTTATGAATGTTGATTCCAGTAGCCTATTCTATAACTTTTCTTTAAGGAAAACAGAATAATTCTTTTTTGACACTAAGATTGTTAGTTTTTCACTAGCACCAGTTGGTGGCACTGAAAACCTGAAAATTCTCAGTGGTGAACAAGAAAATAATAGAAAAACAATCCAAACATGAAGTTTACAGGAAAATAAATGAAAAATATTAATTAAAGATTTAAAATACATTTTTCTTCTGAAATGAAATTATTTTTTAAAATGCATATGGCTGTCCATTTTTACTGTGATGATGAAACTCATTTATCTTCCAGAGTACACACACACACCCCCATATATATATATATATATATATATATATATATGGGGGTGTGTATATATATATATATAGTATAGATATATATATGTGTGTGTGTATATGTGCACTGTATAGATAATCTTTAATTTGATTACACTGTTCATTTTGTAAATATGTTTCTGTTTGAAATGAAGCTTTTAAGAGCATTTATGTATATATTACACTTATTAAATAGATAATGCCTGTTTACGAAAAAAAAGTGTGTTTGGCATAGTGTTTAGGATGCCACTGAAATTTTCATGTCCCATATCAGAATGCCTGCATTCAAGTCAAACTCCTCTTCTCATCCTAGTATCCTGCTAGAGTGGCCTAGGAGGCAGCAGATGATGTTTCATATACTTACTTCCCTTCTACCAATGTGGGGGTGGGTCCTGGGGTACTCTAGCAATAATGGGCTTTGAAGGAGTCAGCTAGTGAATGGAAGGAATATCTTTCTTTGTCTCTGCCTCATTGTCTCACTTTGCCTCTCAAATAAAATGAATAATCAGAAATTTTAAAAGAAATGGAAAACAAATAAAGAGGAAGATATCCCTTCTTCTTGTTGATTGGAAAATTAAAAATGTTAAAACATTTGCAGTGCTCAAGGTGATCGACAGATATAAAAGAGTCGTGCCAGGGGACCCCAATACAATCCCATCAAGGTGGCATGTACCAATGCCATCTCACTAGTCAAAGTGATCAATTTCAGTTCACAGTTGATCACACTGATAGGTCTAAGAGTCAAAGGGATCACACAAACAAGACTAGTGTCTGCTAATACTAACTGATAGAATCAAAAAGGGAGAGAACGATCCATCATGGGAAGCAGGATACACAGCAGACTCATAGAATGGCAGATGTCCTAAATAGCACTCAGGTCCTCAGAATCAGCCCTTAAGGCATTCGGATATGGCTGAAGAGCCCAAGAGAGTATTTTAGGCATGGAAAGCCAAGACACCCTGGGGAAAAAAAAAAAAGAAGACCTAAATGAAAGATCTCTGCGAGTGAGATCCCAGTGGAAAGAACAGGGCCATCAAAGAAGGAGGTACCTTTCTGTGAAGGGAGGAGAGAACTCCCACTTTGACTATGACCTTGTCGGAATAAGATCGAAGTCGGTGAACTCAAAAGGCTTCCATAGCCTTGGCAACTCATGACTAGAGCCTAGAGAGATTACTGACGCCATGAACAAGAGTGTCAAATTGTTAAATCAACAACAGGAGTCACTGTGTACTTATTTCTCATGTGGGATCTGTCCTTAGTGTGTTGTCCAATGTGAAGTAATGCTATAACTAGTACTCAAACAGTATTTTACACTTTGTGTTTCTGTGTGGGTGCGAACTGATGAAATCTTCACTTAATATATACTAAATCGATCTTCTGTATATAAAGATAATTGAAAATGAATCTTGATGTGAATGGAATGGGAGAGGGAGCGGGAGATGGGAGGGGTGCGGGTGGGAGGGAAGTTATGGGGGGGAAGCCATTGTAATCCATAAACTGTACTTTGGAAAATTATATTTACTAAATAAAAGTTTAAAAAAAAGAAATTGAAATTACAACAATCCTTAAATTCATATGGAAACACAAAATGACATGAATAGCCAAGAAAATCTTAGGAAAAAAAAAGCTGGGGAATTATTCCTGTAATATATTATATTATATTATAGAATTCAGCATGGAAGTGATCCAGGACAGAGCTTTTCTTTTTTGATAGAATCTTAATTATTAATTCTGTTTCCATATTGGTTATTGGACTGTTTAGGTTTTCTATGTAGTCAGGACTTAAATTTGGTGGATTTTATTTGTCCAGGAATCCATTTGTTGGCATATAGCTGTTTATAATATTTCCTGGTGATTTTTTCTATTTATGTGGTATTTGTTACACTTCCTTTTTCATCTCTGATTTTATTTATTTGGGTCTTCTCCCTCTCTTTTTTGGTTAGTCATGCCAATTGTATAGCATTTTTTTAAAAAAGGTCTTACTTGGGTCCAGCACTGTGGTATAGCAGGTAAAGCCACCACCTGCCATGCTAGCATCCCGTATGGGCACTGATTCGATTCCCGGATGCTCCACTGCTGATCCAGCTCTCTGCTATGGCCTGGGAAAGCAGAAGATGGCCCAAGTCCTTGGGTCCCTGCCCCCTTGTGGGAGACCTAGAAGAAACTCCTGGCTCCTGACTTCTGATTGGCACAGCTCTGGCTGTTTGGGCCAATTGGGGAGTGTACCAGCAGAGGGAAGACCTCTGTGTGTGTGTGTGTGTGTGTGTGTGTGTGTGTAACTCTTTCAAATAAATAAATAAAACTTTTTTATAAAAGGTCTTCCTTTCACTGATCTTTTTTAAAAAGATTTATTTATTTATTTGAAAACGAAGAGTTACAGAGAGAGAGAGAGAGAGAGAGAGAGAGAGAGAGAGAGGTCTTCCATCCGTAGGTTAACTCTGCAAATAGCCATAACAGCCAGGGCTGTGCCAGGCCAAAATCAAGATCCAGGAGCTTCTTCCGGTCCCCCCACGTGGGTGGTGCTGGCCCAGGAACCTGAGCTATCTTTTTGCTGCTTTACCAAGCACATTATCAGGGAACTGGATTCGAAGTGGAACAGGCAGGACTTAAAGCAGTGCCTACATGGAATGCCAGCAATGCATGCTGTGACTTAATGACTTAATGACCTCTGTGCCACAGCACTGACCCCATTTACTGTTCTTTTGTATTTTTTGTGTTTTCAATTTTGTTTCTTCTATAACTTAAATTATTTCTTTCCTCCTACTAAATTGGGATTTGGTTTGTTGTTTTTCTGGGTACTTGAGATACATTGATAGTTCCTTTATTTCATGCCTTTCCAATTTCTTGATGTAGGCACCAATGACTATAAACTTCCCTCTTAACACTGCTTTGGCTGTATTCCATAAGTTTGATATGTTGTATTGTTATCTTCATTTGTTTCCAGGAATGTTTTAATTTCCTGTTTGGTTTCTTCTATGACCTACTGATCATTCAAGAACGTTTTGTTCAGTCATCATGTGTTTGCATATTTTCTAGAGATTTTTAGGATATTAATTTCCAGCTTCATTCCATTGTGGTCAGAAAAGATGCATGGTTTGATTTCAGCTTTTTTGAATTTGCTGAGACTTGCTTTATGGACTAACATATTGTCTTTCCCAGAGAAAGTTCCATTCAGTGATGAAAAAAATGTGTATTTTGTAACTTTAGAATGGATGTTTTTATAGATATCAGTTAGATCCATTTGGTCCTTACTGTAGATTAGTTATATTGTTTCTTTGTTGATTTTCTGTCTATTTGATTTGTCTATGGAGGAAGGTGGGGTGTTGAAGTTCCACATCACTATTGCATTGGAGTCTATGTCTCCCTTTAGGCCCATTAACATTTGTTCAATTGGTGCCCTGGCACTGGGTACATAGACATTTACTACAGTCACATCTTCCTGCTGAATTGATCCCTTAACCATTACATAATGGCCTTCTTTGTCTCTTTTAACAGTTTTTGTGTTAAAGTCTATTTTATCTGATATTAGGATGGCTACACCTGCTATTTATTGATTTCTATTAGCATGGAATAACTTTTGCCATCATTTCACTGTCAATAAGCACGTGTGTTTGTTTGTGAGGTGTGTTTCTTGTAGGCAGAAAATAGATGTCTTTTTTTTATCTTTTCAGCCTGTCTGTATGTTTAAATTGGAAGATTTAGGCCATTCACATTCAAAGTTACTATTCATAAGTAATGATCAGCTCTTTCATTTTCTATAAATATTATTGTATGCTTTGGATTTCTTTATCCTTTTGCTGTGAGATTTTCTGTCTTAATATTTCACAATGAAGACTGTTTCTGTGTGTAATACATCCTTAAGTATCTTTTGTAAGGGTGGACGAGTGGTGACAATACCTTTCAATGTCTTTTTGTTATGGAAGGTCTTTATTTCGCCTTAATTCATTAATGAGGCCTTTGCATGTTACAGTATTCTGGGTTCACACCTTTTTTTTCTTTTAATACTTGGATTGTATCTTTCCATTCTGTCTTAGCATGTGGACATTCTCATGAGAAATCAGCAGTGATTCTATTGGAGATCCTCTGAAAGTTATCTGGTGTTTCTCTCATATACCTTTTAGAACTTATTCTTAATGTTTTACTGTTGAAAATTTAACTACAATATATCACAGAGGAATTTTTCTGGTCATGTCTATTAGGAGTTTTGTGTGGCTGCTGTACTTGGACATCCCTTTCTTTCCCCAAATTTGGAAGTTTTCTATAATTATTTAATTGACTAGTCCTCCTAATCCTTTCTCTTTCCAAACATTCTCGAACTCCTAGGACCCGTATATTGAGTCATTTGATAATGTCTCATAAATCTTGATCTTTGTTTTTAATTTTTCTAATTTCCTTTTATTCTTCTTCTGTTTTTATTTTTTAGTCTGAGATATTTCCAAAGATGTGTCTTCTAGCTCGAATATTCTTTCTTCTGTTTCACCAAGTCTTTTCTTAAGGTTTTCCACTGTATTTTTTATTTGACATATTGAGTTCTTCTTTTCCAATATTTCACATTGAGTTCTGTCCAAAATACCTGTTTCCCAGGAAATTTTTCCTGTGTCATGTATGGATTTCTTTAACTTGTGAATTTATTTCTCATTGCTTTTGAATAATCCTGTGATCATTCTTTTGAATTCATTTTCAGGCAATTCATCAATCTTTTCATCACATTCTGATATTGAAGTATTGTTAATGGGAATGTAAATTAGTACAGTTATTATGGGAGATCATTTGGTGTTTCCTCAAATGTTTAGAAATAGAACTAAATATGATCCAGTTATTCCACCACTGGGTATTTAACCAAAAGAATTGAAATCAGTGAGTTGAAGAGATATATGTACTCTCATGTTCTTTGTAGTGCTATTCACGCTGGCCAAGATAAATAATCAAACTAAGTGTCTATCAACTGGTAAACACAAAGAAAATGTGGTAATATGTACAGAATGGAATACTATTCAATCGTTAAAAAGAAGGAAATTTTGTCATTTGTGACATCCTAGATGAAACTGGAGGACAATATGTCAAATGTAATAAGCCAGGGTCAAAACAACAAATATGATCTCATTTACATGTGGAATCTAAAAAGTCTGAAATAATATAAGTAGAGAATAGAATGGTGGTTAACAGGCTCTGAGAGCAGGGAAGAAAGAAGGGTAATAGGAAATGTTGGTCAAAACAAAGAAGGGTTTGCTTGCCAGGAGGACTAAATTTTCTGAGATCCACTGCACAAAAAGCTGAATAAAATGAATAATAAGGTATATTTCCAAGTATCTGGCAGTAAATTTTTAAAAGGTAAGGAGATGCACATGTTAATTATCCTGATTTAATCATTTCACACTGTATACATAAGCCAAAAAATTACACTGTAAGTTGTAAATACAAATGCATGCTGTTTGATTTGTCATTTTAAACTAACAGTAATAAAAAAATGCAGACACATTTAAAAGCACTGCTGGGCATCTCAAGCTCACTAGGTTAGCTTCTGTTAAAACAAAAAAGTATTGGTCAAGAGATGGTGAAATTGGAAACCTGCAGTGTTAGTGGGAACATACAGTAGTTTAAACATTCTGGAAGACAGTGTAGAAGTTCCTTAAAAAATTAAAGATAAAATTAGCATATGATCTCAAAATTTTTGTCATGCCATATATAAAATAATATAAATCAGGGGGTGGAAGGAATGTTTGTATACTGATGTTCATGGCAGAATTATTTTTTTAATTTTTATTTAATGAATATATTTTTATATAGATACAACTTTAGGAATATAGTGGTTCTTTCCTCCATACCCCCCAGCTCCCATCCCACCTCCCATTCCCTCTCCCATCTCCTTCTTCATTATGTATCATTTTTAGTATGACTTTATATACAGAGGATCAACTCTATGCTAATCATAGACTTCAACAATTTGCACCCACGCCCACACAGAACATATAGAATACAGTTTGGGGAGAGAATTTGCAGTCGATTCTCATATTACAATTCAATAGGGACAGAGGTCCTACCTGGGGAGCAAGTGCACAGTGACTACTGTTGTTCCTTTAACAATTAACACTTTTTTTATGATGACAGTGATCATCTGAGGCTCTTGCATGGCAGGATTATTTAAAACTAAATTGCCTATGTATGAGTGACTAGATAGATAAATTGTGTTGCATATATAAATGGAATATTCAGCATTAGAAAGGAAGAAAAATTAAACAGATACTACAAAAGAATGGACCTTGAATATATTATGCCAAGCTAATGAATGAAGTCACACATAAAATCCATAAAAGACGAATAGTATATATGAATGCACTGATATGAGATATATAAAATAGCATACTAGAGACAGGAATTAGAAATGCATTAGAATAGGAATGAATGGAGTAGGAAATAATTTGAACTTCTTATTTATTTGGAATAGAGTTTAATTTTTGCAAGGTGGAAAATTCTGGAAACTGCATAATAATGTACATATACTTAATACTACTAAACTATAAACATAAAATGATTAAGGTGGTAAATTTGATTTTACATACTTAACACAACTAAAAAATTAAAAATAAAAGAAAGTCTTGGGTCCATCATTGTGACACAGTGGATTAAGTCGCTGCCTGAGATGCTGGCATCCCATACTCAAGGGCCAGTTTGAATCTGTAGTTCCCTCTTTCTCATCTAGTTTCCTTCTATTGTGACTGTGAAGGCAGTGGGTGATGTTCCAAATGCTTGGCCCCTGCCACCCATGTGGAAAATGGGGATGGAGTCCCTGACTACTTGCTTCAGCCTTGCTGAAGCTCATAGTATTTACTCTGGCTTGTGATAAATATATGCAGATCAAATAAACTGCAAGATGTCCTATTTTAATATCATTTTCTGCACAAATGAATGAGAACTTAAATTATCACATTCTAAAAGTATCCTTTGAAATCAGAGATTCCATTACATCACTTAGCTTTTATTCAAAGCACATGTTAAAGCACATGGCTTAACAATGGAGGTAGTGGAAATATGTTAGAGGGGCCAGCACAGTGGCATAGTGGGTAAAGCCACCACCAGCAGTACCGGCAACTCATAAGGGCGCCGGTTCATGTCCTGGCTGCTGTACTTCAGATCCAGCTCTCTGCTATGGCCTGGGAAAGCAGTAGAAGATGGCCCAAGTCATTGGGCCCCTGCACCCTTGTGGGAAACCCGGAAGAAGCTCCTGGCTCCTGTCTTTGGATCCTTACAGCTCCAGCCATGCAGCCATCTGGGGAGTGAATCAGCAGATGGAAGACCGCTCTGTCTCTCTCTCTAACTCTGACTCTCTGTAACTCTGCCTTTCAAATAAATAAATAAAATCTTTTTTAAAAAAGAAGTATGTTAGAAATCATTGTCAACTGGAAATCAATCTGTAATAATTATGATACTTCTAAAATTAAAATGTAAGTGTAAATTGATCTTCTGTATATAAAGATAATTGAAAATGAATCTTGATGTGAATGGGATGGGAGAGGGAGCGGGAGATGGGATGGTTGTGGGTGGGAGAGAGGTTATGGGGAGAAAAAAGCTGCTATAATCCAAAAGTTGTACCTTGGAAATTTATATTTATTAAATAAAAGTTAAAAATAGAGCCGGCGCCGTGGCTCAATAGGCTAATCCTCCACCTTGCGGCGCCGGCACACCGGGTTCTAGTCCCGGTTGGGGCGCCGGATTCTGTCCCGGTGGCCCCTCTTCCAGGCCAGCTCTCTGCTATGGCCAGGGAGTGCAGTGGAGGATGGCCCAGGTGCTTGGGCCCTGCACCCCATGGGAGACCAGGAAAAGCACCTGGATCCTGGCTCCTGCCATCGGATCAGTGCGGTGCGCCGGCTGCAGCGGCGGCCATTGGAGGGTGAACCAACGGCAAAAGGAAGACCTTTCTCTCTCTGTCTCTCTCTCTCACTGTCCACTCTGCCTGTCAAAAATAAAATAAAAAAAAAAAAAAAAAAAAAAAAAAAAAAAAGATCTTCCTTTAAAAAAAAAAAAAAAAAAAAAATAAAAGTTAAAAATATAAGTCAGTGAAGGAATATATGATTCTATTTTCAAAAATGTCCTTCATGTATAAAGATGAAAGAATGATTGAACTGTGTAAAATAGGGGGTAATATTTGTCACATCAGGTATTTCAGAATCAAAACACATACTCATTTCCGAGTAAGTAAAGGAGAACAAAAACATGAGACATTTCTTAAGTGCTGGAGGATGGTATTTGATGTTTACTAGAATCCTAGAGAAAACCAGAGTTGTTGCACTCTGACTGGGACACTCAAGTTGATCATTGGTGTGTAACATAACAGGGCAATTTAGATGTTAAAATCTAATCAACATGAAGTATTAATGCCTTAGGTTGAAATACAGAATGGCACAATGATGGCATTAGAAAAGGGTGAAAATAGCACCATTAATGTCATAGACATCATCAATGTGTTTGCTTCAGTGAAAGGTACCTCTAAAATCCAAAGAAAAAATTATTTATATGGAACATATCAACAATATTTAGCTTTCTTCCTTCCAAATATAGAATGACTTTTATTTTGGTAAAGGATCAAAAACATATCTAATCAAAATGTAGATTTCTTCATCCATTTAAAACATAGCAACATTTGGCAGACTTCCTTTGTCTTTTTGTGCTAATGTGATTGCATTATGAAAATTATTTTGCTTTAAAATTTTTTTCATTTACCTGAAAGTGAGGGAAGGAGGGACAGAGAAATGAGAGAAATCTTCCATCTGCTGATTCACCCCCAAAATGCACACAACAGATAGGGCTGGGCCAGGCAAAAAGTAGCCCAGAACTCAACCTGAGTCTCCCATTAAAATGGCAGGGATGCATGTATTACCCTCCCTAATGGACTTTCTGGAAGGCTTTGAAAAGAGCAAGGGAGCACTCCAAGATATGCTGGATGATGCTGGAGGCAGTTCAAAACCACTGACCTCAGGTGGGAAGGCCTGGCCCCTGATTTGCTGGGAGGTTACAGGATGGATGATGACAGATCAGGCACTAGAGCCCAGTGAATGCACGCTTGCAGCTGGTTTTCCCTGACTGCCCCCCAACCCCCTCCACCCCATGCCCTGGGATTAAGCAAGGCTGCTAGCATTCACAGAAGAGAGGCCCTAGGAAGACTCTGGATTTAAGTGTCTAGGCATAGTTCTGTGATTCCTGTAGTTTTCCTTTTTTAAAAAAAGATTTATTTAATTAGAGAGAGAGAGAGAGAGAGAATGAGAATGAGAATATCTTCCATCTGCTGGTTCACTCCCCAAATGGCTGCAATAGTTGGAGCTGGGCCTATCCAAATCCAGGAGCCAGAAGCTTCTTCTGGATCTCCCATATGGGTGCAAGGGCCCAAGCAATTGGGCGATTTGCTGCTTTCCCAGGTACATTAACAGGGAGCAGGATTAGAAGTGGAATAGCCAGGGCTTGAAGCAGTGTCCATATGCGATGCCAGCACACCCGGCAGCGACTTTACCAGCTATGCCTCAGTGTTGCCCCCGCCCCGCCCCACCCTGCCCTATGGTTCTCCTTATAGGATGGTGATCAGTCATCCTGTCCCCTTTTCAGAGAAGCTTGATGTTCCCTCCTTTCCCAATCATATCCATCTGTTCTGTATCCTTGCTCGCAATGTTTAAAGGCTCTCACGTTTCTCTAATCCCTTTCTTAGGGGTTTATTTACCAGTTAGATAAATGACAAGTTTAGAATTGCCCATTAGGGTTCTCCACCTGTAAACCTCTTTTCCTAAGGGCCCATTTAGTTAGTAGAAATTATAGTCGCCAAGTCTGTTCCTACTCAGGAACTGGGCATCTTCACTGAATCTCCTGCCTCACTTCCCATATCCCACTCACAATAGTGTGCATTCCACATTTCATCCATCGTCATAGGCATTTTGACACTAGGACTCAACCGTCCCACCCTTGTGGAATTGTAGACTTAGTCCAATGATATTCTACTACCATATTTTGGAAACTCTTTCAAGAAACATTTTGAGTCCTCTTACTTACAGTTTACTCTTTTCTTAATTATCCACATTTTTCTAATTGATTTTAAATTCTGGTTTAAATATCAGCTAAAGAATTACTACATTGGAGAATGTAATGCAGATTCTGATAATAAAATCAGAAAAGTTTAGCTTCCTAAGGTGGCTTGCAAGAATCAATATGTGTCTGTCTATCTGTCTATTCTTGTGTATTTGCTCAAAATATTGTTTTTGTTAGTAATACCTAGTATAACATGCATAAATTATAATTTTCCAAAAATCATAGTTAAGATGCATTAAAGAAAAACTGTTCTGAAGGGTATTTAAAATTTTTGTTATAAATTAAAGGATATTCTATACTTTTAGTATTTGAATCATTATTCAATGTTATATTTTGCTGTTTTTGATTATGGACATAAAATACTCAAAGATGGGATTGGTTGCACATTAACTGTTAAATGTGCTGTTATGGTTTTCTGAAAATTTTAGTAATCTGCTCTGTCTCCCTCTTATTACTGCTACACGCTATTCAGTTTCTGATCTTATTTCATAGAGATTTACCATACTTAAAAGTTATTTGAAAAATCACCTCAGTGGATATAAAACTATTACAGTTTACAAACATCAACAACAGCATTCAATATTTGAAAATTGTGAATATAAGTCAAGTATTTGGGTTCTCTTCCTCTGCTTTCCCATTCCTGTTAGTATTGAGCTGTGTCAGAAGTGGAGCAACTGAGAATCAAAGTGGTGCTCATATATGATGCCAGCTTTGCAAGCAGCAGTTTAATCCACTGAGCCACAATGCCATTCCATGGGAAAAATTTTATATTGATATTCCTAGAGTTTACAATATACATTTCAAAATAATCTATGTCTATCATAAAATATCATACTTAGTGCAGAAACTATAAAAGAGTGTTCCAAATCATCATTTCCATTCATTGTGTTATAGCTATCATTAATTTCACTTATCCTTGTGATATTAATCATTAAATATGTTTTACTATTCCATAAACAATCAGTGATATTTTAGTTCAATAAATAATTTTAAAAGGAGGTTTATTTTACTTTGATAAATTCCCTTTCCAATAATTTTTATTTTATGTGCATGCAGCTTTCTGACCTACAAAAATTCTTATGTCATACAAGTTTCCTTGTAATAAATTCTCCCAGATTTTTTTTACTGTGGATACCTTTGTTTTTCTTGAATTTTGAAGGATAATTTCACCATTGATAACATACTAATGCAGTAATTTTTTCTTTCAATTCCTTTAAGATTTTCCTACAGACTTTTTCATATGAGAAACTCATAAAAATTTTCATAACAAAATATTACTTCCAACTTTTTATGATCCACTATAGTTTTTTGTTAGGTTTCTTTTCATTTAAATTTTTTCTGGTGTCATTAATATTTTCTATTTATATTGGATTTCCTCATTTTGAATATGATTTACATAGATGTGCTTTGCTTGGTCTTTATCTTACTTGGTCTCCTTTGGTTTGGTGTCTGTCAGTAATTTTGAAAATTTATCTATTGTTCCAAACATTTATTTCCCTCCTTTTTCCATTTGTTAACCCCTATATTACAAATATTAAATCTTTTGACTATTTCCCAAAGTTTTTGGATGTTCTAATTTTTCTATTTTTATTCTTGTGTTTCAATTTGGAACTTGCTATTCATTTATTTTAACGATTTATTTATTTATTTGAAAGTCAGAGTTACATAGAGAGAGAAGGAGAGGCAAAGAGAACAAGGTCTTCCAATCGCTGGTTCACTCCCCAGTTGGCTGCAACAGCTGGAGCTATGCTAATCCAAAGCCAGGAGCCAGGAGGTTCTTCCAGACCTCCCACATGGGTGCAGGTGCCCAAGGACTTGGGCCATCTTCTTCTGCTTTCCCAGGCCATATCAGAGAGCTGGATTGGAAGTGGAACAGCCGGAACTCGAACCAGTGCCCACATGGGAGGCCGGCACTGTAGGCAGTGGCTTTACCCACTGTGCCACAGCGCCGGCCCCTGGAAGTTGCTATTTATTATCTTTAATTTTGTTGTTTGCATCATCAGTTGTGTTAAGCACACAAAGGGCTTTTGGAAACATTCTTCCTTTTTCTCATTTTGATTTCTAGGTTTTCCTTTGATTCTTTCTTGAAATTTTCATTTGTCACTGACATTAGCCATCTGTTCTTGCATGTTGTTCACTTTTTCAATTATAACACTTATTAATCAAAGTTGTTTCATTTTTGCTTCATAAATCCAACATCCGTGTCATATTTGAATATGGTCCTGATCATTTCTTTGTCTTTTCAGCCTTTTTTTCTCTGCCTTTTGTTGTGTTTTGAAGTTTTTTTAGGTCAAATCAAGGCATGTGTCAGTAATAAGTGTGAGGTAAACAGATTTTCAGTATCATAACTTATGTTGATTTGGCTACATGTTAGGCTATGTGCTGATTTCAAGGAGTTCATAGAAAATTGAATTGAAAGAGAAGTTTTGTACAAAGGAATTTTGAAATCTATGCATTGTCTTTTCATAATATGCATTATTGTTCCACTTTTAGGAGCCTCACACATATGTTAATTTAAGCATGTATCATCAGAGGTTTCCTATTTCTATAGTGTCCTTATCATGTCTGTTATCTTGCCTTTTGTGCTTCTCTTTGTTTTGCCCCTCAGATACAGTCATACAGATTAACAATCCAACTTTTACCCACTGTTTTTATTCATAATAATTCCTGGAATGTCAACATGGTGGAGGCAGAAGAAATGTTCTATTATTTTGTAAGCAAATCTCACAATTTTAGTAGTTTTATGTCTACAGATTATAACTTTCATAAGTGTTTTGTCATGCATATAGCTTTCCCTCACTTGCACCCCAATTTGTTCACTGGCAGCAATGTTCAGTTTATTTTCTTGAAACCCTTTTTCTTACTGACTTTGTTGTAATGTCCCTAAATTTAGGACTAGGAATGTTCAAGTGTTAATGTAAAAGAGCAACTACTTCCTGCAAGGTGCATTCGTTTTCAGTATTATCTTATTGAGAACACCATTATCCAGGAAGACTTCGCAGTGCTTCACAATACTCTTCATTCACTGTGTCTGAAAACCAGATTAAGGAATACTTAGATACCTACTAAATCATTATTTATAGATATGCCTGCATTGTTAGAAAGTATTTTCTGGGTAAGATCTGCCTTTGAATCAGTGCACTGAGTAAGATTTACCCTCAAGATTGGCAACTAGCTGAGGGCTTTGCTACAACACAAAGGCAGAAAAATGTAATTTTACTATCTATCTTCTGGAGCTTGGGCATCTTTTCATTCACCTGCTTTAAAAATTATTACCTCAGATTCTCATGCCTTAGGCTTCATTCTGAGAATCAGACCAATTGCCTCACTGTTTCTGAGTCCTTCAGATTTACAGTGGGCCATGCTACTGACTTCTTTGTTTCTCCCACTCACAGCTGGTATAACATGGGATTTTCAACCTTCCTAACTGTGTAACATAATTACCTTAATAAATGCTATGTCATCCATATTCTCTCTAATTCATTGTGTCACTAGGATTCCAGTTGCTAGAAATTTATCATTCTGATACTGCTCCATATTCTGTCTCCAGAAATTTATAAAATAAGTGAGAACTGTTTCAGGAATTGAAGATCTATTGCACTGTTGGCAGGCTTAGGAAAGCTAACAAAATGAACCTAGTGAAGGCCCAGAGTGCTCTATTGAGATATTGTCTCAATAGCACCAACTAATTATAAAACCTCTACAGGCTGTTGAAAAACGTCCCATATGCCTCAGGGAAGAGTCTCTTGTATCCTATGCCACGTCCTGGCCATCAGACTACTATTTTGACAGACTAGGTGAGGATCCTTGGAAAAAATGTTTATTGATAGACAGATTCACTCTGTTACTAAGTATTTTCAGAATTATAAATTGAATGTCCCAAAGATGATCAGATGGTTATTCAGTTGAGAAAGAAAGAGTGAGAGATTGGTTATAGGAATTCTCACCTAATTATGAAGCCTGTGAACTGCCATGATATACTATGTGCAAGCTGCCAGAGAATCAGAGTAATGAGTCTGAGATTGAATGCTTGAAAACAAGGAAAGCAGCAATGTAATTCTGTCTCCAAGACTGAAGGCTTAAGAACTCTAGAAGCTTCTGGTAAAAGTCCTAGAGTCCAATGACTCAATAACTAAGATCCAGTGTCTGAGAGAAAGAGAACATGGATGTCCTTACTTACGAGAAAAAGAGAATTCACCCTATCAGTGTTGTTTTACTATATTTTGGCACTGGAAGGATTAGATGATATAGGCACACACTGACCTATTGAAGGCATTTTTTTAATTCTGAAATTTTTTTTCATGAAATTTACCTCTGAATTTGCTTTGGCAACTTACTATAATGTTCCTAGGTGGTATTTTCTTTTTATTTACCATGTTTACATTTTCAAAAAGGCTTGGACTATGTAGTTTGATGTCATATGTTAATATTAAGAGAATACTGGCATTTTTCGCTTCAGAAATGACTTTTGCTTACATCTCTGTATTTCCATTTTGGGATTACAGTTTACACGTATATTTGAAGTTTTCACTGTGCTTATTTCTCACATGCACTCGCTGTTTTTCTGTCTTTCTCTCTGTACTTTGTTCTGCATATTTTCTTCTGAATTATCCTCTATTTCCTAAGTTGCCTGGAATGGTTTCAAAAAGATTTATTTATTATTATTAATTTTGAAAGTCAGTGTTACAGAGAGAGAGGGAAAGGGAAATGTAGTGGAAAGAGAGTAAGAGTAAGAGTGTGAGACACAGAATGAGAACATGAATCTTCCATCTGCTGGTTTGCTTCCCAGATGATTGTAGTGGACAGCACAGGGTTAGGCCAAAACCAAGAGCTTCATCCAGGTCTCCCACGTGGGTGGCAGGGGCCAAGTACTTGGGCCATTTTCTACTGCTTTTCTCAGGCCATTAAAAGGGAGCTAGATCAGAAATGGAGCAGCCAGGATATGAACTGGCACGCATGTAGGATGCCAGCATTGCAGGCAGTAGTTTACTCACTCTGCCACAACAGCAGCCCCTTGGCATGCTTTAATAGCATCTATTGCACTATTTTTGCTAGTTTTTTAAGACTGATTTTTTTAAGAATTGGTCGCATATTTTGTATACTCCTCCACTATTGAAACTTGTTTGATGTTTTCCTCCAGATTACACTGATATCATGGATTTTTGAAGAAAAATAAAAGAAGTAAAGGGCAATTTTCATCACATCGCATCAAAGGTGCATGCTATCAACATGATTTTGACCTTAATCATCTAGCTTAGATAGGGTCTGTCAGATTTCTCCACTATAAAGTTACCCTTTCCCCCTTTTTTTCCAAACTGTATTTTTTGGAAGAAAATCACTGCTTACAGCCCAAACTTAGAGTCGGGAGTTGTGTCCTTATGAACAGAACACCTACATAAATTATTTATAATTCTTCTGAAAAGGAGATTTGTTACATATCCACTATTTATTTACTTATTTATTTCTTCAAGCACTTATTAATATAAGTGTAGACTTATAAAGTATATTTCATACTTTAGGTTATAATCTAATGTTACTTTAGTTGTTGTTCAACTGGTACCAACTATGTACATTACAAATTATTTCAGTTGGTTTATGATTTCCTTTGAATACTTACATATTTTTGTTTTCTTTTTCATATTTTTCTTAATTTCCAGCAATATAAGCTTATCTAAGGTCATTTTGTATATCCCATGCCTCTATTCTAATTTTTAAGGAAGAAAAGTAAATTTACTTGCAAATGGTATTAGAAATCACAATTTTAGTGCTTGATGTACTTATTGCTATGGAAGTGAAATGGTACCTAGGCCATCTAAGCTGATCCATAGGTGTCCATATATTATCTTACATATTATATATATATACATATATATGGATATAAAAATATATGTATCAATCTGTATTTGTATTATTATTCTTGAGATTATAATGATGTCTCTAACATCCATCATATAGGGATAATTTTATAATTTTAGTCTCCTATACTTGCTTACTATAAAATCCCACTCAAACACTGAGAAATGTGGTTCCCATCATTTAACATATTACTCAGGAAAAACACAGAGCCAGTAGGATGCACTCACACAAACACACAGTGTGTATATTTGTACTTATTTATAAACATACTGAGATAGATAGGCAGATGATAAATGTCTTGGAGGGGTAGAGGATAAATCCAGTTATTTGAAGCATAGCACAAGAGAAACATTAAACCAAAAGCCAAACACCATAAAAGGAGGAGTAATGGTCTTTTTGTTTCACTGTTATATCTTCAGTATATATCACACATTAGGCACTTCACAAACATTCTTTAAATTATTGAATGCCAAACTAATGCTCTGTATGACCATGAGTCATATGTTCCTTCATAAAAATTGCGTATTAACAGAGCCTTAAAGTCACAAATGGGAAGTAATGGCTCCACTGTCAAAAGTTATAGGGCAGGAAAGACAGAATGGTCATTTTAGGAGAAAGATTTTTTTTTTAATTTTTAAAGGAATTTTAATACCCTACATTCTCAGGGTCACAGCAAATGCATGATAAGTACTATAACATAATTCTCATGTTAATGTGATATTAATATATCCCATGTAGTCCATAGACACCATTCTAAAAATACAAAAACATTTCATTGTAAGTCAACTCATATGCCTTAGAATTGATATTTAAATATAAGGATCAATAAAGCATTTTCCATATAATTCCTCATTTCAAATATTAATGAGTAATATTTCCTTGTTATAATCAATTCAGTTATTTGGACTGTATACATGCATTCACTGGAATAGATTGAAGTATACAGAATCCACCTGAATTTTTTACATAATCTACTACTTTAGCCAATCTAGTCTAGAAATTTGGTATTAGTTTTTACAATATAAAAACATGTAAAAGTTTCACGTTTTATTAATCAACTATAACTGTATTTAATAGATAGTATCCAATCAAACCTAGGAGTCAAATCTGTAGATAAGGGAAACTTGTTAATTGTGGTTTGCACTTTCATTCAGGAAATTATTAGTGTGATCCCTGTGGTGTGATCTCTATTACAACAATTTTAAGATTACATAAGAAACTGTTAGTCAATATTGTGTTAAGAAACACAGTACAAAGTTGAAAAAATCCTAGGGTGACAATATTGTTTGTCAAATATTATATGTGCGAAAGATGTATATCATTAAAAATTTTAAAAATCAGGGGCTGGCGCTGTGGCACAGCGGGTTAACGCCCTGGCCTGAAGCGCTGGCATCCCATATGGACGCCAGTTCCTGTCCCGGCTGCTCCACTTCCGATCCAGCTCTCTGCTATGGCCTGGGAAAGCAGTGGAAGATGGCCCAAGTCCTTCGGCCCCTGCACCCTGTGGGAGACCCGGCGGCGGCTCCTGGCTCCTGGCTTCAGATCGGCGCAGCTCTAGCCGTTGCAGCCATCTGGGGAGTGAACCAGTGGATGGAAGATCTCTATCTCTACCTCTCTCTGTAACACTGTATTTCAAATAAATAAAATAAATCTTTAAAAATATTTTAAAAATCAGAACTTAACACATATTGTGAATTCTACTTTCCATTATTATTTAGCTTAATAGCTCCTTAATAGCGCTTTTATTGTGTAAAAGATAAAGTTTGTTTGCTGAATGTGGCTCTATTTCATTTGTGACCCTATCAATTTTAAACGTATTCAAATGAAATTCAGATGTGGGGCTGAAGAGTTGCTAACATCATATACAATATTTATTGCTTGAAATAATGCCCTTTGCCTAATGTTATTACCAAAGCCTTGGGAAAATGCAGCACATATTTACTGTTCCTATCAAGGAACTATATTCTACATCACTATCCTAATCTAAAGGGCTTTAGAAAATCATACTTCAAAAACTGCTAGTAACGGGTTTCTTCCATTTAAGCACATTTCAGACCTTTTCAATCTAACATTTGAGCTGGAGAACAAAGTGTTAGTAAGCAGATTGTCCATCTCTTTCTGTCCTGTATCTCTCTGTTCATATGTCTATTTCTCAGTCTTTCTCTCCTCCCTGAATCTGATGATTTCTCTTTCTATCTGTCACTTTGTCCCTCTCTGTCTCTTTGTAAGTTATTTCTATCAATTTTTCTATCTCTCTGTTTCAGTGAGTGGCTCTTTCTCTATCTTACTCTCTGTCTTTGTTCCTCTGTATCCTTCTCTAACTTCATCTGTGTGTTGCCCTCAATGTTTCTTTAACTCTCTGTTTTGCTATCTCTCTCCATCTGTCTCTGTTTCTTTCTGTCTACATGTTATTATTGCTCTCTATTTCTATGTTACTGCCTGTATCTGTTGTTGTCACTGTGTCTCTCTCACCTGTGAGTCTCTGTCGGTCAATACTTCTGTTTCTCTATCTGTCATTATAAGTCTGTAATGCTGTTTCCTTCTGCCATTCTCTCTCTGCCTGTCATTATGTCTCTCAGTTTTTTCCCTCCATCTTTCTCTCTCTCTGCCTCTCTCCCTCTGTTTCTCTTTCTGTCTCTGTGTATATCTGTCTCTTTCTGTTTGACTACCTGTATTACTCTATCTCTGCTTCTCTATCATTCTGTCTTATCTTTAACTTTCTGTCTCTCCCTGCTTCTATTTGTCATTCTCTGTCTCTGTCTCTGGCTGACTCTCTCATGGTCTGCCTCCATCTCTCTTTCTGTTTTCCTCTTTCTCAGTTTGTCTCTCTGTGACTGTCTTACTCTGTCTCTCTGACCTTCTTACTCTGTATCTGCCTCCATCTATCTCTCTCTCTGTCTCTCCCTTTATCTGCTTCTCTTGCTTTGACAATGTCTCTATGTTGCTCTCTGTGCCACTGTACCTTTGTAGATCTTGCTGCTTTTCTCTGTCTCCCTGTCACTCTATCTGTCTCTCTGGCTGTCAGTCTCACTATATGCTCTCTCTTTCTATCCACCTCTTCCCTTCTCTTCCATTGTCTCTCTCTGGGCCCCTTTGTCCATATTATACTGTCTTTTTCTGTACATTTCTCTATCATTTTCTGCTTTACTCTCTGTCTCTATGTGTCTGTGTATCTCTGTCTGGCTCTCTGTCACTGGCTTTCTGTATCTGCCATTCTCCATCTTTTTTTCCTCTGTCTCTGTCTTTCTGTCTATTCCTTATCTCTTTTGCATGCTCTCTCTCTCCATACACACACACACACACACACACATATACACACACACACATACATACATACATCCCCATCTCTCTCTTTGTACATGTCTCTGAATCTTGGTCTCTCTCTTTCTTCCTGTCTTAATTTTTGTCTCTGTCCATTTGCTATCTATTTCTCTCTGTCTCTGTCCATCTCTCTCTGTCCAGTAGTCTCTCATTCTGTTAATCTTTCTGTCTCTATCATCCCTTAGTATCTTGATCTTTCTCTTTATCACTCTGTGTCTTTTTCTATCTCATTGTTTCTCTCTTTCCCTCTCACACTCTCTCTCTCTCCTTCCCCTCTCTATCTCTCTTTCACTGTCTCTTCTGTATCATTTTGTCTGTCTGTCTCTATGTTAGTGTGCCTTTATATCTGTTTCTCTGTCACTCTGCTATCTCTCTCATTTCCTTCAGTCTGTCATCCTACTTGTTGGTGTATTTCTTTATGTATTTCTGCCTGCCTGCTAGTTTGTCTACTTCATTTTTATGTCTCTCTGTGTGTCTCCCAGTCTGTCTCTCTGACTGTATATTTTCCAGTAAGTTTGTTGGTTCCCTTGTCCATCTCTGTCACTCTCTATCTGTATCTCTCTTCGTGCATTACTCTTGTCCTCTCTCTGCCATTATGTCAGTGTCTTGGTCTGTATCTTTATCTCTGCTTCTCCCTCTTTCTGTCTTACTTTGTAGGTCTATCTCTGTCTTCCCACTTATCGTGGTCCATCTGTCTCTGTCAATCTCTCTGTCTCCTGGCCTCTCTCTGTTTGTCTGTCTCTCCATCTATTACCATCTATCTTTACATCTGTCACACTGAGCTGTCTCTCCCTTTGTCTACTCAGTCAATATCTATGTCTACCTGCCTGTCATTATATTTATCTATTTCATTCTATCTCCATGTCTGTCTGATTCTCTGTCTCTCTCTCTCACTGTCAGTGTATCTGTCTGTATCTATGTCTCTGATATATTCTCACTCTGTCACGTCTATCTCTTGATCTTTCTATTTGCCTCTCTCTAGTATCTGTCACTTGATCTCTTTTTATGTCTATCTCTCACTCTGGCTATCTTTCTGTCTCTGTCTCTCTGTCCTTCTGTTTCTCTGTATCTCTGTCCATGTGCCTATTTCTGTCTTTTGCTTTCTGTGTCTTTGTATCCCTATCTTTCTGTCACTCCCTCTGTCCATCTGTCTTTCTCTTCATCTATTTCTAAGTCTCTCTTTCTCTCCCTCCCTCCCTCCATCCCTCAGTCTTTCCATTTCTCTTTCTCTGTCTCTCTGTCAATGTATCTCTCCTACCCTATCTCTCTGTTCATTCTTTCTGTCTCTATCCTTTCTGTATGACTCTCTGTCTCTGTCTGCTTTTATTTCTGTGTCTCTCCATCTGTCTCTCTGCATGTGTCTCTCACTCTGTTTATCCCCTTTGTTCTTTCTCTGCCTGTCTCCCTCTTTGTCTCTTTATCAATCTGTCTCTGAAACTCTGTATGGGAAGAATAGCAAAACAGTGACAAGTACATACAAAGAAATATAATGAAAAATAGAGCACCAAAATTCATTTTTAAAATTCTAACAAAAATTATGTTGTGTTTACTACTAGTAGACCTGAGTTCATGGGTAAGATAAAAAATATAATAAAAGCATACATAAAGGAACTGAGTGAAAAACAATGCATTATGATTACATTTCAACAAATGTAAGTAGCCAGTACTTGGCCTAGTGGCTTAGACAGTGGTTGGCAAGATTTTTTTTCCCCATGTGACTGCCTGTGTTTGAACGTCAGCTCTGGCTCCTGAATGCAGTTTGCTGTTAATGCAGACTTTAAGAGGCAAGGAAGATAGTTAAGTACATCAGTTCCTGCCTCTTCATGAGTAAGAATGAGAGCTGAAGTTGCACCTAGTAGATACTGTGGGTGGGGGGCTAACCTACAAGTGGGAATTTATCCTTTGTATCTAAAAGTCACCATTAATGAAACTAAACTTTCAAGAACCAAAAAATACGCCACTTAGCAAAGAATTTGTAAAGGTAATACACCAATATCCCTAGCAAGGAATTTTAAAGGTAATACACTAGTATCCATAGCTACACTTTATAAAATTTGTAAAATCACAGAACATATCGGACTCCCCTACCAAGTCAAAAGAAGGTTAAAAATGTGATCAATGAAGAGGATTAAATGATTAAAGCATCCAAAGGTGGATCTGAGCAACTGTGTATCTGATTCTATGTGAATTACTTAATTTTGAGGGACATGACTTCACAATGAAAAGACAGCCATCAGAGATATCCAAGATGACAGAATAGGGTATAGACACATTAATATAATCTGCTCTGGGATATGAAAAGAACAAAGGAAGGACTAGGTTTCCAGGGGTCTGACTGATGGAAATTTTCAGGGAGGAAGTCAAAAAAAATGAAGGCTCCATGGGACAAGAGGATAGAAAACAGAGAAACTGAGACACTGCTGCAGCCAGCCATGTGGCACAGCAAGCTGCTGGTTGTTAGCCACCGTCTTACTATGTCAAGGTGGGAAGTAATTGCAATGTACTCTACTACTCACAATTTTAACTGAGAGGGAAATCCACAGTCACTCAATAACTTTTACTTCAGCTTAGAGAGCTGACTGGGATCTGAACAACTGCTGGGCCTGGAGCAAGGAAACCATCTTGCTTCCTTCTCCTGTCCACTCCTGTAGAGTACCATACTTGGCGGCAGAAAGTTGTTCAGCATGCCTCTGTTCTACCAGCATCACCATCAGAGACAGGGCGACATAAGGGGCAAAGTACAGTTTTCCTACATCCTACAACAGTGGGGGTTTTTGGGCATTAGATCCAAAGCTCCACTCACACACTCCACCTGAGCAATGAGGATTCCCCTTAGCTTCTGGATGCTAACACTAGAAGCTAAAAAATCTGCTCCCATGCTGGGAGACCTGGGTAATGACCCCACTATACCCTGCAACACCAGAAATGTAACAATTTGTTCTAAATTTATTGGTGCCACTTGAATATACCTGGTGGACATAGGGAAAACCTACTTGCATTCCACCTCTGTGGACTCGTACCCTCCAGAGTAATATCTCCTGTATACCTTGGAGTCACTCTTTAGGACTGGAACATGATTCTGACACACATCGTTGTCCTAGGACTAGGAATGTTGGTATTGTAAGCCACAGCATCATTTGGACTCTCCTAGCAGGACCTGAGGAAGGGTCCTTCCATATCACAAAGTCCTTGAGCCACAGTAATTGGTGCCACTTGCCCCAGCATTACTCAGGCTTGCAATTAATCAACAAAAAGACTTATATTGGCTGAAAGGATAAAAGACCAGGACCCCACTATAAGCTGCCTACAAAAAAATTCACTTCAGAAAGACACATACAGACAGAAAGGGAAGGGATGGAAAAATATATACCAGGCAAAGGAAAAACAAAAGCAAGCAGGCATAGCTTTCTTTATATCAGATAAAATGGACTTTAAATCAAAAACTGAAAACAGATAAAAGATGGCATTATATTTTGATAAAACATTCAGTTCAGCAAGACATATCATAAACATATATGCACCTACCACAAGACCATCCGGATATATACAGGAAATATTATTACCTAAAGGAAGACACAGACTACAATAACAGTGGGTGACTTTTACACCCCACTCTCATTAATAGGTCATCCAGACAAAAATGAGGATACATCAGAGTTGAAACATACCATCGGAGATTCCAAAATGGTGAAATGGGGACAGGGCATTCTGCTCTAGGCTAGGAGAAATATTTTTAAGGGGAGATGCATTCTCTGGGGAGACTTGGAGAGAAAACTGCAGTGGAGATTCTCTGGAAGGAAGAGAGATGCCGTGGAACTGTGTGGAAGGTACAGATGTGCAGCAATGAGCACGGACATAACAAATGACCCCAGCAGCCCTGAGCCAAAGTGCCAGCTTTGGAAAGCAAGGTGAAATCAGACTGCAGTGGCCCATGCCACTAGAGATATAGCTGGAGGGAGAGCCTAGCAGACTACACTGTCTTTGAGTGTGCCCAGTGGAACAGGGTGTCAGATCACCCAGAGAAAAAGAAAAAGGGCATGTCTCTCTCCCCTTCCCTTTCCCCTCTCAACAATGGTGCTTGGCAACAGGCTATGAGAGGGCAGACACCATTTTGGACATAAGTAGGTAGCAGCAGCTGTAGATCTTGTGCACACTTCCAGCAACTGGCGAGGACAGTCACCATCTTGTCAGCAGAGACAACCACAGCAGCTCAAGTAAAACTGGTAGGGAAAGTCGCCATTTTGTCAGCAGGGGCAAATGTAGCAGCTCGGGGGCATAAAGCCAGACACACGTTGGGCAAAGGAGCCACTCTGACATTAATACCAACTGCAAAGACTACTATACATGCCCAGCCCAATTGTGAAATGAGTAGGGCTGTGAAATGAGTAGTAGCTGATGAGTATTGTGCACACATGTGATCCAGGGATTTTACCAGAGGGAAAAATATGCACTCTACACTGACTTTGTCTGGGAGAGTTGATGGGGGCTGGGCACCCACATATGACTGTATGCCCCCAGTCTCTCAATATATCACAGGCTCTGGGGCTCCAGAGCTCAAACCACCTAGGCAGAGCAGACACAGGCAGCTGGCTCTGGGAACATCTCAGCCTCTCTGTGGACAGGACAGGATAGCAGGGCACCCTGTGACTATAGGAGCCCTGAATGATGAGACTGTGGGAATTCTGTGACTACTTGAGAGGACACAGGGTATAGCTGGATCCCTAGGCAATCACTGTGTGCAGATCCACACACTCAGAGCTTCCTGATTGCCTGGGATGAGTCATTGAAGTGATATCTGTGCTCACACTGATGAATGCACAGATACTTTGTGCAGTTCTTGTGGAGGCAGGGATGAGCGTTGCACAAACTGAGTTAACAACCAGGCATGGATCACCTTGGAAGAGAAGAGGTGAGGGTGTGATTATGCCAACAGAGGTGACCATAACCCCCTTCTATTAGCTCTGTTAACAAAAGGAGATCTACCATGCCCAACTTGGATATCCACCCTGGATACTTGCCCCACCCTGGAACACTGACCAGAACTCCCTAACCATACCAGCAAAAAGAGCAGACATTCCACTAAGCCACAGAAGCCTAGTTCAAAGATAAAAGCCAGCACCGTGGCGCAGTAGGTTAATCCGCCTGCGCTGCCAGCATCCCATATGGGCGCCGGTTCTAGTCCTGGCTGCTACTCTTCCAATCCAGCTCTCTGCTGTGGCCTGGGAAAACAGTAGAAGATGGCCCAAGTCCTTGGGCCCCTGAACCCACATGGGAGACTGGGAAGAAGCACCTGGCTCCTGGCTTCGGATCGGCACAGCTCCGGCTATTGTTGCCATCTGGAGAGTGAACCAACGGATGGAAGACCTTTCTCTCTGTCTCTGTCTCTCCCTCTCACTGTCTGTATCTCTACCTCTAAAATAAATAAATAGAATCGTTTAAAAAAAGATAAAAGCCATCAGAGAGAAAAATCAACAACTATCTCCACAAATGTATTCAGAGGAAACTTCATAGCATTAAATGCTTATGTTAAAAAAGAGAAACGCCTCAAATTAAGATCTAATGATGCATCTGTAAGGCTTAGAAAAGCACGAAAAAATCAAACTTAAATTCATCAGGAGGCCGGCGCTGCGGCTCAATAGGCGCCGGCACACCGGGTTCTAGTCCCAGTTGGGGTGCCGGATTCTGTCCCGGTTGCCCCTCTTCCAGTCCAGCTCTCTGCTGTGGCCTGGGAAGGCAGTGGAGGATGGCCCAAGTGCTTGGGCCCTGCACCCACATGGGAGACCAGGAGAAGCACCTGGCTCCTGCCTTTGGATCAGCATGGTGCGCCGGCCCCAGCGCGCTGACCGCAGCGGCCATTGGAGGGTGAACCAACGGTAAAGGAAGACCTTCCTCTCTCTCTCTCTCTCTCTCACTGTCCACTCTGCCTGTAAAAAAATTCATCAGGAGGTGAGAAATAATATATATCAGAAACAAATAAATGAAAATGGAACTAAAAATAATAGAGACGATCAAAAAAAGCATAAAGTTAGTTTTTTGAGAGGATAAAGAAAATAGATAAATCTCTAGCCAGACTAAAAAGAAACAGTGTTTTTTTTTTTCTTCATACTACTTTTGAACTGTTTACTTAGTGTAGGGTTAATCTTATGAGTTTAAAGTAAACTGAAAATATATCTTTGTAAAGATTAAGAGTGGGAATATGAGAGGGAAGAGCAAGAAGGGTGAGAACATAGGCAGGAGTGAGGTTAGGGTGGGAAGTATCACTATGTTCTTAAATCTATATATGCTAAATACATGAAATGTGAATACCTTAAACAAAATTTAACATGAAATCAAATAAAAATTAATTTAAAAAGTAAGGAAATACAAAGAAAAAAGGAAAAACTAAAATAGACAAAATTGGGTAGTTCTAAGATAATGACAGGATAGTCTGATTTACATGGGCTGAAATTAATATTTAAAAAAGGAGAGAGAATAAACTATCAGGATAAAATTGTAAGAGGGCCACAGTGGGAGACCCTCCCAAAGTAGTAGGTGTGGTCCATATCTGTACTGAGAGAGCAAAAACACAACAGAAGATTCCCCGATTTGGAACCAGGGAGGAGGACGTCCACCCCGGCAAGCCAGGTGAGAGGGGATCCAACGGGCCCATAGAGCTGCTGATACAGTGGGAATGAGAGCTTAGTGAACTGCTTTTGTAGTCCCACGCAGATCCCCCAAAGTTGTGGGGAAAAAAGAAACAGGAAAAAAGGTGGCGCATCTCTCCCTCTCCCTCCACCTCCATTACAGCAGAGACATGTGGCTAGCAGAAGGAGAGCTGACACATACAACCTACCTAAATTGAGCCATGAAGACATAAAAAACCTAAATAGACTTGTAACCAAGACAGAAATTGAATCAGTAATAAAGGCCCTCCCAAAACAAACGAACAAACGAACAAACAAAAAGCCCAGGACCAGATGGCTTTACTGTTGAATTCTACCAGGCATTTTAAAACTAATTCCAATTCTTCTCAAACTATTCAAAACAACTAGAAGGGATGAAACCCTACCAAATTCTTCCTATGAAGCCAGCATCACCTTAATTCCTAAACCTGAGAAAGATATAATAGAGAAAGAGAACTACAGACCAATTTCCCTAACGGAAACAGATGTAAAAATCCTCAGCAAGATACTAGCCAATCGAATCCAGCAACACATCAGAAAGATCATTTATCCATATCAATTGGGATTTATCCCTGGTATGCAGGCATGGTTCAACATTCACAAATAATTCAATGTAATACATCACATCAACAAATTGAAGAAAAAAAAGCATATGATTATCTCAATAGACTCAGAGAAAGCATTTGATTAAATACAACACCCTTTCATGATGAAAACTCTAAGAAAATTGGGTATAGAAGGAACATTTCTCAACACAATCAAGGAAATTTATGACAAACCCACAGCCAGTATCCTATAGAATGGAGAAAAGTTGGAAGCATTCCCATTGAGCTCTGGAAACAGACAAGGATGCCCACTCTCACCAGTGCTATTCAATATAGTCCTGGAAGTTTTAGCCAGAGAAATTAGGTGAGAAAAAGAAATCAAAGGGATACAAATTGGGAAGGAAGGAGTCAAACTATCCAAATTCGCAGATGACATGATCCTATATATAGGGGATCTAAAAGACTCCACAGAGACTATAAGAACTCATAGAATAGTTTGGTAAAGTAGCAAGATAGAAAATCAACAGCCTTTGTATACATAGACAATGTTGCAGCTGAGAAAAAACTCCTAAGATGAACCCCATTCACAATAGCTACCAAAAAATAGAATATTTTGGAATATATCCATGGACATAAAATATCTCTATGATGAGAATCATAAAGCATTAAAGGAGTAGAAGAAGATAAAAAAAATGGAAAAATCTTCCATGTTCAAGGATTGGAAGAATCAATATTAAAATGTCCATACTATCAAAAGCAATTTACAGATTCAATGTGATTCCAATAAAAATACTAAGAACATTCTTCTCATATATAGAAAATTGTGCTGAAATTCATATGGAAACACTGGAGACCCCAAATAGCTAAAGCAATATTACAAAACAAAAACAAAGCCAGAAGCATCACCATATCAGACTTCAAGGCAGTTACAACCAAAACAGCCTGGTACTGATACAAAAACAGAAGGATAGAGCAATGGAACACAACAAAGATGCCAGTAATCAATCCAATCATTGACATCCAACTTATCTTCCACAAAAGAGCTGAAATTAATTCCTGAAGCAAGGATAGTCTCTTCAACAAATGGTGCTGATAAAACCAGATCTCCACATGTAGAAGTATGAAGCAAGACCCCTACCTTACACTTAACACAAAAATCCACTCAAAATGGATTAAAGCCCTAATTCATGATCCGATACCATCAAATTATTAGAGAACATCAAAACTCTGCAAGACATGGACATAGGTAAAGAGTTCTTGGAAAAGTCCCCATAGGCACAGGCAGTCAAAGCCAAAATCAACAATAGGGATTACATCAAATTGAGAAGCTTCTGCACTGCAAAAGAAACACTGAGTAAAGTGAAGAGGCAACAGACAGAATGGGATAAAATATTTCAAACTATACAACCACTAAAGGAATAATAACCAGAATATATAAAGAGATCAAGAAATTAAACAACAACAAAACAACCCAGTTAAGAAATGGGCAAAGGACTTAAACAGCCATTTTTCAAAAGAGGGAATCCAAATGGCCAACAGACAAATGAAAAAATCCTCAGGCTCACTAGCAATCAGGGAAATGCAAATCAAAACCACAATGAGGTTTCAACTCACCCCAGTTAGAATGGCTTTCATACAAAAATCAACAAAAAACTGACACCATAAACAAGAGTGTCAATTTGTTAAGTCAACAACAGGAGTCACTGTGTATTTACTCCTCATGTAGGATCTCTGTCCTTAATGTGTTGTCCGATGTGAATTAATGCTATAACTAGTACTCAAACAGTATTTTACACTTTGTGTTTCTGTGTGGGTGCAAACTGTTGAAATCTTTACTTAATATATGCTAAACTGATCTTCTGTATATAAAGAGAATTGAAAATGAATCTTGATGTGAATGGAATGGGAGAGGGAGCAGGAGAGGGGAGGGTTGTGGGTGGGAGGGAAGTTATGGGGGGAAAAAGCCATTGTAATCCATAAGCTGTACTTTGGAAATTTATATTTATTAAATAAAAGTTTAAAAAAAATAAAACAAATGCTGCCATTGATATGGGGAAAAAGGTAACATAATCCCCTGTTGGTGGGAATGGTAAAGCTACTATGGAAGACAGTAAGGAGATATCTCAGAAATCTGAGACAGAAAACTGAATATAAACCTACCATATGACCCAGCCATTCCACTCCTGGGAATTTACCCAAGGGAAATGAAATAAGCATATGAAAGAGTTTTCTGTACCCCTATGTTTACTGCAGCTCAATTCACAATAGATAAGACATGGGATAAACTCAAATGCTCGTCAACTGAAGACTGGATAAAGAAATCATGGGATATGTATGCCACGGAATACTATCCAGTGGTTTAAAAAAAAAAGAAAAAAAAAAACAAAATCTGATCATTCGTAAAAAAAAATGGATGAAATGGAAAACATCATACTTAGTGAAATAAGCCATCCCAAAGGGACAAATACCTTATAGTCTCCTGACCTGGAGACTATACAATCTGTAGAAGTAAATAGACACTTTGAGAAGCAATGACCTTAAACAGCCCTTGACTGTTGAGGAACAGTTTTTTCTTTTTTCTTTTCTTTTTTTTTTTTTTTGGTTTTCCATACTATTTGTTGAACTCTTTACTCAACATAGAGATAATCATATGTATATAAAGTTAATTGAAAATAGATCTTAGTAACAAATAAGAGTGGGAATAGAGAGGAAGGAGGAAGGGGGTAGAAGTATGGGTGGGAGCGTGGGCATGGTTGGAGGAATCATATTGTTCCTAAAGTTGTGATTCTGAAATGTATGAAGCTTGTAACTGCAAATTGTTCTTCATACATTCCTACAAACTTACTTCTAAGGGTACAGTTTAAAAACTTACCATGGGACCCCAAATCCCCTTAAGCTGGGTAGTAAAAATAGCATTTAAGTGTTAAAGTGAGCATATGGTTAGATTAAGAGATAAAGTGATGATATAGATAGGATTAAGTGTTAAAGTGATCATATAAATAGGATTAAGTGTTTAGTAGTAGTAATAGAATTAAAAAGGAGTGAATGCTCCAACATGGGAAGCAGTCCTTACAACAGATTCATAGAATGACAATCTCTTTAAATAGCACTGTGATCTCACAATCAGCCCTTAAGGCATTCTGGTCTGGCTGAAAAGACTATGAGAGCATTTCAGGCATGGAAAACCAAAACCATGTGGCAAAAAGTGCCCTACATGAAGGACCTCTGTGGGTGAGACCCCAGTGGAAAGAAGTGGTCATCAAAGAAGGATATACTTTACTCTGAAGGGAGGAGAGAACTTCAACTTTGCTTACGGCCTTGTCTGAATATGGAAGGAGATTGAATCAGTAATAAAAATCCTCACAACTGAGAAAAGCCAAGGATCAGATTGTTTCACTGCAGAATTCTACCAGATATTTATTTCCAATTCTTCTTGGTAAATCGGCAGGATATAAAATCAACACAGAAAAATCAATAGCTTTTATATACACAGGCAACACCATAGCTGAGAAAGAACTTCCAGTATCAATCCCATTCACAATAGCTACAAAAAACACCTTGGAATAAATGTACCCAAGGAGGCCAAAGATTTCTATGATGAAAATTACAGAACATTAAAGAAAGAAATAGAAGAAGACATAAAAATGGAAAAATCTTTCATGTTCGAGAATTGGGAGAATTAATATCATCCAACTGTCCATACTACCGAGAGCAACTTACAGACTCAATGCCATCCCAAACAAAATACCAATGACATTCTTCTCAGATTTAGAAAAATTTTATGCTAAAATTCATATAGAAACACAAGAGACTGCGAGTTGCCAAAGCAATCTTACACAAAACATAAACCCCACAAAGCCAGAGGCATCACTATGCCAGATTTCAAGACATACTACAAGACAGTTATAATCAAAACAGCCTGGTACTGTGAAAAATAGATGTGTAGACACATGGAACAGAATAGAAACTCCAGAAATCAATCCACACATCCACAACCAACTAGTCTTTGACAAAGGAGCTAAAATAAATCCCTGAAACAAAGACAGTCTCTTCAACAAATGGTGCTTGGGAAACTGGATATCAGCATGCAGAAGTATGAAACAAGATCACTTCCTTACACCTTACACAAAACTCCCTTCAAAATGAATCAAAAACCTAAATCTGCGACCTGATATGATCAAATTATTAGAGAACATTGGGGAAACACTGCAAGACATTGGTATAGGCCAAGATTTCTTGGAAAAAAATCCCAGATGCACAAACAATGAAATGAGATTATACCAAGCTGAGACACTTCAGCACTGCAAAAAGAAACACTCAGTAAAGTGAAGATGAAACTGACTGTATGGGAGAAAATATCTGCAAACTATGAAACTGATAAAGGATTAATATCCAGAAGCTATCAAGAGGTCAAGAAACTCAATAAAAACAAAACAAACAGTCCAGTTAAGAAAAGGGCCAAGGACTTGAACAGGCATTTTTCAAAAGCGGAAATTCAAAAGACCAACAGACATGTGGAAAAATGATCAAGATCAGTATCCATCAGGGTAATGCAAATAAAAACCACAATGAGGTTTCACTTCACCCCAGTTAGAATACACACAAGTCAACAAACCATAAATGTTGGTGAGGATGTGTGGAAACAAAGTACCCTAATCCACTGCCAGTGGGAACATAAACTGGTGCAGTCATTGAGGAGATACTTCAGGAAGCTGAAAATAATCTACCATATGACCCAGCAATCCCACTCCTGAGAATTTACCCAAACAAAATGAAATAAGCATATTAAAGAGTTATATGTGCCCCCATGTTTACTACAGCTCAATTCACAATATCATAAAATCAATGCACAAAAATCAACAGCCTTTGTATACACAGACAATGCCATGGCTGAGGAAGAACTTCTAAGATCAATCCCATTCACAATAGCTACAAAAACAATCAAATACCTTGGAATAAACTTAACCAAGGACGTTAAAGATATCTACGATGAAAATTACAAAACCTTAAAGAAAGAAATAGAAGAGGATACCAAGAAATGGAAAAATCTTCCATGCTCATGGATTGGAAGAATCAATATCATCAAAATGTCCATTCTCCCAAAAGCAATTTATAGATTCAATGCAATACCAATCAAGATACCGAAGACCTTCTTCTCAGATCTGGAAAAAATGGTGCTGAAATTCATATGGAGACACAGGAGACCTCGAATAGCTAAAGCAATCTTGTACAACAAAAACAAAGCCGGAGGCATCACAATACCAGATTTCAGGACATACTACAGGGCAGTTGTAATCAAAACAGCATGGTACTGGTACAGAAACAGATGGATAGACCAATGGAACAGAATAGAAACACCAGAAGTCAACCCAAACATCTACAGCCAACTTATATTTGATCAAGGATCTAAAACTAATTCCTGGAGCAAGGACAGTCTATTCAATAAATGGTGCTGGGAAAACTGGATTTCCACGTGCCGTATCATGAAGCAAGACCCCTACCTTACACCTTACACAAAAAATCACTCAACATGGATTAAAGACCTAAATCTACGACCTGACACCATCAAGTTACTAGAGAACATTGGAGAAACCCTTCAAGATATTGGCACAGGCAAAGAATTTCTGGAAAAGCCCCAGGAGGCACAGGCAGTCAAAGCCAAAATCAACTATTGGGATTGCATCAAATTGAGAAGTTTCTGTACTGCAAAAGAGTCAGGAGAGTGAAGAGACAACCGACAGAATGGGAACAAATATTTGCAAACTATGCAACAGATAAAGGGTTAATAACCAGAATCTACAAAGAGATCAAGAAACTCCACAAAAACAAAACAAACAACCCACTTAAGAGATGGGCCAAGGACCTCAATAGACATTTTTCAAAAGAGGAAATCCAAATGGCCAACAGGCACATGAAAAAATGTTCAAGGTCATTAGCAATCAGGGAAATGCAAATCAAAACCACAATGAGGTTTCACCTCACTCCGGTTAGAATGGCTCACATGCAGAAATCTAACAACAACAGATGCTGGCGAGGATGTGGGGAAAAAGGGACACTAACCCACTGTTGGTGGGAATGCAAACTGGTCAAGCAACTATGGAAGTCAGTCTGGAGATTCCTCAGAAACCTGAAGATAACCCTACCGTTCGACCCAGCCATCCCACTCCTTGGAATTTACCCAAAGGAATTTAAATTGGCAAACAAAAAAGCGGTCTGCACCCTAATGTTTATTGCAGTTCAATTCACAATAGCTAAAACCTGGAACCAACCTAAATGCCCATCAACGGTAGACTGGATAAAGAAATTATGGGATATGTACTCTTTAGAATACTATACCGCAGTAAGAAACAACGAAATCCAGTCATTTGCAACAAAATGGAGGAATCTGGAACACATCATGCTGAGTGAAATAAGCCAGTCCCAAAGGGACAAATATCATATGTTCGCCCTGATCGGTGACAACTGACTGAACACCAAAAAGGAAACCTGTTGAAGTGAAATGGACACTATGGGAAATGGTGACTTGATCAGCATAGCCCTGACTGTTAATGAACAACTTAATACATTATCCCTCTTAGTAGTTTTTTTGTCTGTTCTACTTAATATGACTGGTTTAATTCTGTAATTAATACACAGTTATTCTTAAGTGTTGAAATTTAACTGAAATGTGATCCCTGTTAAACATAAGAGTAGGAACAAGAGAGGGAAGAGATGTACAATTTGGGACATGCTCAAGCTGACTTGCCCCAAATGGTAGAGTTAGAAACATACCAGGGGACTCCAATTTAATCCCATCAAGGTGGCATGTACCAATGCCATCTCACCAGTCCAAGTGATCAATTTCTGTTCACAATTGATCATAATGAAAGGACTAAGAGTCAAAGGGAGCACATAAACAAGTCTAGTACCTGCTAATACTAACCAATAGAATAAATAAAGGGGAGAATGATCCAACATGGGAAGCGAGATACTCAGCAGACTCATAGAATGGCGGATGTCCTAAATAGCACTCTGGCCTCAGAATCAACCCTTAGGCATACGGATCCGGCTGAAAAGCCCACGAGACTATTTCAGGCATAGAAAGCCAAGACACTCTGTCAAAAAAAAAAAAAAAACTAAATGAAAGATCTCTGTGAGTGAGATCCCAGTGGAAAGAACAGGTCTTCAAAGAAGGAGGTACCTTTCTCTGAAGGGAGGAGAGAACCTCCACTTTGAATATGACCTTGTCTAAACAAGATAAGAGTCGGTGAACTCAAAAGGCTTCCATAGCCTTGGAAACTCATGACTGGTGCATAGGGAGATTACTGATGCCATAAACAGGAGTGTCAATTTGTAAAGTCAACAACAGGAGTCACTGTGCACTTACTCCTCATGTAGGATCTCTGTCCTTAATGTGCTGTACATTGAGACTTAATGCTATAATGAATACTCAAACAGTATATTTCGCTTTGTGTTGCTATGGGGGTGCAAACTGTTGAAAGCTTTACTTAATGTATACTATACTGATCTTCTGTAAAAAAAAAAAAGAAGAAGAAATTATCAATTCCCAACTTGACTCTCACTGGGATTAAACATGACAATAGGTCTGATCTGATTTCATCATCATTTAAAAAATCATCTATTATTTTTCACTTTATGTTTGTGTGGGAGCTAACTGTTGAAATCTTTACTTAATGTATGCTAAACTGATCTTCTGTATATAAAGAGAATCGAAAATGAATCTTGATGTGAATGGAAGGGGAGAGGGAGTGGGAAAGGGGAGGGATGCGGGTGGGAGAGATGTTATGGGGGGGAAGCCATTGTAATCCATAAGCCGTACTTTGGAAATTTATATTCATTAAATAAAAGTTAAAAAAATATCTAGGATATGGAATTAACCCATATGTCCATCAACCAATGACTAGATAAAGAAAATGTGGTTTATATATACTATGGTATACTACTCAGCCATAAAAATAATTAAATCCAGTCTTTTGCACCAAATAGATGCAACTGGAAACGATTTTATTTAATGAAATAAGCCAGTCCCCAAAAGACAAACACCATACATTTTCATTACAAAAAATGTAATGCATATGAACAAAACTGACATTTTGAGATTTGATTATTGTTTACAGCCCTCGTCTCTACAATTGAAGAACAGAGTATTTTTCCTTCTTACCATTTGTTGAATTATTTACTTAGTGGAGGGTTAAGCTTATGAGTATAAAATTAACTGAAAATATGTCATTGCAAAACTTAAAATAATATGAAAGGAAGTAGGAGGGAGAGTAGGAGCCTGGGCTGGAATGAGGATAGTGTGGGAAGTATCACTATATTCTTAAATCTGTATATACGAAACACATGAAATCTGTACATCTTATATAAATAAAAATAGTATTCATGAAAAATAAAGAGAATGCATAGAATTAAAAAAAAGATGGCCACAGTTCCCCTTGATAGGATTAATATAAATTTGGCTACTGATGATAAATCTTGGGAATGATAAAATGAAAAATAACATATTTCATTAATTATGATATATTACATTTTGATTACTAGGTATACATATGAGTAATCTGGTCAGAACTGAAATAGACTACTAGTACATTTTAGGAATATAGTTCGAGCACAATCAATGCCTTGTTTCAAAGTGCTCCATAACCTCTCCATGCAGAATTAATCACTGGTCTCTTCATATTCTCATTGAATTTACTATATGCCCTTAATATTATACACACATTTTTACATTTTTATTTTAGTGAACCAGCTACATTTCTCCTCTGCTGCACCATAAACTCTACAGTAAATATCACCTTTGTTGGTTTTATTTCAAATTTATTAGTTGAAAACAATCAAATAACATGGTTGTTTAGTAGGAAATTGTTATGTAACATCTAACATGAAGCTGGAGGATCTCTCACTTTCATGATATGTGCAAGCAGCCGTGTAATCATCCAAAATATGAAAATCCCTGAATTCAGCAGATACCTAGACAGACAATACCACTACACACTAAAATTATCAACTTTTGAGGTTTAAGTATATATTATATTTGTTTAAATATATAATGTGTCATTCTAGTAGTGAACTATAAAATGATCCCTGAAAGTATAGTCTTGTGTCATTCTAATAATTTCTGGTGCTATGAACCATTTCCTGTGTGGGGCATCAAATTGTGCATTTTGAGTTACAACCTGTACTGTAAAGACTCTAAGAGTGAGATAAGAAGAATATTTGTTGACAGGGAATAATAGAGTCATTAAAAGAATAAAGTAGGTCACAATACTACAAATAAAAAGTATTTTCAGGGGTTGGTATTGTGTCCCAGTGCATTAAACTTCCACTTAAAATACTAGCATCCCATATCAGAATGCCTGTTTGAGTCCCAGCTACTCTGCTTCCAATCCAACTCCTTGCTGAGAAGGCAGTGGAAGACAGTCCAGGTATGTGGGCCTCTACTACCCATACAGAAGACCTGATGAAGTTCCTAGCTCCCAGATTAACTATGTGGTCATTTTGAGAGTGAACCAGTAGATGGAAGATATCTCTATCTCCTTCAACCTCTCCCTGTCTCACTGACTTTCAAATAAATAAATAAATGTTGTTTAAAATATTCTCATTTTAGTAGCAATATCATATATGCATACATATATACAGTTTTATATGAAGATAAATATTCTTGAAAGATACACAATAAGTTGCTTATAGTATTAACCTTAGTTGGTGGAAATGTAGTGGTTTTATTTTTATTCTGTTTTGCTTTATATATCTGATTTTCCACAATGTACTTATACTGCTTTTGTAATAATCAAGTACCAAAAAATAAGTAAATCTCCTAACAAGAATAATTGTGGGCTGGCACCACGGCTCACCTGCAGCGCCGGCACACCGGGTTCTAGTCCCAGTCGGGGTGCCGGATTCTGTCCCGGTCTCTCCTCTTCCTATCCAGCTCTCTGCTATCGCCCGGGAGTGCAGTGGAGGATAGCCCAAGTTCTTGGGCCCTGCACCCACATGGGAGACCAGGAGAAGCACCTGGCTCCTGGCTCCGCAGCAGCCATTGTGGGGTGAACCAATGGAAAAGGAAGACCTTTCTTTCTGTCTCTCTCACTGTCCACCCTGCCTTTAAAAAAAAAAAGAAGAAGAATTGTGTTATAGAGAGGAAGATAATTAGTATACTATAAGTAGCTGGTACAAAAGTTAGTAATATTAATAATCTTTAAAAAGTCATGAAAAATACAGGATGGATGTTTGGCATAGTGGTTAAGGTACCATTTGGGATGCCCCCATCCCATATCAGAGTTCCTGGATTCAACTCTTGGCTCCACTCCTGATTCCATCTTCCTGCTATGTCTCATTCTATTTCTTGGCCTTTCAAATAACTACATAATTAAAAATTAAATAACTGAATTTTTAAAAGTCAGATCACATGTGTACTATAAAAATATGCAAAGATTTTACTTTTTGCACCAAAATTTTATTTTCCCATCTTCATAAAGTTTTTAAAGTACTCTGATAAAAGGTCAAGTTTGTAGAAGTTAAGCTAATCATCCATGGCTTTTCAATAAGCAAATGATAGAACTAGGATTTAAACCCATATCTGTAGGGTTCTAAATTAATAGTTATTTCATTTTGGTTCTACAGATCCAGGATCATCCATGGGCAAAGCAATTAGTTCATGATAGTTTCTGGCCAAACCACATAATACAATATCATAAATCACCATCAATACTCTGTGATCTATTTCGGCATATACTTCATCGATTAACACAGTCCTTATCACATTCACTAAATTTATGCCAAGGAATTGATTTATTTGTCATTGTATTGGACACCCCAGTGCATGTATGTATTAGGTGTTGCTATGAAAGAGTTTACATTCAAATCGATGGAGAGGGGACTAGATACTCATATAGTTAACTGCTATTTCAACCTGAAAACATTAGAATAAATCTAGTACCAAAATGTTCCCTATGAAAGCATGGACAATTTAAGTGATTCATACTGTTTAATAGAAACAAATGTAGAAAAAAGACATATGCTAGTGTTTGGAAGTAGCTTGTCCCACGGGAGTTTATGTGTTAGAATTTCGATAATCAGTGTGATGATATTAAGAGATTTTGAGACCTTTAAGTGGCAGGGCCTAGTGGGAAGTCTTTAAGGCATAGAGGCCAGGGCCCTTTGAATGGACTAATGCAATTCTTGTGGTACCACAGTTTCACTCTTGGTTTCTGTTTTGTTATGTGATCTCTCAATATCACAAGGTCCCACCATGAAACCTTCCACCATTGAGCCAATGTCAGAGGCATGGATTTGAACAGCCAGAACTGGGAGTTAAATAAATCTTTTTTTTTCTTTAAAAAAATGCCATGCCTCAGATTATTTCCCTATAGTAACAGGGTTAATACAGCATATGAAATAAAGACTATCTGTTTGCAAAAAAGAACCATGCAGTACTATACAGCAGTAAAAAAAAAAAAAAGAAAAATGAAGTCTGGTCATTTGCAACAAAATGGAGGAATCTGGAAAATATCATGCTAAGTGAAATAAGCCAGTCCCAAAGGGACAAATATCATATGTTCTCCCTGATCGGTGAAAACTAACTGAGCACCTAAAAAGAAACCTGTTGAAGGGAAATGGACACTACGAGAAACAATGACTTGATCAGCCCTTGTCCTGACTGTCGAGGAACAACTTACTACTTTATTCCTTTTAGTATTTTTTTGTTCTACTTAATACCATTGGTTGAACTCTTCAATTAACACACAATTATTCTTAGGCGTTTAAATTTAACTGAAAAGTGATCCCTGTTAAATATAAGAGTGGGAATAAGAGAGGGAGGAGATGTACAGTTCGGCACATGTTCACTCGGACTTACCCCTAATGGTAGAGCTAGAAACGTGCCAGGGGATTCCAATTCAATCCCATCAAGGTGGCATTTACCAATGCCATCTTACTAATCAAAGTGATCAGTTTAAGTTCATAATTGATCACACTGATAGGACTAAGAGTCAAAGGGATCACATAAACAAGACTAGTGTCTGCTAATAATAACTGATAGAATTAAAAGGGAGAGAACAATCCAACATGGGAAGCGGGATACACATTCTATGAGCAGACTCATAGAATGGCAGATTCCTAAACAGCACTCTGGCCTCAGAACCAGCCCTTAAGGCACGCGGATCTGGCTGAAAAGCCCATGAGGGTATTACAGGCATGGAAAGCCAAAACACTCTGGCAAAAAACAATCACCTAAATGAAGGATCTCTGTGAGTGAGATCCCAGTAGAAAGAACGGGCCATCAAAGAAGTCAGTACCTTTCTCTGAAGGGAGGCGAGAACTTCCACTTTGACTATGACCTTGTCTAAATAAGATCGGAGTCGGTGAACTCAAAAGGCTTCCATAGCCTTGGCAACTCATGACAAGAGCCTCGGATGATTACTGACATAAATAAGACTGTCAATTGTTAAGTCAACAACGGGAGTCACTGTGCACCTACTCTCCATGTAGGAACTCTGTCCTTAATGTGTTGTACTATGCGAATTAACAGTAAAACTACTACTCAAACAGTACTCTATACTTTATGTGTCTGTGTGGGTGCAGTCTGTTAAAATCTTTACTTAGTATATACTAAGTTGATCTTCTGTATATAAAGATAATTGAAAATGAATCTTGATGAAGAATGGGATGGGAAAGGGAGGGGAGATGGGATGGTTGTGGATGGGAGGGAGGTTATGGGGGGAAAAGCCACTATAATCCAAAAGTTTTACTTTGGAAATTTATATTTATTAAATAAAAGTTGAAAAAAAAGAACCATGCAATTAAAGAGACTCCCTTCCTATGGTCCAGCCTGACCATCTTTGCCCTTTCACTGTTGCAAAATTCCAAGCCAGGTATTTGTGGGTTCATGGCCGGCTAGTAGTAGGAAATAACTGTAAATAGCCCATTTAGTAACTTTCAGAATAGCACCCATTAAAGGCAAACCTCTATGACCTATGCTGTATCTTTCAGTGGCTCCCATGGCAACATGTTTAAGACATCTGGGCTACCTCATACTTGCAGAGAATAGAAGCTGTCAGTAAAACATTTGGGGTAGGATGAGGCGAATCATGAACTTCTTTCTAAAATCACTCCAAAATGGATATTAATGAAAAATAATGACAACTTGCACCATGCTGAATACAGATGGATAAAAATCAACCTCTAGGGATTAAATTTTGTTAAAGTAGAATATATTTACCAGATTATTTTGCTCCCAGAGTATATACCTCAATTTATTTCAGTGAATATATCCTATTAGTAAATCTGTTTTCCTTTTTAAAAAGATAGAAATTAACCCATTCTAAGCAATAAAGTTATAAATTTTTGAGCCAGAAAAATAATTGAGGAAACTTATGTAAATAATTGGAAAGCAAACAATTTTATGCATAACTTTATGTAACAATGTTTTCCAGGAAGCAGTGATAGGTAATTTATATATAAATATTTGAGTCTAGGATCATCTTTTGTATTTTAAACTAAGTTGTATTTATGGGTGTTCTGAAGTTTTGACTTTTGTCAACTATTTCACACTCACAGATAACACAAGTAATTGTACATCTTTATATTACTGTCCTAAAAGTGGACAATATTTTGAAGAACTAGATATCTACAAGATACAAATACAAATAGGCTTCTAATTTTTTGAAAACTTAAGTAACGTGATTTGGCATGAGACATACCTCAAACTATCAGAAAGTCCAGTCAATGAAGAAAAACAAAGTAAGAAAACTAAAGTAAAAATATGTATTCCATTCCCTTTCTAAAATTTCACCCCAAGTAGAAAGTGGTATAAATGTTTTCTGGGGCCAGAGCTGTGGCATAGGTTAAACCTTCTCCCTCTAGGTAACTCTAACTCCGTTGCAGCCATTTGGGAAGTGAGCTAGCAGATGGAAGATTCCTTTCTCTCTCTCTCTCTCTCTCTCTCTCCCCTCACTCTCGCTCTCTCACTCTCGCTCTCCTTTTAGGTAACTCTAAGCTTCAAATAAATAAATCTCTCAAAAAAGGAAAATATTTTTATCTGAATGTCCACAATTACAAAAATACAATAAAAGTATCCTATTACCTACAAGAAGATAAGCAATTATTAAGGTAAAGTTCTTCAGTAACCTGCATGGAAATTTTTATCAAATATCTCTACATTTATTTAAGTTAAAATACAAGCTATCAACAACAGGAGTCACTGTGTACTTACTCCTCACGTGGGATCTCTGTCCTTAATGTGTTGTCCAATGTGAATTAATGCTATAACTAGTACTGAAATAGTATTTTACACTTCATGTTCTGTGTGGGTACAAACTGATGAAATCTTTACTTAATACATACTAAATCGATCTTCTGTATATAAAGAGAATTGAAAATGAATCTTGATGTGAATGGAATGGGAGAGGGAGCAGGAGATGGGAGGGGTACGGGTGGGAGGGAAGTTATGGGGGGAAAAAGCCATTGTAATCTATAAACTGTACTTTGGAAATTATATTCACTAAATAAAAATTTTAAAAAATACAAACTGTCTATAAAACAAGATCTTTCCAAGTTATTTCTGGCCTATGTCAGTGCCCTGCAGACACCTACACACACACCCCGTCCCCACTCCCACTCTATCTCTTTGCCCGCTTACCAGCCGCCCTGATGGATTCCAAGGAAGGTTTTTAAGGAATGAAGGAGCACTATGAGATAAGCAGGAACAAAGCAGGAGGCAGTTGGAAAATTACTAACCCTCAAATGGCAAAACCCTGGGACTTTGAAATCGAGGACAGCCAAGCGTGAGGCTCGCTCATGCAAACGGCGGGCTCGTGCATGATCCAGGCGGGCTCGTGCATGCTCCAGGCATGCTTGCGCATGCTCTAGGTGAGCTCACGCATGCCCCAGGCTGTCCCTGACCATCCCCAACCCCATTCCCAGGACTGGGCGAGGCTGCCCATGATTCACGGAACACATGCTCTGGGAGGATTTAAGTGTCTGTGCTCAGTTCTGTCTCTCTTGTGGTTCTCCTAACAGGAGAATCTAAAAGGTTGATATAGCTGCCTTTCACGTTTGCATCTTCTTCTTCATACCTGCCCCCAGTATTTAAATGCTCTCACGTTTCTCTATTTTTTAGGGTTCCCACTTAGCAAAATGGCGAGGTTAGAACTGCTCATTAGAGTTCTCCGCTTGTGAACCTTTTTTTCCCAGGAGCCGGTTTAAGTAATGGCAATTATAGTCACCTGGTCCATTGTTACTCAAGAACTGAACATCTTAGCTGAGTCTCCTGCCTCACTTTCCATATCCCACTCATGACAGTGCACATTCCACATTTCACCCATTGTCATGGGCATTTTGCCACTAGGACACAACTGCTCTGGTCTTGTGACATAATAGACTTAAGCCAATAGTGTTCCAATACCGTACTTTTGGAAATCCTTTAAGAAAATATTTTGAGGGGTCAGCGCTGTGCTGTAGCCAGTGAGGATGCCACCTTAAGTGCCAACATCCCATATGGGCACGGATTTGAGTCCTGGCTGCTCCACTTCCAATCCAGCTCTTTGCTATGGCCTGGGAAGGCAGTGGGAAATGGCCCAAGTCCTTGGGCCCCTGCAGTGGGGTAATGGACCTGGAAGAAGCTCCTGGCTCCTGTCTTCAGAACCACTCAGCTCCGGCCATTGAGGTCATTTGGAGAGTGAACCAGCGGATGGAAGACACCTCTCTCTCGCTCTCTCTCTCTCTGCCTTTCAAATAAATAAATAAATAAATCTTTTAAAAATATTTTGAGCTCTCCTACTAACAACTTACTTTCTTACTCTTTTGTTACTTATTATGCACACTTTTTCCCAAGTGATTTTCAATTCTGTTTTAGATATCAAATTAAGGATGAGGATTATTACCTCAGAGAATATGCTACAGATTCTGATGAAGACTACAAAAATCTTTATCTCCCTAATGTGGCTTCCAAGGAATGATCAATCAGTCAATTGATCTATGTTTTGATGAATTTGTTTAAAATATCATTTTCTTTAGTCATACTTAATGTAAAATACACAAATTTCAAATTTCCGAAAATCATAATATTCTATGGTGCTTTAAAGGAAAATTGTTCTGAGAGTGATTTTAAAAATTGTGGTAAAATTTAGAAGATGCTCTAGAATTTTAATATTTGGATCATTATTCAATGTTATTTTGCTATTCTTGATTACTGATATAGACTGCCTGCAGACAGTTGACTGAAGTACACACTAACTCTGTTACATGCCCCTAAAGGTTTTCTGAAAACTCTAGTGATGTGCCTGTATATTTTCCCTGGTATTTATCCCTCATGTGTCTCCCTCTTATTAAATGCTGCACACACTTCAGTTGGTAATTTAAATTCAAAGAGATTTACCACACTTAAAGTCAAAAGGTTATTTGAAAAATCACCTCCATGCCTATAAAGCATTACAAATTACAAATATCAACAATGATTTTCAGTGTTTAAAACTATTAATTTACTGCGAGTAAATCAAGAACAAAAGAATATAATGGAAAATAGTTACTGTGAAAAAAATATTTTATAAAACATTTTAAATCTCAATGTTTTCACAGGAAATGCTTAATTTCCAGCTCTACATAAAATATGTACATTTTCCTTCATCTCCTAGCATCACCTTAGGCTTCTAGTATCAAACACATATAGATGTTTATGAACTTGGCTAAGCACTATCGTCTGACTTAGAAATGAATTAGGGCAAAATTTCAGAAAAAAGGGAGGCAGGACTGGGGCAGATATTTGTCATTGACATTAAAATATCATTTGGAACATTGACTTCCCATATCAGAGTGCCTGGATTTAAATCCCATGGCTGCTTAGGATTCCAGCTTCCTGAGAGTGCATACTCTGGAAGGCAGCTGGTGATATAGTTGAGTCCCTGCCACTGACATGAGAAACTTGGATTGAGTCTGGCTCCTAGCCACAGAATGGCCCAATCTAGGCTGCTGTGGGCATTTTGGGAGGGAACCAGGATATTGAGGATATTTCATTCTCTATTTTGTTCAAATAAGTAAAAAGTAAAAACAAAAAGTTATTTTAAGGAGGCGGGTGAGACAAAACAGAATTATGTATTAAAAGTAAATATTTATTTATTGAAAACCTTGAACTTTAAATCTCCAGAGGCAAGTATATTTATTCAGTAAATATTTACTGAATATGTTTTATTTTACAGGTCATCATGGAGAAATGAGGGAATACAAAGATGAAATGTACATTCTCTGCTCTCAATAAATTAACAACTTAATTGGAAAATCATATATGCACACAATGCATTTATCATATAACAATAAACTGAAATTACTAAAGCAGTCATCAGGAATTAAGTTGTATTTTTCTGTAATGCTAAATACAAATTTAATATCATTTATTTCACAAGTGGTTTTGATTTGTGACATAACAGCATGTAGTCTCTAGACACAAAGGCAGCTTGTGAGTCCCAAAACATTAAGAAACAACAGGGCAGAAGGGAGGCAATGTGTCATGGAACTTTAATTCATGCCTACAATACAACCATGCCATATGGGTGCTGTTTCCCATCTCAGCATCTCGACTTGCAATACAACTCCCTGCTAATGCACATGGGAAAGGATCAAAAGATGGTCCAGGTGCTTGGACTAGAGGAAACAACTGGCTTCAGCCTGGCCCAGCCCTGGACATTGTGGTCATCTGGGGAGTGAACCAGCAGATGGAAGATTTTCTCCCTCTCCCTCTCCCCTCTCCCTCTCCCTCTCCCGCTCCCTCTCTCATTAACTCTGCCTTCAAAAAATGAATAAATCTTAAAAATCATTAAAGAAAAATAGACATAACATAATACTAATCCAAAGTCAGCACAATCCACCTTGCTTTGAGTAAGGGAAAATTTCATTTCCCACTTAAGATGTTCTAACATATACAGAAGTACAAACTGTTTCCACTCTAGTCCAGTATTTGCATTTAACCTGAGACCCAAGGTAACTTTCATCAAACAAATCTCATTTATTTTTCATTTCCAGCTTATCTATGAATTTAATAATATCCAATTCAAAAGTCCGGCACAGTTTTTAGAACAGCAAAAGAACTTAGTTATATTTCAGTGCATAAATTCTGTACAAGCAAAACACAGGTAGTAAAGTAGACCCAAAAAACATGGTATTTCATTTGCAATGCATGAAATATATTAACTCCCTTAATCATAAATGAGCTCTTCGAACATAGTAACAAAGAGAGGATAATCACAAGGTAAGTGCAGACATTGTGGCACAGTGTGTAAAGCCACCGCATGCAATGCTGGCATCCCTTTGGACACCAGTTTGAGTGCCGGCTGCTCCACTTCCAAGACAGCATCCGGCTAATGCACCTTGGAAAGCAGCAGAAGATGGCTCAATTGCTTGGGGGCCCTAAATGTATGTGGGGGGAGGCCTGGGAGAAGCTTCTGGCTCCTGGCTTCTCCTTATTCCAGCCCTGACTGCTGCAGATATTTGGGGAGTGAAACAACAGATGGAAGATCTCCTCTCTCTTCTCTGTCTCTCTTTCTCTTGCTCTCTCTCTTACACACACACACACACACACACACACACATAACACACAAATGCACTCTGCCTTAAAAAACTAATAAATCTTCTAAAAATCATTAAAGAAAAAGAGATGTGGAATAATACTGATCCAAAATCAGCACAATATGTTTGGCATTGAGGAAGGGCCAATTTCCCTTCCCTCTTAGAATGTTCTAACATGTACCCAAGTATTAACATTTTCCAAACTAGTCCACAGTTTGCATTAAACCTGAGTCTCAAAGTAACTTTCATTAAAATAATCTCATTTATTATTTATTTCCAGCTCATCATCCTAAAACAAATTTCTGTTGTTGATTATTATAGATCATCAAATTTAAAGTTATGCTATCATTTGTTAAAAGGTTTATTTAGTTCTTTGAAAGACAGAGTTACACAGAGAGAGAAGGAAAGGCAGAGAAAAGGAAAAGTCTTCCATCCTCTGGTTCACTCCTCAAGTTGCCCTAATGGCTGGAGCTGGGTCAATCAAAATCCAGGAGCCAGGAGCTTCTTCTGGATCTCTAAAGCAGGTGCAGGGGCCCAAAGACTTGGGCCATCTTCTACTGCTTTCCCAGGCCATAGCAGAGAGCTGAATTGGAAATCAAGCATCTAGGATTCGAACAGGAACCCAAAAGATGCCGGCACTGCAGCTGGTAGCTTTACAAGCTATGCCACACTGCCAACACTATGGCATCATTTATAACAACACATTTATTATACTTTGAATATGAATCTTTGATATTAAAAATATAAAATCTTAGTAATCTTAACAAATCAAGAATCTATTGTTCAGAGTGAGCTGAATGATTTTCCACAATTTAACAAAGTATACATGGAAAATTGAAAGAATGCTCAAGTATAACAACATATGAAATCAAAAAGAACAATATCAAAATGCCCAGGCAAGCTCCTAGATCAGAATACATTCCACTCAGGTGGCCATACTTTCCAAGTTTACCTTAAGACCCCTGCCTTGAACGGTGGCCCTGAAACTCTGCAAGTACCTCAAACAGAATGCATTAAAATATATTCACAAATGTTGAAGGACTAAGGCATTCTTTTTGCTAGGAAAGGTCATATAAGCTAAAAATAAGGCTTGAAAGACAAAATATTGATTTGATTTTCTGATTAGTTCAATTAAGTAGAACCCTTATATCTCTTAAGTATTCTAATCAACTGGGATTTTTATACAAATAGCAGATTCTAGGATTTAAAAAATTCAGAATCAAGACTATGAAGATGTGTGCTCTCAGATCACAATTTTCAAGTGAATTGTTTCCAAAAGTAAGTAATATAGAATACCAAGTGTACTGCACAATTAGAATGATGCTATAAAATCGCAGTAAGCTCTATAGAACACAGAACATTTTCTAAACTTCTGCTTAGAAAACATTCTGAATATACAATATTTTTGCAATGAAAAATGACTAAACAGTGTAATGCTGTAGTATTAAAGACAAAAATATTAATAACTGTAAGACCATGACTGCAATCACTTAATAAACCAGAATACATGAATAACTCAAAGATAGAATGCAACTAATACTCAGCCAAAATTATCTGAATGAAAATTCCAAATGTTACTGTATGGGAGGAGCAAAATCCTAAGAAGTTTTGAATGTGACCTTTTTCCTTTATCTTCATGGAGGAGGTGGGCTATACCAGGACAATTCCATCTGAAAAAAAAAAAGTCATGGAATTAAACATATAAATGCTGCACAACAAAGGAAAGTTAGAAGGAACTAAAGGGTCAATTTGTGTACTTTGAATTAGAGCACCATACCTAGCTCCACAAGCCAGCATAATTCCCATAGAGGGCAGAAAAGAGAGGTCCCCCAGCCGTGAAGAGCTTCATCTCTGGCCAGTTGTAGCAGTGGGTGTAGAGCGCATTTGACCATTCATCCGTACCACCAAAGTAGTGTGCCAGAATTTCATCATGTCTGAGCCAGCCTCTGCCACAGATGAGTTTGAGCTTCTTCCCGGCAGACCCTGGAGAGGTGTCTGGGATGCCCCCGCGTCTGTCCTCTAGGAACTTCTGCGCGCGGACGTCATAGAAGAGCAGGGAGCCATGGCTTGTTCCCACCGTGATGATGTGCTGGTAGAAACTCAGCGAGCACACACAGGTACCACCTTCCCGGGAGTGTGCGGTTCGAATGTTGTGTCGGCGCTGGCGTGGATCTAAGAATGAGATATGAGACTGGCAGCCCACAGCGTACAGGGACAAATCATCACAGTAGGTCAGGCAAACGTTCTCGCCAAAGTAGGGCAGCCTAAAGGACAGTATCTTGGACAGGTGGCTTTCTGGTTTCCACAAGTGGAAGTAACCGTCCAGAGAACATGATCCCAGCTCCTGGTTCTTGTTGCTGAAGGCCAGGGCGCGCACCTGGCAGTTATAGGGGTTGCTGCTGGCCCTGGGGATGGCTTCCAGGTCCTTTGGTCTGATGTGCACATTCATAGGGGACCCCACTACATTGCCCGACGCAATGCTGTCATTTGAATTGTCAGGGTCCAACCACCATAGCGCCAGGGTGCCATCCCGGGAACCGCTCACAACCACGTTGTCACTCATCCAGGCAATGGCAAAGATCCAGTCCGTGTGGCCTTGGAGGTCGCCAAGGCACATGGGTTCGAGGCTGGGCAAATGGTAGATGGCCAGGCTATTGGGGTTTTCACCTCCCGTGGCCATAAGCGTCTTGGAGGGATTCAGCTCCAGAGCGTGGATGCCACAGCACCGCCGGGCTCTGGCCACCGTCGGAACCATGTCTCGAATCAGAGGGAGGCGCGTGATCTGGCCCGAGTATACGTCTAGCACGAAGAGCGTGTTGCACTTGGTGCCACACACCACCTGCCTGCTGTTCAGCCACTGAGACGCGAACACCTTGTTGAGGGTGCCCAGGTTCAGCTGGCGTTCCTTCAGCACCCCGGGCAGGCTCCGCACTGCCTGACTAAACAGCTCGTTCTCAAAGTCCCGGACCCCTGCGCGCCATGGCCCACCCTTCTCGCGGTCCTTCAGGTAGTGCACCAGCGAGCGACATGTGGCAGAACGCCTCTGCCTCCTGTCTGGTAGCCGTCCGTCTCCGTCTGCCCCTGCCAACCCTTTGGATGACGAGCTCCCGGCGGCGGCCTCAAGCTCTGGAGCTGTCCCCTTGTTGTTACCTGTTTGCTGCGGAGCCAGAGTGGATGGCGGGCCAGTGGCGGCCGGGGCCGTGTGTCGACGGTGGTGGCAGGGACGCCCTCCGGTGTCAGACCCGTCGGCCATGATGGCGGTGGGAACGGTGGTTGTTCCAGTCAGACTGGAGCGCTAGGATTAAGAGCCTGGAGGCTGGATGACCCTGGGGCGCCTAGTCCACTCAGCTCAGTAGGCTTTGTAGGCGGCACACCAGCTGAGCGCGGTGGTACGAACCTCCTGGAGGGCTGGGTGTGCAGCAGGCAGAATGGCGGGAGAGTAGCGTGAGGCGAGGACCACACGCGGGGGACGGTAGGGGGAGGGGGGACCTCGTGCAAGGGGAGGAGACTGTGGTGGGGGCAGGGCGGGTAGGCTTGTGGTGAGTAGCAGAAGCTGTCCTGGATTGCATGGTGGGGATCGGAGCTGCCTGAGGAGGATTCCTCACAGCTGCCGCACTGGGACCCTGGCATCAGAGCCCTCAGGAGTCTCTCCAAGCTCCTCACACCAGAGAATTAGCCTTCTTAACTTTCCTACTTGAAATAAATCTAAACTCCAAATTATAGTTCCAAAAGGATCTGCACACTTGGTTTAATGCTGAGAACCCCTCACGTCTGAATTTGCAAAGATTTGGGGCTGTTTGGACATGGCAGGGGACCCCATTCCCTAAGTCTATCCCACTGTCCCTCTTTTTATATTTTTAATATTACTTCATTTATTCGAAAGGCAGAGTGTTAGGGATGGGCTGATACAACGCCCAAATGGCCCGAGCCCTGCCATAGCCAGGATTCTGGAACACAAGGTGCTTTTACCTCCTGGGTCTTATGCTGCTTTTCCATTGATTCATTCTGTAAATGGCTTTATTGGCCAGGACAGGGCCACGCAGAAGACAGGAGCCATGCGCTACATTCTAGTTTTCCTCGTGGGTGCAGGTGCCCAGGCACTAGACCATCCTCCACTGCTTCCCCAGGCACCTTAGCAGGGAGATGTATTGGAGAAGTAGAGCAGCCAGCACTATAAACATGCTCTCAGAAGCATTTCAATCTGCTGGCTACAGCTTCGGCCCCCTGCAACCTACGCAGGCACATTGGAGCAGCCAGGAATGGAACCTACTGCAGATGCGGGTGGCTGCTTACAGCACAACAGTGGGTCTTTCTTCGCTTTTGTGTATATACTAAACATTTTCAAACAAATAGTTGAGGTTTCTGAAATCCTATGCCAGAATCCCCTAGGAGTGTGTTCCAAATACAGTTCCTGAACCAACAAATGTTCTGCTCCTGGTGTACTCCAAGATCATTTAGGTGGCAGCAGCCCTGAGAACCTGGATGCATACAGCGATGGATAGAGGAGGGAAGAGAGAAATGAGAGATTCTTAGAAGGTTTGACTTTCCTTGATCCTCAGGGCCCATGGGAGGTGGAGTGGAGTAGGCCAGGGGACGTATACGTCCCTGCCAGGAGTAGGTAACATCAGTATTTCATTCCTGTATGCTCGGATGACAGCAACATAATACTGTGTGATGTACAGAATTATCAGAAGTAAGGAAGGAGACAATTACACAGAAACAGTGCTGAAAATACAGAGGTTTAGAGAATGGGTTTAGTCTCAGGGTGATAGAAAGGTCCATATCCTGAACTTCAGTTTTCTGCCTGGACCAGGCATACTCACACACGGGGAGTTTATTAACAGAGTAATACCCTGAGCTTGTTGAGGTGGCTACCTGATAGCAACGCTGCACATTCCACAATTGTGTTCATCCCAAAAAAGTGTTTCCTGATGGTGTGTGAGAGGAGGAAAAATTTATTTTATGTCCAATAGAAGAGGTAATGGGGGCTACTTTCTATCTGTTTCCTCTCCCACCAGCCCCTGTTCCTCTTGCTGATTCTCTTTCACAATTTTTCTTTTTTACAGCTTCATCTCAAGGCAAAAATTTCATGCACAAGCCTTGATTGCTTCTTACAAATCAAGCCCATTGTCTGTATTCTACTGCTCCACAGAACACTTTTCTAAAACTTTTTATTTATTTGAAAGTCACAGTTACTGATAGGAAGGGAGGGAAAGTGAGTAGGCGAGAGGGTGAGATGGTATTAGAAGAGAGACAGAGGGGGGAGGGGTTATCTTCCATCCATTGGTTCACTCCACATTGGCTGCAATGGCTGGAGATGCCACAATCCAAAACCCAGAACAGGAGCTTCTTATGGGTCTCCCATGCGGGTAGAGGAACCCAAGGACATGAGCCATCTTTTACTAGTTTTCCAGGCCACAGCAGACAGCTGGAATAAAATTGGTTTCAGCCGGGAATCAAAATGACGCCCAAATGGGATGCTGGCACTACAGGCAGCAGTTTTACCCACTACTACACAGAGCCAGGGATTAATGAAAGCATCTCACCCCCTGCGCTTCTATTGGTTGTCAAAACCCACAGCTACCTGTTGTCTCTCCTCCACCCCACCTTCCATTCCTATCACACAAGAAAAGATACATGGGTGAGCTTGCCCAAGACCTAGTATAGATATTATAAGACTCTGTCACTTAACCGGGATTGGGAAGGATCACACACGCTAACTTCTACCTGTTCCTCTATGGTGAGGCTGCACCACAGGCCATAGCTCCTGCCACCCTACAGAGAATATCTTGTTTCATCCACTGTTAACTATTGTTCTCCTTTTTAAGTGAGGCTATGGAGAGTTTTTGAGGTTATGATTTTTGTCAGTGAATTATTTAGGAAACACGTAGTTTGAATTCTACACTCCATCTTCTTATCCATTTCACAGAGACTGATGTAATTTGAAGGATTGAGTCACAGGTTCTACTAGTGGTAGGCATTCAGTAAGCTTCCCTTCCTAAGCCCCACAAATGATGAGATATGACTAGGGAACATCTGTGGAGATTGAATGCCAGGTGTAGAAACACAAGGAAGAGCAGCTGTGAGGGATTCCATGATTCAGGCAGAGGTCAATAGCGAGGCCTGATGCAAAGGGCAAAAGCATAGCTCTTCTGGAACAGCAGCTTGGCAGACCTGCAAGGATCAGTAGAGGTCAAAATGACGTCAGAACGAACAATAGGGGTAGCCACAGCAAACAAGAACTAAGGACTACACCCAGTGCCTTTTTCTGGGAACAACAAATCATGAAAATTATAGTAACATCCCTTATGCCTCAAGAGGGACCTTTTCAATTATTGATATTAGACTTTCTATCATCCAGGTGTTTAAGGCATGGACTCAAATGCAATTTGGCCTAGAAGAATAAGGAATTGTGATACATCTTCCTCCCAAGTTTTAAGACAGAAAATAAAATTCATGAAACAAGTTTCACAAAAATAGGGAGACTTTCATGTTTGGGGTGGTGAGGTACCACACATAGTAGCGTAGCACCTTTTACACAGTTATGATCCTCCCTTAGTCATAATGTTTGTCGATATGTCTCTAGTGCTGGATGCTGGGTATTATAGCTGTCCAAAATGTCACATAGATGTAGGAAGGATACTTAGAGTTCTGAACAAGATACACTCAACTATTCCTTCCAAGCAACTCACTTAAAACAAAAACATGTCCTCAAACATAATACAACTGCCAAGTAAATAGAGTCTCGGAAGCAATGGAAAGAAGTCGTATGGAAAAGCTACAAAAGTTCTATGGACTAAGGGCCTCAAAGTGTGACATATGACAAGATGATGAGTTCACTGGATCTCCGTATTGTATCCTGTAGATTCTGGACAGAAAGCTACAGAAGCTTGCAACTCAGAAATGTCAGTAGGCACATACATTAAAAGTTCCAAGAAAAGCCTGTTCACCCGCAGCAGAGGTTATGGGAAACGAGAGGTAAGTTAACAACTGAAACATCTTCCTGGCAATACCTACCCTAGCCAAACATCAACAGATTTACCTCCACTTCACTCAGAATCTGTTTCCATGAGGTCAAGTGGAGTGTTTAACTTCTGATCGCAATTTGGCAGAAGCTAGGCTTATATGCCATTTCCTCATTGGGAGTAGCACCAGTGTGTCACATTGTGAGCTAAGTCCCCACCTGCACTCAGGTATCAAGGAGATTTAATGCAAGGATTAAAAAAGGTCTAGTCACCACCATGCTTCACCTGCTTCTCTTTTATCACTGTAAGTATGACTCAATGAGAAGCTGAAGTTTCACTCCCAGCCACCAAAGGTGAAATTTAACAAAGTATTGAAAATCAGAGCCAATCAGCACTCCAATTCTTCCATCCGTGCTATGGCTGAGAAGCTGATATTCCACACATAACCAGCAGCAAAGTCATTGAGGTGGGAAGACAAATCAAGGAACTCAACTCTTAGGGATGTGATAGTCTCTTCAACAAGTGGTGTTGAGAACATTTAATCTATGCATACTGAAGTACGAAACAAGACCCCTGTCTTACATGTTATACAAAAATCAACCCACAATGAATCAAAGAACCACATCAGTGACTTAATATCATCAAATTAACAGAGGAAAACATCAGGGCAAGTCTGAAAGACATTGGGATAGGAAAGGCCTCTTGGAAAAGGCCCTAGAAGTACAGGCAATAAAAGCAAAAAAAGACAAATGGGATTACATCAGCTAAGAAGCTTCTGTACGGAAAGGGAAACACTCAACAAAGTGAAAAGGCAACTGACAAAATTGGAAAATATATTTGCATGTGGATCAATATCTATAATATGTAAATTTTCAAGAAATTTTCAACAACAACAAAGCAAAAAAACCAGTTAAGAAATGGACAACAAATATGAGCAGACATTTTTCTAAAAATGATATATAAATGGCCAACAGAGACATGAAATAAGTGCTCAGATTTACTAGCCATTAGGAAAATGCAAATGAAAATCACAATGATGTTTCAGCTCCTCCCAATAAGAATAGCTAACATGCAATAATCAAAAAAAATGCAGATGAGGTTGAGAGGGATATATTAATGCACTCTTGGAATATTTCGCAGCCACACAAAGAATGAAGGCCTGTCCTTTGTTAAAAATAGGGGATGCAACTGGAAACAATTACTATTGGTGAAATAAGCCAGTCCCCAAAAGACAAACATTATATGTATACTCTGATATATGGAAGTTAATACAAAATACAACAATGCAGAGGAATGAAATGAACACCTGAGATTTGATTGTTATTTTAGTTCTTGTTAATACTCCTTTGAAACTATGGTCTTTCTACATTTTACCTGTTGAAAATTATGGTTAGTGGTGCATTAAACCTCTGATCATAAATGGGACTGAAATTTTGTTTCTATAGAAATTAAGAAAAACAGGAGAAAAGGGAATGAATGATGGGGGTTAAGGGATGGGGAGAGGGAGGGACAATTATCAAGACTTAAAAAAGAGAAAACTCTTAAATAAACAAAAGTAAACATATAAAGGAGACCTTGCCAATGATAACACAGAAAAATAAATGATCAGAGGAAACTACTGAGAGCAATTATTTGCCAGCCAATCTGGAAAATTAGAAGAAATGGAAAAGTTACTGGATGCATAACATTATGATAGTTAATTTAAGAAGATACAGAAGTGACCGGCTCTGTGGTGTCGCAGATAAAGCCGCTGCCCACAGTGCTGGCATTCCATATAGGCACCACTTCAAGTCCTGGCTGCTCCACTTCCAATGCAGAAATCTGCTATTGCCTGGGAAAGCAGTAGAAGATGGTCCAAGGTCTTGGAGCCCTGCATGAGCATGGGGGTTCTGGAACAAGCTCCTGGTTCCTGACTCCTGGCTTCAGATCAGTACAGCTCTGGCCATTGCGGCCAATTGGGAAGTGAAGCAGCAGATTGTAGACCTCTCTCTCTCTCTCTACCTCTCCTTCTCTCTCTGTATAACTCTGACTTTCAAATAAATAAATAAATCTTTAAAAAATAAGATACAGAAAATAAAAGCCATCCCATAACACATAATTATATTAAAAATAATAATTAAAAGTCTCTCATTAAAGAAGATTATAGGATCTGATCACTTGACAACTGAACACTATAAAAACTTAAAGAAGAACTAACAAAAATCATTTTCAAAGAACTAAAAAATATTGGAAAGAATGGAAATCTGCCAAACTATTTTGCAGACACTGTTACTCTGGGAACAAAGCCAAGGAAAGACATAACACTAAATGTAAACTACAGTGCAATATCCTTTATAAACATGAATGCAAAAACTCCCAACACGATATTAGCAAACCTAATACACCATTGCATCAAAGATTCATAATTCATGGTCAAAAGGGATCTTTAAGAGATTCAGAGTGGTTCAATGTTCATAAGTCAAAGGGTGTCATAAACCACATCAACAGAAAGAAATTTTCAAAACCTGTATTATCTGGGCTGGCGCTGTGGTACAGCAGGTTAATGCCCTGGCTTGAAGTGCTGGCATCCCACATGGAGCCCGTTCCAGTCCCGGCTGCCTCACTTTCGATCCAGCTCTCTGCTATAGCCTGGGAAAGCAGTAGAAGATGCCCAAGCCCTTGGGTCCCTGCACCCATGTGGGAGACCCAAAACAAACTCTTGGATCCTGCTTTGGATCAGCAGAACTCCGGCCAATGTGGCCATCTGGGATGTGAACTAGTGGAATGAAGAACTCTCTCTCTCTCTCTCTCTCTCTCTCTCTCTCTCCCTCTGCCTCTCCTTCTCTCTCTGTGTAACTCTTTCAAGTAAAATAAATTTAAAAATCCTATATTATCGTCTCAATAGATACAAGGGAACCATTTGGCAATATTCAATCTTCATTTCATATAACACAGATAAGGTATTAAAGGAACAGACCTCCAAATAATAAGTCAATAAATGATCATCTAATAGCCAATATAATACATAATGGTGAAAAGCAGAAATTATTTCCTTGCCAAACAAGACAAGGATAACCACTATCACCACTGTTATTCAATAAAATTTTGCAAGTATTAGAAAGAGCTTTTATGAAATAGAAATTCAGAGTCTGAAAATGTGAAAGGAGAAAGGGAAATTATCCATGTTTGTGATGTTGGGAGTGTGAAAAAAATCTACCAAAAAAAAGCTGTTAGAACTGATAGACCATTTCAGTGAATTTGCAGGATGAAAAATCAACATTTGAAAAAGATACTAGAAGGTTTTTACATCAATAATAATTTCAACCGAGGAAAATTCAAGAAAGAAATATCATTCAAAATAGCTACAAAGTAAAATACTTAGGAATAAATTTAACCAAAGTAGTGAAAGATGTCTGCAATGAAATTGTAAGATCCTGGTGAAACAATCCATCAAGAATGTAAAATGGTGGGAAGACATCCCTTGCTCCTAAATTGCAGTAATTAATATTGATGTAATGTCTATATTACCTAGAGCAATCCAAAGAATCAGTTCAATCCATACCAAAATATTAATGGCACTCTTTAAAGAATTTCAAAAATCAATCTTACAATTCATATGGAACCACAAAATACCCAGAATAGCCAAAACCAATCCTGAACAAAAAGAAATCAGGCTGCAGAAGTCGCAAGACCTGATTTCAAAACAAACTACAAAGCAGCAGTAATTACCACAGCATGGCACTGGCTAAAGAAAGTGAAATACAGATCAATGGAGAATAGCGGGAGCAGAAATTAAACCACATAAATACAGCCAACTGGTTTTTGAAAAAAGTGTAAAGATCATACATTGGAGAAAGGATAGTCTTTTCTGCACATGGTACTGGAAAATTTGGGCATATATTTGTAGAAGAATGAAATTAGACCTGTAACTCTCATCAACTAAAACAAATCAACTCCAGATAGATCAGAGACCTAAATAGGAGACCTGAAATTATGAATTTATTAGAAGAAACATAGGGAAATGTTTCAAGATATTGGTGTAGGTAATGATTTCCTGCTTGTATATAGTTAAATAGTACATAGGTATATAAATAGAATACATTAAACAAATATAGACAAGAAACTATTTCAAAGTAAATTTTATTTTTTTTACTTTTACTTTTCTTGTATCAATTTTCATAACATGGTCACATAACTTATTCAAACTAACACATAATGTTGTTTGTATTCTGGAAAATAATTTAAGATACACTTAAAAAAGTGCCTGCTTGAAAAAATGGGATCCAAAACCTTGTTTCTTATCTCCAAATTTAAAGCCCACTGAAGAATAATTAAATATACACAAAAAGACATTAGCAACAATTTCTGCATTGTCTGCCGTTGATTTTTGGTCAGTGAAAATATTTTGTTTTCCAATTGCAGCATTTATAGACAATTCTCAAAATATACAGAGTATGTAAATTCTAAACTTGTTTTTTTTTCATGGATGTATGTGTATAGGTTTTCTTTTATATATAGTGTTCTCAGATACAGAACTCAGATGGTTGTCAGAAGGGCAGGATAAGAAAAGATGTTTGTCTGTCTCTAAGAAGTGAAATTTTCTAATTAATTTTGCTTTTACTCTACAGATATCATTTGAGGTAAGCTCCCTATTTTCCAACTGGCAGGCTAGCTGATAAATAATTTACTGACATTTTCTACTCTTCTTGGCATCTTCACAAGCTGCTTGATGTTATAATAAGCAGAGATTAAGTTTAAGAGTATATTAAATCCTTATTATGAGAAGTGTACAACGTGCATCCTCTGACTCTTTTATTGTAATGCAAGGAATTTTATTCCAATCTGCATATGAGTAAATAATAACAGACATTATAAATTATAAATAATGGTAGAGATACATATAATATTGTAGAAATTGTCCATTTCAAAAAATCATATCTCTAATTATCATCGGGTATGTGTGATAAATTTGAAAGAGTGTATTTAGCCTATTGGGAGAAATTAATCTTATATTTATGGGGGCTGGATCTGTGCCATAGCGGGTTAAGCTGGCACCTGCACTGCCAGCATCCTATATTTTCGCCAGTTCGAGTCCCGGCTGTTCCACTTCCAATCCAGCACTCTGTTATGGGTTGGGAAACCATTAGAAGACGGCCCAAGTCCTTGGGCCCCTGCACCCACATGAGAGAACCAGAAATTCCAGGCTCCTGGCTTCAGATCAGCGCAGCTCCAGCTGTTGCAGCCATCTGGGGAGTGAACCAGCTGATGGAACACCACTCTCTTTCCCTCTCTCTCCCTCTCCCACTCTCTCCCTCTCTCTCTCTCTCTCTCTCTCTCTCTCTCTCTCCTTCTCTCTCTGTGTAACTCTGACCTTCAAATAAATAAATAATTTTTTAGGAATCTTACATTTATATACGTGTAAATGTATCCACAGGATTCAATAGGCATTTAGGCATGAATAATAGTACAACACAATCCACCACATTTACATCAGCATTAAGCACGTTATGTGTTTTGTAGGATGTCTCATCAAAACTCCACCATTATAAGGGGGTACTGAAAAGGAGTAGCTATTTCTTACGGTGGCTGAGAAAATCAAAGTAGCTTTCCCGTAGTATTAGACATTTTCATTTCACAAAACAAAATATGATTGATAGTTGTTGAATTGAATTTCTATTATATACACTGTTTAATGCTGTATCGTGTGTTACATGAACTTCCAATCATAATTTACCTATGAAACTTAGGAGACATATACACATACAGAAGCATGCCTGCTGGCACATACACACACACACACCTACACACACACACACAAAACAGAAACATATCCAAAAGACTTGAAGAATGCATTTTGGTGAAAAATAGTACCCAGCAGGGACTTGAAGGATAATTTAACTGTGCCCATAGCATTTATTAACCATTCAAAATCCAGCACAATTTTCAGAACAGCAAAGGAGTTTAGTTATATTTCAGTACATAAATTCTTTACAAGGAAAATACAGAAAGTAAAATAGACATGAAAAAGGTATTTCATTTGCAATGAACAAAAAATGTTAACTCCCTTAATCATAAATGGGCTCTTCAAACATAGTAACAAAGAGATTATAATTACAAGTGCAAAAAAAGAAGGAACAGGGACCGACATTGCAGCATGGTGGGTAAAGCCGCCCCATGCGACACTGGCATCTCTTGACAATAGTTTGAGTCCCTGCTCCTCCATTTCCAATACAGCTCCCTACTAACATGCTTTGGAGAGCAGTGGAGGATGGCTCATTTGCTTGGGTCCCTGCACCCCTGTGGGAGACCTAGAAGAAGCTCTTGGCTCCTGGCTTCTTCCTGGTCATGCCCTGGCTGCTGCAGCTATTTGGGAAGTAAACCAGCAGATGGAAGATCTCTCCCTCTCTCTCTCTGTCTCTCATTCTCTCTCTCTATCTTGCTTGTTTCTCTCTCTCTCTCTCTCTCTCTCTCTCACACACACACACACACACACGCACGCACAATCACACACTCTGTCTTCAAAACAAGTGAATAAATCTTCTAAAACTCATTAAAGGAAAATAGACGACATAATACTAATCCAAATCAGCACAATCTGGTTGCATGGAGGAAGGGCTGATTTCTCCTCCCGTTTAGAATGTTCTATCTTGTACCCAAGGACAAACAGTGTCCACACTAGTCCACAATTTGCATTTAACTGGAGCTTCAAAGTATCTTTCATCAAACTAATCTCATTTATTTTTCATTTCCAGCTCATCATCTTGAAACACATATCCTGTGTTGTTGATTATTATATATCATCACATCGAGGGGTATGGCATCATTTTTAACAACACATTTATTCTACTTTGGATATGAATCTTTGAAATTAAAATATATTAGTAATCTTAACTCCTCAAAAATCTTTTTTTTTTCAGAGTGAGCTGAATGAGTTTCCACTATTTTAACTAAAGCAGACCTGGAACATTTAAAGAATGCTCAAGCATAACTTCTGATATAAAAAATAGCAGCATCAAAATTATCCAGGCAATCCCCTGGTTCAGAATACATTACACTCAGTACCATACTTCAAGTTTACACTTAAGACCCCTGCCTTGAACGGTGGCCCTGAAACTCTGCAAGTACCTCAAACAGAATGCATTAAAATATATTCACAAGTGTTTCAGGACAAAGGCATTCTTTTATCTAGGAAAGATGATATAAGCTAGAAATAAGACTTGAAAGACAAAATATTGATTTGATTTGCTGATTCATTCAATTAAGAAGAACCTTATATCCCTTAAGTATTCTAATCAACTGGGATTTTTATACAAATAGCAGATTCTAGAATTTAAAAAAAAAACTTCATAATCAAGACTATGAAGATGTGTGCTCTCAGATCACAATTTTCAAGTGAATTGTTTCCAAAAGTAAGTAATATAGAATACCAAGTGTATTGCACAATTAGAATGATGCTATAAAATCGCAGTAAGCTCTATAGAACACAGAACATTTTCTAAACTTCTGCTTAGAAAACATTCTGAATATACAATATTTTTGCAATAAAAAATGACTAAACAGTGTAATCCTGTAATATTAGTAATATTAGTAATGAGAAAAAATATATAACTACATAACCTTAAAAATGAGAATGTGTGAATAAGTCAAAGATAGATTGCAACAAATGTTTAGCCAAAATTATTTGGATAAAAATTCCAAATTTTAGTGCATGGGAGGAGCAAAATCCTAAGAAGTTTTGAATGTAACTTTTTTCCTTTCTCTTCATGGAGGAGGTGGGCTACATCAGGACAATTCCACCTGAAACACAAAAAGTCATGGAATTAAACATATAAATGCTGCACAACAAAGGAAAGCTAGAAGGAACAAGAGGGTCAATTTGTGTACTTTGAATTAGAGCACCATACCTAGCTCCAAAAGCCAGCATAATTCCCATGAAGGGCAGAAAGGAGAGGCCCTCCAGCAACAAAAAGCTTCATCTCTGGCCAGTTGTAGCAGTGGGTGTAGAGCGCATTTGACCATTCTTCCATACCATCGAAGTAGTTTGCCACGATTTCATCGTGTCTGAGCCAGCCTCTGCCACAGATAAGTTTGAGCTTCTTCCCAGCAGACCCTGGAGAGGTTCCTCGGTTGCCCCCACATCTATCCTCTAGGAACTTCTGGGCGCGGACGTCATAGAAGAGCAGGGAGCCATGGCTTGTTCCCACCGTGATGATGTGCTGGTAGAAACTCAGCGAGCACACGCAGGTGTCATCTTCCTGACAGTGGGCAGTTTGGATGTTGTGCCGGCCTTGGCGTGGATCTAAGAATGAGATTTGAGACTGGCAGCCAACAGCATACAGGGAACAATCATCACAGTAAGTCAGGCAGACATTATCTCCAAAGTAGGGCAGCCTGATGGACAGCATCTTGGTCAGGCTGTTCTCTGGTTTCCATAAGTGGAAGTAGCCATCCAGGGACACTGATCCCAGTTCCTGGTTCTTGTTGCTGAAGGCCAGGGCGCGCACCTGGTAGTTATAGGGGTTGCTATTGGCCCTGGGAATGGCTACCAGTTCACTGGGACTAATTTGGGAACACACGGGGGACACCGACGCATTGCCCGACCCAATGCTGTCATTTAAATTGTCAGGGTCCAACCACCATAGCGCCAGGGTGCCATCCCGGGAACCGCTCACAACCACGGTGTCACTCATCCAGGCAATGGCAAAGATCCAGTCTCTGTGGCCTCGGCGGTCGCCAAGGCACATGGGTTCGAGGCTGGGCAAATGGTAGATGGCCAGGCTATTGGGGTTTTCACCTCCTGTGGCCATAAGCGTCTTGGAGGGATTCAGCTCCAGGGAGTGGATGCCACAGCCCAGCTGGGCTATGGCCACCGTCGGAACCATGTCTCGAATCAGAGGGAGGCGCGTGATCTGGCCCGAGTATACGTCTAGCACGAAGAGCGTGTTGCACTTGGTGCCACACACCACCTGCCTGCTGTTCAGCCACTGAGACGCGAACACCTTGTTGAGGGTGCCCAGGTTCAGCTGGCGTTCCTTCAGCACCCCGGGCAGGCTCCGCACTGCCTGACTAAACAGCTCGTTCTCAAAGTCCCGGACCCCTGCGCGCCATGGCCCACCCTTCTCGCGGTCCTTCAGGTAGTGCACCAGCGAGCGACATGTGGCAGAACGCCTCTGCCTCCTGTCTGGTAGCCGTCCGTCTCCGTCTGCCCCTGCCAACCCTTTGGATGACGAGCTCCCGGCGGCGGCCTCAAGCTCTGGAGCTGTCCCCTTGTTGTTACCTGTTTGCTGCGGGGCCAGAGTGGGTGGCAGGCCAGTGGCGGCCGGGGCCGTGTGTCGACGGTGGTGGCAGGGACGCCCTCCGGTGTCAGACCCGTCGGCCATGATGGCGGTGGGAACGGTGGTTGTTCCAGTCAGACTGGAGCGCTAGGATTAAGAGCCTGGAGGCTGGATGACCCTGGGGCGCCTAGTCCACTCAGCTCAGTAGGCTTTGTAGGCAGAGATAGTCTGCGGGGTCACTCAAGAGACACACAGAAGGAGGCAGCAGAGCACCAGCTGAGCGCGGTGGTGCGAACCTCCTGGAGGGCTGGGTGTGCAGCAGGCAAAAGGGCGGGAGCTAAGCTTGAGGGGAAGACGACGCGTGGGGTGAGGGGTTTGACCTCATGCAGGGGGCAGAGACTTTGCGGGGCTGGCATGGCAGCCAGGCCTGTGGTGAGAGTAGCAGAAGCTGGCCTGGATTGCATAGTAGGGAATGGAGTCACCTGAAGATGTTTCCACACATCTGTGGCAATGAGACCTTGGGATCAGACCCCCTACAGTCTCTCTGAGCTAGCTACAACAGCTGATTAGACTTCTTAACATTCTTACTTGAAATAATCTAAACTCTAAACTATAGTGACAAACAAGACTGTGCACTTCTTGTAATGTTGGGACATCCCTCAAGATTGAATTTGCAATGATTGTGGCTGTTTGCCCATGACAGGGTTCCCACTTCCTGCATCTATCCCACTGTCCCTTTATTTATTTTTTTAAAATTACTTTAATTTTTTGAAAGGCAGAGTTATAGGGATATGCTGATACAATGCCCAAATTGCTGAGGCTCTACCAAAGCCAGGCTCCTGGAACACCAGATATATTTCCCACCTGGGTCTTATGCTGCTTTTCCGTTGCCTTATTCTTAAGTGGCCTTATAGACGAGGATTGGACCAGGCAGAAGATAGGAGACAGGAGCTTTATCCTGGTTTTCAACGTGGGTACTACACACAAGCACTTGCACCATCCTCCATTGCTTTCCCGGGCACCTTAGCAGGGATATGGATTGGAGAAGTACAGTAGCCAGCATTAAAACCATGCTCTCAGCAGGCAGCAGTTTAACCTGTTGTGCCACAGCTCTGGCCCCTCTGCTGCCTCCAAGGACTGGAACCTGCTGGAGTTGGGGGTGGCTGCTTGACCTGTTGTACTGCAATTGTGGTACAACAATTTGCTTTTGTGTAATTATTAAATATTTTCAACCAAATAGTGTAGGTTTCTGAAATCCTATGCCAGAATCCCCTGGGAGTATATTCCAAATGCAGACCCTGGACAAGGAATGTTCTGCTCCTGGTGTGCTCCATGACCGTTTAGGTGGCAGCAACCCCGAGAATCTGGATGAGTGCAGCAATGGACAGTGGAAGGAAGAGAGAAATGAGAGATTCTTTGAAGGTTTGACTTTCCTTGATGCTCAGGGCCCATGGGAGGTGGAGTGGAGTAGGCCAGGGGAGGAGTACCTCCCTTCCAGGAGTAGGTAACATCAGTATTTCATTCCTGTATGCTCGGATGACAGTGACATAATCCTGTGTGATGGACAGAATTTTCAGAGGAGGTAAGGAAAGAGAGACAATTACACAGAAACAGTGCTGACTACAGCAGTTGAGAGAGTGGGTTTAGTCTCAGGGTGATAGAAAGGTCCATATCCTGAACTTCAGTTTTCAGCCTGGACCAGGCATACTTCCACACATGGGGAGTTTATTAACAGAGTAACACCGTGAGCTTGGAGAACTACCTACCTGATAGCAACGAGGCACACTCCATAATTCTGCTCCCCCCAAAAATGTGTTTCCTGAGGAGGTATGGGAAAGGAGGATGAAAGGATGAATTTACTTTTATGTCTAATAGAGGAGTTCATGGGGGCTATTTTCTGGCTGTTTCCCTCTCCCATCGGCCCCTGTTCATCTTGCTGATTTTCTTCTACCACTTATGCTTTTTACAACTTCATCTCAAGGCAAAAATTTCATACACAATCCTTGATTTCTTCCTACCACTCAAGTTACCTTCTATATTCTGCTCTCAGCACTATTTTTCTAAATATTTATTTATTTGAAATGTAGTTACAGAGGGGCAGAGGCAGAGAGAGAGAGAGAGAGGTCTTCCAACCACTAGTTCACCTGCCAAGTGGCCAAAACGACTGAGGCTGGGCTGATCTGAAGCCAGGAGCTTCTTCAGTGCCTCCCATGTAGGTGCAGAGGCCCAAGGACATGGGCAATCTTCTACTGCTTTTCCAGGCTATAGAACATGACTGGATTGAAAGTAAAACAGCCAGGCCTGGAGTTTGACTCCTTTATAGGATGCCGACACTGCAGGTGGTGGGTTTACACACTATAACACAAAGCTGGCCCCCAGATTCTAGGGTTTAAAAAAAGCTTCAAAATCAAGACTATATAGATATGTCCTCTAAAATCATAATTTTCAAGTGAAATCATCAGAAAAGTAAGTAATCTACAATGCCCAATGTACTTCACAATTAGTATAATGTAATATAATCACAGTTCAACAGAACACATATTTTCTAACCTTCTGATAGAGAACATTCTGAATATACTACATTTCTGCAATGAAAGATGACTACACAGTGTAATGCTGTACTATTAGTAATGAGAAAAAATATACATCAGAGTAAGATCATAAATACATTAACTTAAAAAAACAGAATATGTGAATAACTCAAACACAGAATGCAAATACTTTTTAGGCAAAAATCTCTGGATAAAATTCCAAATGTTAGTGTAGGGGAGTAGGGCGTGCAGGACGTTTTGATAGATGATCTTTTCCTTTCTCTGTATGGAGGAAGGAGGTGTGCATCAGGACAATTCCATCTGAAAAACAAAAAGTCATGGAATTAAAGACGTAAAAGATGCACAACAAGGAAAGTTAGAAGGAACAAGAGGGTCAATTTGTGTACTCTACGAAGGATCACACGTACCTAGCTCCACAGGCCAGCATAATTCCCATGAAGGGCAGAAAAGAGAGGTCCCCCAGCCGTGAAGAGCTTCATCTCTGGCCAGTTGTAGCAGTGGGTGTAAAGCGCATTTGACCATTCATCCGTACCACCAAAGTAGTTTGCAACTATTTGATCATGTCTGAGCCAGCCTCTGCCACAGATGAGTTTGAGTTTCCTCCTGGCAGGCCCTGGAGAGGTGTCTGGGATGTCCCCGCGTCTGTCCTCTAGGAACTTCTGCGCACGGACGTCATAGAAGAGCAGGGAGCCATGGCTTGTTCCCACCGTGATGATGTGCTGGTAGAAACTCACTGAGCACACGCAGGTGCCACCTTCACAAGAGTGGGTGGTTCGGATGTTGTGTTGGCCCTGGCGTGGATCTAGAAATGAGAGGTGAGACTGGCAACCTACAGCATACAGGGAACAATCATCACAGTAGGTCAGGCACACATTCTCTCCAAAGTAGGGCAGCCTAATGGACAGCATCCTGGACAGATGGTTCTCTGGTTTCCATAAGTGGAAGTAGCCATCCAGGGACACTGATCCCAGTTCCTGGTTCTTGTTGCTGAAGGCCAGGGCGCGCACCTGGTAGTTATAGGGGTTGCTGTTGGCCCTGGGGATGGCTTCCAGGTCCTTTGGGTTAATGTGAGCATACAAGGGGGACCGTACTGCATTGTCCGACTCAATGCTGTCATTTACATCATCAGGGTCCAACCACCATAGTGCCAGGGTGCCATCCCGGGAACCGCTCACAACCACGGTGTCACTCATCCAGGCAATGGCAAAGATCCAGTCTCTGTGGCCTCGGCGGTCACCAAGGCACATGGGTTCGAGGCTGGGCAAATGGTAGATGGCCAGGCTATTGGGGTTTTCACCTCCTGTGGCCATAAGCGTCTTGGAGGGATTCAGCTCGATGGCATGGACGCCACAGCCAAGCTGAATTCCAGCCATCCTCGGAACCATGTCTCGAATCAGAGGGAGGCGCGTGATCTGGCCCGAGTATACGTCTAGCACGAAGAGCGTGTTGCACTTGGTGCCACACACCACCTGCCTGCTGTTCAGCCACTGAGACGCGAACACCTTGTTGAGGGTGCCCAGGTTCAGCTGGCGTTCCTTCAGCACCCCGGGCAGGCTCCGCACTGCCTGACTAAACAGCTCGTTCTCAAAGTCCCGGACCCCTGCGCGCCATGGCCCACCCTTCTCGCGGTCCTTCAGGTAGTGCACCAGCGAGCGACATGTGGCAGAACGCCTCTGCCTCCTGTCTGGTAGCCGTCCGTCTCCGTCTGCCCCTGCCAACCCTTTGGATGACGAGCTCCCGGCGGCGGCCTCAAGCTCTGGAGCTGTCCCCTTGTTGTTACCTGTTTGCTGCGGGGCCAGAGTGGGTGGCAGGCCAGTGGCGGCCGGGGCCGTGTGTCGACGGTGGTGGCAGGGACGCCCTCCGGTGTCAGACCCGTCGGCCATGATGGCGGTGGGAACGGTGGTTGTTCCAGTCAGACTGGAGCGCTAGGATTAAGAGCCTGGAGGCTGGATGACCCTGGGGCGCCTAGTCCACTCAGCTCAGTAGGCTTTGTAGGCAGAGATAGTCTGCGGGGTCACTCAAGAGACACACAGAAGGAGGCAGCAGAGCACCAGCTGAGCGCGGTGGTGCGAACCTCCTGGAGGGCTGGGTGTGCAGCAGGCAAAAGGGCGGGAGCTAAGCTTGAGGGGAAGACGACGCGTGGGGTGAGGGGTTTGACCTCATGCAGGGGGCAGAGACTTTGCGGGGCTGGCATGGCAGCCAGGCCTGTGGTGAGAGTAGCAGAAGCTGGCCTGGATTGCATAGTAGGGAATGGAGTCACCTGAAGATGTTTCCACACATCTGTGGCAATGAGACCTTGGGATCAGACCCCCTACAGTCTCTCTGAGCTAGCTACAACAGCTGATTAGACTTCTTAACATTCTTACTTGAAATAATCTAAACTCTAAACTATAGTGACAAACAAGACTGTGCACTTCTTGTAATGTTGGGACATCCCTCAAGATTGAATTTGCAATGATTGTGGCTGTTTGCCCATGACAGGGTTCCCACTTCCTGCATCTATCCCACTGTCCCTTTTATTTTATTTTTAAAATTACTTCATTTATTTGAAAGGAAGTGTGATAGAGATATGCTGATACAATGCCCATATGGCTGGGGCCCTGCCATTGCCAGGATATTGGAACAGCAGGTGGGTTTCCCACTTGGTGTGGGAGGAGGTCATGAGGGCTACTTTCAGGCTGTTTCCCTCTCCCATCGGCCCCTGTCCCTCTTGCTGATTTTCTCCACCACTTTTGTTTTTTTACAGCTTCATCTCAAGGCAAAAATCTGATGCACAAGCCTTGATGTCTTCCTACCACTCAAGTCAATGTTCTGTATTCTACTACTCTTCAACACTCTTTTCCTAATGATTTATTTATTTATTTATTTATTTGAAAGCCAGAATTATAAAGAGGGAGGGAGGAAGTTTGCAGGAGCTATGAAGAGAGTGAGAGAAAGAGAGAGAGAGAGAGACAGAGAGAGAGAGATATCTTCCATCTAGTGGTTCACTACTCAAATGGCTGCAATAGTTAGGGCTAGTCCAGACTGAAGTTAGGAGGCAAGAGATGCTCCTGGGTCTCACACATGAATTCAGGGCCACATGGACTTGGACCATTTTTCACTACTTTCCTAGGCACATTAGTGGGGAGCTGGAGCAGAAGTGGAGCAGGTAGGACTCCAACTAGCACCCATAAGGCATGTCAGCATTGCAGGTGGTGGATTTACCAGTTGACCACAATGCCACCCCTCCACAGCATTCTTGCACCACAGTTGTGATTCATCTCCATTGTCTTTCTTCCCAGTACGAAGGAAGTTGCGTATGCTGTGCTATTAACCAAGGACTTAGGAAAAGCTTCTTGGTGGAGGTCAGATTTCATTTCCACAAGTAGAATTGGGATGTATATATCGTTCAGAACCTAGCAATCTTATGTGAAAAAACATGATTATATAGAGAATTGGTTCACAAATTTAGTTTGCATTAAATCAAAGTGCAGTCTGAAAATATATATACCCATGTATTGATATCTAAAGGGTTAATTCAGATGATCTGTGCAAGATTTTTGAGAAACACCAGTGTAGGCCTTTGTCACACAGGTGGGAGTAAGGTGTGTTGCAGGTACGAAATTTACATCTTCAATGTACTTCCACATGACCCTGAACATGGACACCATTCTGGCAAATATTGTGAAAGCCTTGCAACTCAAGACACTATGATCCCGTGGAGGCCAGGGCAGAGAGTGGCCCAGGGAGGAAAATTCTACTTGTCAGGTACATAGAACTTAAAGTTTACTACTACCTTACACATCTGCCACATGTTTATAATAACAGGCATTGTTGCAGATTTCTTTTAAAAAAAGTATCTTTTAAAATGACTTCAATTTTAAAATTTCATCTAAAGCTTTTATCATCCCTGAAAAGATTTAAGCAGGAGTATTAGAATGTCAGTCTGCATGCAGATCCCTGTGTCCCACAGAAGTAATACTCTGGATTTGCAGGATTCCAAAACCTTTCTATGAACCTACAAACATCTTTCTGTCCATGGAAATATGCATCAAGATGTTGATGATTCTCAGGCGACTCTCCTTATCAGCACATAGTGACTTTTCCTGTTCATTAACACTCAGTCGTAATTCCTAAAGAAACAAGTTTTGCAAGTCAGATGCCCTGCTCTTTTGCCCAAAACCCAATGGAATGGACTGTAGGGTGTATCAAAATGAGAAGGTATGCCAAGCCAGAGGCACACAGGAGCAAACTTACACTTCTACCACCAAGGCAGTGTATGGGGTGTGGGTTTCAATACAGAATTAATTGTGGATATATATCCACTACTGCGTGTCCACACAGGCATCGAGTCCCCTTCCACTCCATCCAAATCTCAGACTTCCCTCTCTTGAAGAGCCTATTGTATGACCAGTCCCAGCACTTTTCTTAGGCTGGCCAACTCCTGGCTCCAGAATTGATCTATCCGTTAAACAGTCCTTGCCTTCCTCACTGAAGTCCAAACCAAAGAACCTCAGAGAAGCACAACCAACCAGATGCTTCACACTCATTGGATCAGGGAGAAGCTGCTCAGGAAGGCAAAACCCACATGTCACAATCCGATGGCCTAAAGGTCAATCATTTGATGGCTCAAGTTATACCCACCCAATTGGCATGGACATGCAGCAAACCCCTTAGTGGAAAAGCTAGAAAGACCCTACAAGGTAAATTTTTAATTTTTTAGTATTTTTTTAGTTTTATTTATTTATTTGAAAGCCATATGTACTGAGAGGCAGAGGAAGATACAGAGGCAGAGAGAGAGAGAGAGAGAGAGAGAGAGAGAGAGAGAGAGAGAAATATCCCATCCGCTGGTTCACTCCCCAGAGGGCTGCAATGGCTAACGCAGCTCCAATCCAAAGCCGGGAGCCATGAGCTTTGTCCATGCCTCCCACACAGGTGCACATCCTAAGGATTTTAACCACCTTCTACTGCTTTCCCTGGCAATAGCAGAGAGCTGGAACAAAATTGGTTTCAGCCGGGAATCAAAATGACGCCCAAATGAGATGCTGGCACTACAGGCAGCAGTTTTACCCACTACTACACAGAGCCAGGGATTAATGAAAGCATCTCACCCCCTGCGCTTCTATTGGTTGTCAAAACCCACAGCTACCTGTTGTCTCTCCTCCACCCCACCTTCCATTCCTATCACACAAGAAAAGATACATGGGTGAGCTTGCCCAAGACCTAGTATAGATATTATAAGACTCTGTCACTTAACCGGGATTGGGAAGGATCACACACGCTAACTTCTACCTGTTCCTCTATGGTGAGGCTGCACCACAGGCCATAGCTCCTGCCACCCTACAGAGAATATCTTGTTTCATCCACTGTTAACTATTGTTCTCCTTTTTAAGTGAGGCTATGGAGAGTTTTTGAGGTTATGATTTTTGTCAGTGAATTATTTAGGAAACACGTAGTTTGAATTCTACACTCCATCTTCTTATCCATTTCACAGAGACTGATGTAATTTGAAGGATTGAGTCACAGGTTCTACTAGTGGTAGGCATTCAGTAAGCTTCCCTTCCTAAGCCCCACAAATGATGAGATATGACTAGGGAACATCTGTGGAGATTGAATGCCAGGTGTAGAAACACAAGGAAGAGCAGCTGTGAGGGATTCCATGATTCAGGCAGAGGTCAATAGCGAGGCCTGATGCAAAGGGCAAAAGCATAGCTCTTCTGGAACAGCAGCTTGGCAGACCTGCAAGGATCAGTAGAGGTCAAAATGACGTCAGAACGAACAATAGGGGTAGCCACAGCAAACAAGAACTAAGGACTACACCCAGTGCCTTTTTCTGGGAACAACAAATCATGAAAATTATAGTAACATCCCTTATGCCTCAAGAGGGACCTTTTCAATTATTGATATTAGACTTTCTATCATCCAGGTGTTTAAGGCATGGACTCAAATGCAATTTGGCCTAGAAGAATAAGGAATTGTGATACATCTTCCTCCCAAGTTTTAAGACAGAAAATAAAATTCATGAAACAAGTTTCACAAAAATAGGGAGACTTTCATGTTTGGGGTGGTGAGGTACCACACATAGTAGCGTAGCACCTTTTACACAGTTATGATCCTCCCTTAGTCATAATGTTTGTCGATATGTCTCTAGTGCTGGATGCTGGGTATTATAGCTGTCCAAAATGTCACATAGATGTAGGAAGGATACTTAGAGTTCTGAACAAGATACACTCAACTATTCCTTCCAAGCAACTCACTTAAAACAAAAACATGTCCTCAAACATAATACAACTGCCAAGTAAATAGAGTCTCGGAAGCAATGGAAAGAAGTCGTATGGAAAAGCTACAAAAGTTCTATGGACTAAGGGCCTCAAAGTGTGACATATGACAAGATGATGAGTTCACTGGATCTCCGTATTGTATCCTGTAGATTCTGGACAGAAAGCTACAGAAGCTTGCAACTCAGAAATGTCAGTAGGCACATACATTAAAAGTTCCAAGAAAAGCCTGTTCACCCGCAGCAGAGGTTATGGGAAACGAGAGGTAAGTTAACAACTGAAACATCTTCCTGGCAATACCTACCCTAGCCAAACATCAACAGATTTACCTCCACTTCACTCAGAATCTGTTTCCATGAGGTCAAGTGGAGTGTTTAACTTCTGATCGCAATTTGGCAGAAGCTAGGCTTATATGCCATTTCCTCATTGGGAGTAGCACCAGTGTGTCACATTGTGAGCTAAGTCCCCACCTGCACTCAGGTATCAAGGAGATTTAATGCAAGGATTAAAAAAGGTCTAGTCACCACCATGCTTCACCTGCTTCTCTTTTATCACTGTAAGTATGACTCAATGAGAAGCTGAAGTTTCACTCCCAGCCACCAAAGGTGAAATTTAACAAAGTATTGAAAATCAGAGCCAATCAGCACTCCAATTCTTCCATCCGTGCTATGGCTGAGAAGCTGATATTCCACACATAACCAGCAGCAAAGTCATTGAGGTGGGAAGACAAATCAAGGAACTCAACTCTTAGGGATGTGATAGTCTCTTCAACAAGTGGTGTTGAGAACATTTAATCTATGCATACTGAAGTACGAAACAAGACCCCTGTCTTACATGTTATACAAAAATCAACCCACAATGAATCAAAGAACCACATCAGTGACTTAATATCATCAAATTAACAGAGGAAAACATCAGGGCAAGTCTGAAAGACATTGGGATAGGAAAGGCCTCTTGGAAAAGGCCCTAGAAGTACAGGCAATAAAAGCAAAAAAAGACAAATGGGATTACATCAGCTAAGAAGCTTCTGTACGGAAAGGGAAACACTCAACAAAGTGAAAAGGCAACTGACAAAATTGGAAAATATATTTGCATGTGGATCAATATCTATAATATGTAAATTTTCAAGAAATTTTCAACAACAACAAAGCAAAAAAACCAGTTAAGAAATGGACAACAAATATGAGCAGACATTTTTCTAAAAATGATATATAAATGGCCAACAGAGACATGAAATAAGTGCTCAGATTTACTAGCCATTAGGAAAATGCAAATGAAAATCACAATGATGTTTCAGCTCCTCCCAATAAGAATAGCTAACATGCAATAATCAAAAAAAATGCAGATGAGGTTGAGAGGGATATATTAATGCACTCTTGGAATATTTCGCAGCCACACAAAGAATGAAGGCCTGTCCTTTGTTAAAAATAGGGGATGCAACTGGAAACAATTACTATTGGTGAAATAAGCCAGTCCCCAAAAGACAAACATTATATGTATACTCTGATATATGGAAGTTAATACAAAATACAACAATGCAGAGGAATGAAATGAACACCTGAGATTTGATTGTTATTTTAGTCCTTGTTAATACTCCTTTGAAACTATGGTCTTTCTACATTTTACTTGTTGAAAATTATGGTTAGTGGTGCATTAAACCTCTGATCATAAATGGGACTGAAATTTTGTTTCTATAGAAATTAGGAAAAACAGGAGAAAAGGGAATGAAAGATGGGGATTAAGGGATGGGGAGAGGGAGGGACAATTATCAAGACTTAAAAAAGAGAAAACTCTTAAATAAACAAAAGTAAACATATAAAGGAGACCTTGCCAATGATAACACATCCTCTCAGATGTCAAACAAGACAAGGATAACCACTATCACCACTGTTATTCAATAAAGTTTTGCAAGTATTAGAAAGAGCTTTTATGAAATAGAAAGAAATTCAGAATCTGAAAATGTGAGAGGAGAAAGGGAAATTATCCATATTTGTGATGTTGGGAGTGTGAAAAAAATCTACCAAAAAAAAAGCTGTTAGAACTGATAGACCATTTCAGTGAATTTGCAGGATGAAAAATCAACATTTGAAAAAGATACTAGAAGGTTTTTACATCAATAATAATTTCAACCGAGGAAAATTCAAGAAAGAAATATCATTCAAAATAGCTACAAAGTAAAATACTTAGGAATAAATTTAACCAAAGTAGTGAAAGATGTCTGCAATGAAATTGTAAGATCCTGGTGAAACAATCCATCAAGAATGTAAAATGGTGGGAAGACATCCCTTGCTCCTAAATTGCAGTAATTAATATTGATGTAATGTCTATATTACCTAGAGCAATCCAAAGAATCAGTTCAATCCATACCAAAATATTAATGGCACTCTTTAAAGAATTTCAAAAATCAATCTTACAATTCATATGGAACCACAAAATACCCAGAATAGCCAAAACCAATCCTGAACAAAAAGAAATCAGGCTGCAGAAGTCGCAAGACCTGATTTCAAAACAAACTACAAAGCAGCAGTAATTACCACAGCATGGCACTGGCTAAAGAAAGTGAAATACAGATCAATGGAGAATAGCGGGAGCAGAAATTAAACCACATAAATACAGCCAACTGGTTTTTGAAAAAAGTGTAAAGATCATACATTGGAGAAAGGATAGTCTTTTCTGCACATGGTACTGGAAAATTTGGGCATATATTTGTAGAAGAATGAAATTAGACCTGTAACTCTCATCAACTAAAACAAATCAACTCCAGATAGATCAGAGACCTAAATAGGAGACCTGAAATTATGAATTTATTAGAAGAAACATAGGGAAATGTTTCAAGATATTGGTGTAGGTAATGATTTCCTGCTTGTATATAGTTAAATAGTACATAGGTATATAAATAGAATACATTAAACAAATATAGACAAGAAACTATTTCAAAGTAAATTTTATTTTTTTTACTTTTACTTTTCTTGTATCAATTTTCATAACATGGTCACATAACTTATTCAAACTAACACATAATGTTGTTTGTATTCTGGAAAATAATTTAAGATACACTTAAAAAAGTGCCTGCTTGAAAAAATGGGATCCAAAACCTTGTTTCTTATCTCCAAATTTAAAGCCCACTGAAGAATAATTAAATATACACAAAAAGACATTAGCAACAATTTCTGCATTGTCTGCCGTTGATTTTTGGTCAGTGAAAATATTTTGTTTTCCAATTGCAGCATTTATAGACAATTCTCAAAATATACAGAGTATGTAAATTCTAAACTTGTTTTTTTTTCATGGATGTATGTGTATAGGTTTTCTTTTATATATAGTGTTCTCAGATACAGAACTCAGATGGTTGTCAGAAGGGCAGGATAAGAAAAGATGTTTGTCTGTCTCTAAGAAGTGAAATTTTCTAATTAATTTTGCTTTTACTCTACAGATATCATTTGAGGTAAGCTCCCTATTTTCCAACTGGCAGGCTAGCTGATAAATAATTTACTGACATTTTCTACTCTTCTTGGCATCTTCACAAGCTGCTTGATGTTATAATAAGCAGAGATTAAGTTTAAGAGTATATTAAATCCTTATTATGAGAAGTGTACAACGTGCATCCTCTGACTCTTTTATTGTAATGCAAGGAATTTTATTCCAATCTGCATATGAGTAAATAATAACAGACATTATAAATTATAAATAATGGTAGAGATACATATAATATTGTAGAAATTGTCCATTTCAAAAAATCATATCTCTAATTATCATCGGGTATGTGTGATAAATTTGAAAGAGTGTATTTAGCCTATTGGGAGAAATTAATCTTATATTTATGGGGGCTGGATCTGTGCCATAGCGGGTTAAGCTGGCACCTGCACTGCCAGCATCCTATATTTTCGCCAGTTCGAGTCCCGGCTGTTCCACTTCCAATCCAGCACTCTGTTATGGGTTGGGAAACCATTAGAAGACGGCCCAAGTCCTTGGGCCCCTGCACCCACATGAGAGAACCAGAAATTCCAGGCTCCTGGCTTCAGATCAGCGCAGCTCCAGCTGTTGCAGCCATCTGGGGAGTGAACCAGCTGATGGAACACCACTCTCTCTCCCTCTCACTCTCTCTCTCTCCTTCTCTCTCTGTGTAACTCTGACCTTCAAATAAATAAATAATTTTTTAGGAATCTTACATTTATATACGTGTAAATGTATCCACAGGATTCAATAGGCATTTAGGCATGAATAATAGTACAACACAATCCACCACATTTACATCAGCATTAAGCACGTTATGTGTTTTGTAGGATGTCTCATCAAAACTCCACCATTATAAGGGGGTACTGAAAAGGAGTAGCTATTTCTTACGGTGGCTGAGAAAATCAAAGTAGCTTTCCCGTAGTATTAGACATTTTCATTTCACAAAACAAAATATGATTGATAGTTGTTGAATTGAATTTCTATTATATACACTGTTTAATGCTGTATCGTGTGTTACATGAACTTCCAATCATAATTTACCTATGAAACTTAGGAGACATATACACATACAGAAGCATGCCTGCTGGCACATATACACACACTCACACACACACACATACACACACAAACAAAAAAAAATCCAAAAGACTTGAAGAATGCATTTTGGTGAAAAATAGTACCCAGCAGGGACTTGAAGGATAATTTAACTGTGCCCATAGCATTTATTAGATGTGACCTATGGGCAGACAGTTCATCTTTGTGCTAGGCCTCAGTATTTTCTCTTACAACAAAAAAAAAAAGAAAATAACCTGTTCCACATCAAATGATATACCACACACATGTAATTAAATGCAAGGCATAACCTCAGATAAAATCCTGAACATTCAGAGGACAATGCTAACACCCGTATACCACACAATAGGTACAACCATGCGTATAATCTACAAAACATACAAAAATATATAAGATCTTAGCATGTTGCATTTTCTACATTTTCAAAAAAAGAACTGTATACATTAGCAATGAAAAATCAGAGATTGAAACAAAAACCTGCTACTCACAATAGAAAAATGACTTAGTTGTAAAGTTTATCAAAATAGTTGCAAGAATTGCACATTGAAATCTGTAAGAGACTATAAATAAAAATATTTAATTGTGAGAAAAATGTCATAATGGCTTAGGAAAATCAATTTTTGTTATTACATTTTTCTTCTGATTGTACCTATGGATTCAATACTATCCAATTCAAAAGTCCAGCATAATTTGTAGAACAGCAAAAGAGCTTATATTTTAGTACATGAATTTTGTACAAGCAAAGCATAGAAAGTAAAATAGACATAAGCTGTTTCATTTGTAATGAACAAAAAATGTTAACTCCCTTAATCATAAATGGGCTCTTTGTACATAGTAACAAAGAGACTATAATTACAAGTGCAATAGAAGAAAGGACAGGGGCCAACATTGTGGCATAAGTGGTTAAAGTTGCAGTGTGTGACGCCCGCATCCCTTTGGACACTAGTTTGAGTCGCTGCTGCTCCACTTCCAATCCAGCTCCCTACTAACACGCTTTGGAGAGCAGTGGAGGATGGTTCAATTGCTTGGATCCTTGAACTTATGTGACATATAACAAGATGATCAGTTTCCTGGTTGTCCTTTTTGTATCCCATAGATTTTGGACAGAAAGTTACAGAAACCTGCAATCCACAACTCTCAGTAGGTAGATATATTAAACGTTCCAAGCCTGTTCACCCTCAACAAAAGCACTGGGAAACAAGAGATAGGTTAACAACTGAAACATCTTCCTGGCAATACCTACCATAGCCAAACATCAGCTGAATTATCTCCACTTTACTCTGAATCTGTGTCCATGAGGCCTAGTGGATAGCTTATCTTCTGATCACATTTTCGCAGAAATTGGGGTTACATGCCGCTTCCTCATTGGGAGTAGCGCCAGTGTGTCCAGTGTGAGCTAAGTCCCCACCTACATTCAGGTCTCAAGGAGATTTAATGTGAGGGCTCAAAAAGTCTAGTCACCACCATGCTTCATCTGCTTCTCTTTTATTGCTGTTAAGTGTTGTTCAATTAGATTTGAAGTTTCACTCCCAGCCACCATAGTTGAAATTTAACAAAGTATTGAAAATCAGAATCAGTCAGTACTATTTCTCCATCCTTGCTATGACTGAAGAGCTGATATTCCATGCTGACCCAGCAGCAGCATGCAAGAATATAGAAGATTGTGGCACATTGCTTGATATACATTCTCAAAAACATTAAGGTAAGAATGCATTATCTTTTAGTGAGTTGTGGTTGGTTTAGTTATAGAAGTGATAAAATTAGAATGTTTGATACAATTTTTTTGTCAGACAGCAGTAGTAGAACTTATATATTTCAGTAGTATTGACTCCTTTTTCTATTCAATTGTTTATAGCTCTGTCCTATATTCTCACCCAAACTATGGTCTTTTTTACTTATTAAACTGCTTATTCAGTGAAGCATTAAGCCTCTTTAATGTAATGTAAATTTAAAATCTCTTATCTGGGGGCAAGCGCCTTGGTTCACTTGGTTAATCCTCTACCTGCGTCGCTGGCATCCCATATGGGTGCCGGGTTCTAGTCCCAGTTGCTCCTCTTCCAGTCCAGCTCTCTGCTGTGGCCTGGGAGGGCAGTGGAGGATGGCCCAGGTGCTTGGGCCCCTGCACCCGTGTGGGAGACCAAGAGGAAGCTCCTGGCTCCTGGCTCCTGGCTCCTGGCTTGGCGCAGCGCTGGCCGTAGTGGCCATTTGGGGACTGAACTAACAGAAGGAAGACCTTTCTCTCTGTCTCTCTTTCTCACTGTCTATAACTCTACCTGTCAAACAAATTTTAAAAAAACTCTTATCTGAAAATCAGAAAAAGACCTGGTGCTGTGGTGTGGTGGGTAGAGCCGCCACCTGCAGTGCTGGCATTCCCATGTGGGTGCCGGTTGGAGTCCCGGCTGCTCCACTTCCGATCCAGCTCTCTGCTATGGCCTTAGAAAGCAGTGGTTCTCTCTCTCTCTTCTCTCTCTCTCTCTCTCTCTCTCTGTCTACTCTGCCTGTCAAAAAAAAAAAAAGAAAGCAGTGGAAGATGGCCCAAGTCCTTGGGCCCTTGCACCCATTTTGGTAACCTGGAGGAAGCTCCTGGCTCCTGTCTTTGGATCAGTGCATCTCTCACACTTGCGGCCATCTGGGAAGTGAACCAGCAGATGGAAGACTCTCTCTGCCTCTGCCTCTCTGTAGCTCTTTCAAATAAATAAATATATATTTAAAAATAAAGAAAAATCAAAAGAAAGAAAGAGATTAAGGAAGGGAATATCATTGTATTCTTAGAATTGTGTCTATGAAGTATATTTGATTTGTTACAATATAATTACAATTTAAATGTTAGTAGATAAATAAATAAATAGAATCAAGACTGGTAGGAGGATTCCAGAACTATATGGAAAGTAAAAATAGAATAAATGACTAAATTTTCCTCCTTTGTGAAAATATGGCTTGAAGAAAATTTGAGAAAAAGACGATGTTAAGTATAAAAATCACAATTTGTAAAGATCACACATAAAATGCTAAAAATAAATATATAAAAATCTTTGGTTATTTTATTAAAGAACATATGAGAAATATTAATATTAGATGAAGAATTTAAACAAGTCATTCAATATACTTATTTTATTTACCAAAAAAATAAATCATCCACAACATCCTTTAGGGAAAGACTGGATATTGTAAATATGACAATTGTCATCAACTGGTTTGATTCTTTTTTTAAAAAACTTTTATTTAATGAACATAAATTTCCAAAGTACGACTTATGGATTACAATGGCCTCCCCCCCATACCATCCCTCCCACCCACAACCCTCCCCTTTCCCACTCCCTCTCCCCTTCCATTCACATCAAGATTCATTTTCGATTATCTTAATATACAGAAGATCAGCTTAGTATACATTAAGTAAGGATTTCAACAGTTTGCTCCCACACAGAAACATAAAGTGAAAAATAATAGATGATTTTTTTAAATGATGATGAAATCAGAGCAGACCTATTGTCATGTTTAATCCCAGTGAGAGTCAAGTTGGGAATTGATAATTTCTTTTTTTTTTTTTTTTACAGAGGATCAGTTTAGTATGCATTAAGTAAGGATTTCAACAGTTTGCACCCCCATAGAAACACAAAGTGAAATATATTGTTTGAGTACTCGTTATAGCATTAAATCTCAATGTACAGCACATTAAGGATAGAGATCCTACATGAGGAGTAAGTGCACAGTGACTCCTGTTGTTGATTTTACCAATTGACACTCCTGTCTATGGCATCAGTAATCTCCCTATGCTCCAGTCATGAGTTTCCAAGGCTATGGAAGCCCCTTGAGTTCTCCGACTCTTATCTTGTTTAGACAAGGTCATAGTCAAAGTGGAGGTTCTCTCCTCCCTTCAGAGAAAGGTACCTCCTTCTTTGAAGACCTGTTCTTTCCACTGGGATCTCACTCACAGAGATCTTTTTGCCAGAGTGTCTTGGCTTTCCATGCCTGAAATACTCTCATGGGCTTTTATAATCAAATTCCCAGTTACTATGGGCTTAAAGTTTTATTTATTTCTTCATTTGAGAGAGAGAAGGGAGGGATGGAGAGGAAGATAGAGAGAGAGAGAGAGATTGTCTATCTGCTGGTTAATTTTCCAAATATCCTCAGTGATGGTGACTGGTCCAAAATGAAGTCAGGATCCTGGAACTCTATGTGTATATCCCACATAAGTGCCCAAAACCCAAATACTTAGACCATCATCTTATGCCTTCCAAGTACCTTAGCATGGGACTGAATCCAAAGTGGAGGTAGAACTTCATCCCAGGCCCTCCCATATAGGATCTGGATGCCCCAAATGGTGGTTTGACCCACTATACTGTAACATCTCATATTAAAATATATATTTAATCCAATTAAAATTTCTTCAATCTCAAAAGAAAGAATAAATCTATAAGTCTTACTGTTGTGGGGTGGACCCTGGCTAGTCTTCATCCATGATTTTATCTCCAGGTGAGAAGAAATTAAAGAAAGAGACATATGCAAAGGTCCAGAGAAGAAAAATATGTTTTTACATGAATCCTGTGTAATGACCCCGCTCGCTGCTTTGTGTCCACACTTTCAACACTGCTCCACAGCATTCCTCCTCTTTTGGTAGTTTCTGCTGAAAATTTCTCTTCAACTGTTTCCCTCAGTGTATACTTCCTTCACTTTTCTTCTGTTATCTTCTCCTAGTCAGAATCAACCTATATTTTACCTTTTCAACCATTTTGGAATTTGCTTACTTTTTGGATAGAACATTCAGAATTTCTTATCATTCTATGCTATTATATAAGTGAGTAACTGATCGTCTTTATGTTTTGACTGCTAGTTTGTTTATATTTTATTCCCAATTGAGGCCTATTAGCATCAATGACACTAATGTAAATAAAATTATAAATATCTAATAATTTGAAAATAGCCCAAAGTATAGAAATACAAAGGAATCAGTGCCTAGGCACTAATTGCTCAAATGCAGAAAACCCACTCCCATTCCCATCATGCACCTGATGCCATGAGACATTTGAGATTTCAGTTATAAGGAGATAGAAATGAATGGTACGTAAACCCAGCCCCAAACTCTGTGCCCTTTTATAGTCAATTAATTTCTGCTCCAGACACAAACCACCATGCCTCCAGGTTGTTTTAAAGGATGATCTTGAACATTATTGATTGCAGCTCCATCTTTCTCCCAAGCTTGATAACACTCCTTGTTGCTTGTGCACTTATTTTTCCTGGAATAATTTTATTAAAATTAAGTTGTTCAATATGCAATACTTCCTTCAAAGTGAAATTACACCTACATCAAATTGAATTAACTGTTGTATGTGCAATTTCAAACTATAATCACTATTTCAACAGTCAGTATCTGATATGTAGCCACCATTATCAACGTTATAATTACAAATTTTATAACCAAGGGATAAATTTTATAATGGGATGTTTTAACTTCAATTTTCATTTTTTTCTCTGTCTTTTTTTTTTTACAGGCAGAGTGGACAGTGAGAGAGAGAGACAGAGAGAAAGGTCTTCCTTTGCTGTTGGTTCACCCTCCAATGGCCACCGCAGCCGGCGCGCTGCGACCAGCGCACCGCGCTGATCCGATGGCAGGAGCCAGGTGCTTCTCCTGGTCTCCCATGGGGTGCAGGGCCCAGGCACTTGGGCCATCCTCCACTGCACTCCCTGGCCACAGCAGAGAGCTGGCCTGGAAGAGGGGCAACCGGGACAGAATCCAGCGCCCCGACCAGGACTAGAACCCAGTGTGCCGGCGCCTCAAGGCGGAGGATTAGCCTAGTGAGCCACGGTGCTGGCTTTTTCTCTGTCTTAATAATGCATGTATTATAGTCATTTCACTTTGACTACTAGGAGAAAAGTTTTTAAAAAGTATGTAGAGCCAGAAATGAATCAAAACCATTCTCAATGAGTGTGGATACTAAATAATCATGTTATACTCATTGACATGGAAGAGCTATGTTACAAATATTCCTATATGAGTACAAGATAAATTTTATATGAAATATATTTTCACAATAATTTTAAAATTCCAGGTCAGGATATTTTTAAAGGTACCTTTGTATTTTTTAAATTTTTTTTGGACAGGCGGAGTGGACAGTGAGAGAGAGAGACAGAGAGAAAGGTCTTCCTTTGCATTGGTTCACCCTCCAATGGCCTCTGCAGCCGGCATGCTGTGGCCGGTGCACTGCGCTGATCCGAAGCCAGGAGCCAGGTGCTTCTCCTGGTCTCCCATGCGTGCACAGGGTCCAAGGACTTGGGCCATCCTCCACTGCACTTCCAGGCCACAGCAGAGAGCTGGACTGGAAGAGGAGCAACCAGGACAGAATCCGGTGCCCCGACTGGAACTAGAACCTGGGGTGCCGGCACCGCAGGCAGAGGATTAGCCTATTGAGCCATGGCGCCAGCCTTGTATTTTTTTATTTTAATAAGTTTACTGTAACTTTCTCTTAAAAATTTGTATTAATATAAACAGGACAAGTTTCATGCATTCCATAGGTAAATTTCCAAGAAGACAATGAACTTCTCTCACTCCCTTGTTCCCCCAACCTACTCCCTCCCTCTCCACTCTTCATCAGTTATTGCAAACACAAAATTTTAATACACTATATATTCACACTCTTAATTTGTCAATAACTATAATATCTAACAAGTAAAATGCAGGAAGACCACAGTTCCACAGGAGTATAAATGTGGACTAAAAACATCAACCCCAAAATGTCCATTTTAATCTTATACTTTTTCTGTATTCTACATTAACAGCTGCATATCACAGAAAGTATGCAATATTTGAGACTTGCTTATTTCACTAATCATAATGGTTTCCAATTCTATACATTTTGTTGCAAAAGAGAGGATTTCATTTTTAATGGATAAGTAGTAATCCAGAGTATATATGTGTATATATATATATATATATATATATATAAATTTTCTTTATCCAGTCATAAGTTGAAGGACATACAGGTTGATTCCATATATTAGTTATTTTTAATTGAGCTGCAATAAACCTGAGAGTGCAAATAATTCTTTCACATGCTGATTTCATTTAATTCACATAAATTCTCAAGAGTATTATGGCTAATTCACATGGTATATCAGTTTTCAGCTTTCTGAGGTCTTTCCATACTGTCTCCCACAATGGCTGTAGTAGTTTGCATTCCCCCCAACAGTGCATTAGGGAAACTTTGCCCCCAAATCCTTGCCAGTATTTATTTTTTGATTTCTGTAATAGAGCTATTCTAATGAGGGTGAGGTGAAACTTCATTGTGGTTTTCATTTACATTTCCCTTATGACCAGTGATCCTGAACATTTTTTCATGTGTCTGTTGATCATTTGAATTCATTTTTTGAAAAAGTCCTGTTAAAATCCTTTGCCTATCTCTTAACTTCATTGTTTTGTTGTTTTTAAGTTTCTTGAACTGTTTATATATCTTGGATATTAATCCTTCATCAGTTTCCTAGTTTGCAAATATTTTCTCCCATTTGGTAGATTGCCTCTTGACTTTGTTAAATGTTTCCTTTGTGGTGCAGAAGCTTCTTAGGTTTATGTATTTGTCTATTTTTGCTTTTACTGCCTGTGTTTCTGGGGTCTTTTCCAAGAATTCTTTGTCTATGTCAATATCTTGTATATAGTAATTTGATGATATCAAATCAAAGATTTATATCCTTTAAACATTTTGAGTTGATATTTATATAAGATGTAAGATAGAGATCTTGTTTCATATTTGTGCATACAAAGATCTAATTTTACCAGCACCATTTTTGAAGAGATTGTCCTTTATCCAGTGATTGATTTTAGCTCCTTTGTCAAAAATTAGTAGTTGTAGATGTTTGCATTTATTTCTGAGGACTCTATTCTGTTTCTTGGTTTACATGTCTATGTTTGTGTTGGCACCAAGCTGTTTTGATTGTACCTGTACTGAAGTCTGGTATTCTGATGCCTCTGGCTTTGCTTTTATTTTTTCCTTGTTTAATATTGCTTTATCTATTCAGGCTCTAATGTGTTTGCATATGAATTTTAGCATCATTTCTTCTGTACCTGAAAAAAATATCATTGATATTTTGACTGGGATCACATTGATTCCATAAAATGCTTTCAGTAGTATGGAAATTTTGATAATATTAATGCTTCCAATCCATAAGATTGGAAGATTTTTCTATTTTTGTCTTCTATTTCTTTTTTATCTTTCATAATCCATTTTTTCCCATTTGTTTTCAAATTTTGAGTTTTCTTTTTATTCTTTTTGTTTATTTTTTAAGTTTTTTCCCCAAAAACCTTTTCTTTAATGTATACAAACTTCTTGTATTTCACAATTACAAATTGAGGAACATAGTGATACTTTCCACACTTTCCTCACTCCCACCCACACTCCCACCCTTCTTCCTCATCCCTCTCCTATTCCTATTCTTTCTTTACTAAGATCTATTTTCAATTAACTTTATATATATAAGTTTAACCATACATGAAGTACAGAGTTAAACAAATACTATGAAAAAAACTGTTCCCCAAAAGTTGAGAAAAGGGCTGTTCATAGTCCTCGCATCTCAAAGTGTCAGTTTCACTTCTATATATATTACTTTAGTTACCACAGAGCAGGGAGAACTTTGGTATTTGTCTTTGGTCTTCTATTTTTTTCTTTAATGTTTGCAATTTTTATCATAGAGATCTTTGACATCCTTAAATTTATTCCAAGTTTTTTAAAATTTTTGAAGCTATTGTGAATGGGATTGATCATATAAATTCTTTATCAGCCATGTATACAACGTTTATTGATTTTTTAAAAGATTTTTTATTTGAAAGACAGATTTACAGAGAGAGGGAGAGAGAGAAAGGTCTTTCTTCTGCTGGTTCATTCTTCAAGTGGCCACAATGGCCCAAGTTGCACCATTCTTAAGCCAGGGTCCAGGAGCTTCTTCCAGGTCTCCCACGTGGGTGCAGGGGCCCAAGGACTTTGGCCATCTTCTACTTCTTTCTCAGTACATAGCAGAGAGCTGGATTGGAAGTGGAGCAGCAGGGACTTGAACCAGCACCCATATGGGATACCAGCACTGCAGGTAGTGGCTTTAGCTGCTGTTGTACAGCTCCAGCCATAAAGGCTATTGATTTTTTGTGTTTATTTTATATCCTACAACTTTAACTTTCTTACAAGTTCCAATAATCTCTTAGTGGAGTGTTTTGGTTTCCCTATTTATAAAATCATGTCACCTGCACATAGGGATAATTTGACTCCCTCCTTTCCAATTTGTATCCCTTTTTTGCCTAATGGCTCTGGCTAAAACTTCCAGGACCATATTTAATAGCAATTGGCATTCTTGTGGGCATCCTTGTCTGATTCTGAATCTTATTGGAAATGCTTCTTATTTTTCTCCATTTAAAATGATGCTGGTTGTGGGTTTGTCATATATTGTCCTATTATGTTGAGGAATGTTCCTTCTATAACCAATTTGCTTAAGGTTTTTATCATGGAAGTGTTTTGTATTTTATCAAATTCTTTCTCTGTACCTCTTGACAAAGAGTGATTTTTATTCTTCAATTTGTTAATTGAGTGTATCACATTTATTGATTTATGTATGTTGAACCACTCCTGTATACCTGGGATAAATCCTACTTGGTACAGGTAAATGATCTTTCTAATGTGTTTTTTGATTAATTAGACAATATTTTGTTGAGGACTTTTGAATCTATGATATCAGTGCTATCGGTCTATAGTTCTCTTTGTTTTTCTGATTTTGGAATTAATCTGATGCTGGATGTTTTGTTTTGAATATTTTGAGAAGAATTGCAATTAGTTCATCTTTGAAAGTCTGGCAGAGTTCAATAGTGAAGTCATCCCAGCCTGGCCTTTTCTTTTTGTGGAGGGTCTTTATTTCTGATTCAATTTCCATCTCAGTTATTGATCTGTTTTATATTTTCAGTGTCTTTGTGCCTCAATTTTGGTAGATGATTTATGTCTAGTAATCTCTTCATTTCTTATATATTTTCCAACTTTGGCATATAGGTGTCTGTTACTAATTCCAGATGATACTTTTATTTCTGTGGTATCCATTTTTACACCTCCATTTTCCATCTCAGATTTGTTGGTTTGTGTCTTCTCCCCCATTTGGGGGTTGTTTGAGCCAATGGTGTATCAATTTCATTTTTTTTTCAAAATTCATTTCACTGATCATTTGTATCATTTTTACAGTTATAATTTTGTTTTATTCATATTGATTTTAATTATTTCTTTCCTCATACTAATTTTGGGTATGGTTTAATGTTGTTTTCTAGGTCCTTGAGATGCATTGATAGCTTATTTATGTGATGTCTTTCTAATTTCTTGATTTAGGCACTAATTTCTATAAATTTCCCTCTTAACACTGCTTTTGCTGTATTCCATAGGTTTTGATATGTTGTGTTGTCATCTTCATTCATTTCCAGGAATTCTTTTATTTCTCTTTTGATTTCATCTATGATCTAATGTTCCTTCAGCAGCGTGTTGTTCAGTCTCCATGTGTTTACATGTTTTGTAGAGTTTCTTAATTTGTTAGTTTCCAGATTCATTCTGTTGTGGTAAGAAAATACACATGGTATGAATTCACTTTTTTAAATTTGCTGAGACTTGTTTTCTGGCCTGGCATATGGTGCACCCAAGAGAATGTTCCATACACTGATAAAAAAATGTGTGTTCTTCAACAGTCAGAAAAACTGTTCTGTAGATATCACTTAAATCCATTTGGTCAATATTACAGATTAACTCTGTTGTTTCTTTGTTGATTTTCTGTCTAGCTGATCTATCCATTGAAGAAACTGAGGTGTCAAATCCCCCATAGCGATTGTGTTATGTGTCTCCCTTTAAATCCATTAACATTTGTTTTAAATAGCCAGGCTCACTGGCATTGGGTGCACATGCATTTACTATAGTCAAATATTACTGTTGAATTTATCCCTAATCATGACATAATGTTCTTCTTTTTCTCTTTTAGCAGTTTTATTTGTGTTAAAGTCAATTTTATCTGATATTTGGGAGGATGGCTACTTCTCCTTTTTGTTTTCTGTTAGCTTGGAATATGTTTTTCTGTCCTCCCACTATCAATTTGCGTGTATCTTGGTTGATGAGGTGTGTTTCTTGTAGGCAGCAGATAGCTGAGTCTTGTTTTTTTAATCCAGTCTATATCTTTTAATTGTAGAATTTAGACTATTTAAATTCAAGATTATTATTGAGAAGGATGATACTGTGGCACAGTAGGTTAGCCTTCTGCCTATGGTTCCATCATCCCATATGTGCACCAGTTCGAGTCCTGGCTACTCCTCTTCCAATCCAGCTCTCTGCTATGGCGTGGGAGAGAAGTGGAAGATGGCCCAAATACTTGGGCTCCTGCACCTACGTGTGAGTCCCAGAAAAAGCTCCTGGCTCCTGGCTTTGGATTGGCCCAGAACTTTCTCTCTTTCACTCTCTTTTCCTGTAACTCTACCTCTCAAATTAATAAATAAATTTTGAAAAAATTATTGAAAATTAATGGTTTAGTCCTCGTATTTTTTCCATGAATATTCCTGTGGATTCCCTTGGTAATTTTTCTAGGAGATTGTCTTCCTTTACATTCTTTCATGATTATGACTATCTCTTCCTGTATTTCTGCGTGTAGCACATCTTTTTTTTTTTTTTTTTTTTGACAGGCAGAGTGAACAGTGAAAGAGAGAGACAGAGAGAAAGGTCTTCCTTTGCTGTTGGTTCACCCTCCAATGGCCACCGCAGCCAGCGCGCTGCGGCCAGCGCACCGCGCTGATCCGATGGCAGGAGCCAGGTGCTTCTCCTGGTCTCCCATGGGGTGCAGGGCCCAAGCACTTGGGCCATCCTCCACTGCACTCCCTGGCCACAGCAGAGAGCTGGCCTGGAAGAGGGGCAACCGGGACAGAATCCGGCGCCCCGACCGGGACTAGAACCCAGTGTGCCGGCGCCACAAGGCGGAGGATTAGCCTAGTGAGCAGCAGCACCGGCCGTAGCACATCCTTAATTATCATTTGTAAGGATGAATGAGTGGTGATAAATTCTTTGAATTTCTATTTGTTTTGGAATTTATTTGTTTCACCTTCAGTTATCAATGAGAGCATTGCTGGTTACAGTATTCTGGGTTGACAGGGTTTTTTTTTTTCTTTTATGAGGTGGACTATGTGTCTCCATTCTTTCTTAGCCCCTAGGGTTTCTCATGAGCAATCACTTGTCAATCTAATTGGAGATCATTTAAAGGCAATCCAACATTGCTCTCATGTACATTTTATTATCTTTTCTTCATGTTTTGTTCTTGAAAGTTTGATTATAAGCTGTCATTATGAAGCTCTTTCTCTGATTATGTCTATTTGGAGCTCTTTGTGCTTCCTATATTAGGATGCCCCTATCTTCTTCCATTTTAGGAGCATATTCTGCTATAATTTCACTGAATACATCTTCTAAGCCATTCCACTTTCCACAACTTCAGGAACTCCTAGGAAAGGTATATTTTTTGTTTTACAGTATCCCATAAAACTCAAACACTATTTTCAATTTTCCTATTTTTTTCTTTCTATTTCCAAAGATTGGTCTTCTTGCTTGGATATTGGGTCTTCTGCCTTGCTGAATCTGTTGGTAAAGCTTTCCACTTTATTTTTTATTTGACATGTTTAATTCTTCTTTTCCTAATATTTCAGTTTTATTTCTCTTCATTACCTCTACTACCTCCTGAAAGAATTACTCATCTATGTCATGTGTAGATTTCTTTAACTCATGTATTTGCTTCCCTGTGTTTGTGAGTAATCCTTTGATCACTCTTTTGAATTCCTTTCCAGGCATTTCATCAATATCTTCATCTTTACATCTTAATATTAAATGTTGTTGTGTTCATTGTGGGTAGTCATATTTTCTTCTTTCTTCATTTTTTATTTCTACGTTTATTTTTAGGCATTTATGGAAGCACTTGCTGGTTTTCTCCTCTAAGGGCTTTCATCTTTAAAATATGCCCCTGTGACTTAGTAGAAAGTGTACCCAAGAGAATGTATGCTGATTAAGTGGATACTCAAAAGCATATGCTGGGAGAGAGCTCAGGCCAATGTTTGAGAGTGGGACAAGAGTTCAGTATGACACCAAAGCTGAACTGGTGTATCTCCCCTCCAGCCACTGGCTGTTGGAGTCACTGGCAGTGTCCTGCTTACTGCTGCATGATTTTGCTGCCCCCAGTGCTCCATCCTGTACCTCTTTTTAAAATTTCTAGTGTAGTCTTCTCTCCAACTGGCCCTGGAAATACAGTTCCTCTCCTTTTCTTGTGTTATGTTTCTGTGGTTAGAATCAGCACAACATTTGCCTATTCAGCCATCATGGATTATTGAGGATTCTTAAATATAAGACATATGTATCTAGATTTAGACCAAGTAAATTTTTGTGGTCAGAGTAGTATAAACATATATGAGTTTACAACATGGAAAAGTATATGAGCTTCATAGAATGAATCACTACACCATAATCAGAAATGTCTGAAAACTGTATTTGTGAAAGATGACAGGGAAAAGTAGAGAATTTTCAGTGAGTTGATTATAGCCCAAAGAAACAGTCAACTACAATGGCCACATATTCACAGTGCTAGAATTGGCACAATGTGACACTGATGGTATTCATGGGTGATTGTCATTAGGACAAGATTAAACTAAAAAAAGGAATTCACATTTTCATATATCATTTCCGTTGTGATTACTATGAGTAGAATGGAATGATTTCATAGAAGCCATAATAGAGTAACAATCCAGGATAAAGAAATTTGATGAGAAAAACTATTAAAAGTACATTTATGAATAAATATTTTGGTGTATGGGGCCATATGGTAAAAGCACATTATTGCCTGGAGTCCCGGCCAGCTTTTGCCCAGGCTTCACTCTTCTCTAGATCTTTGCTCTTTGCTCTGTCTTCATGATTCAATATTGAAGAGGTGGCCAGTAGACCTTCATTTAAAATCGGAGACAATGAGGATTTGGAAGATTCTAGTGAGCAGAAGCAAAAGAAAGAGGGCAAGAAGAATAAAGAGGGATCTGGAGCTAGAGGGTGAACAGAGTTGAAGCCATGGCATGACTATATAAACACACATCTTGAGATGTATAATAAACTAAAAGCAGAACACAATTCTATCCTGGAAGAAAAGTCAGAGAAAGAGAAATAATTGATGGAGTGGGCATCATGACACAGTGGGTAAATCTATTACCTATGTCACTTGCATACCATATTAGAGGGCTTGCTTGAGTCCTGACTAATTTACATCTAATCCAATTTCTTGCTAATGTACCTCAGAAGGCAATAAATAGTGATCTAATTGCTTGGGGTTCTATCACTCCCCTGGAAGACAAGGAAGGAGTTCCTAGTCCCTGGCTTCAGCCTGGCCAATCCCTGGCTGTCGTATTGGAAGACTGAACCAGTGAATAGAACATTTTCTCTCTCTCTCTCTCTCCCTCTCTCTCTCTCCCTTCCTTCCTCCTTATCTCCCCTTTGCTACACTTTTTCCTTCAAATAGTATTTCTTAAAATTGACAATATATGCACCAATATTGTAACAATGAAACTTGGAAGTGAGTGTAATTATGTGTAATTAAGGGTTTAAGGGCTTATAATGTGAGACTATACATACATATATATATATATATAGAGAGAGAGAGAGAGAGAGAGACCAGAATAAACATAGCAGGAATCAGAGACAATAAAAATCTGTATTCCTTATAACTATTGGACATCAAGTAGTGCATTAATTGCTTATTTTCCTATATTCCTGAAAACACACAATCTCTGTTCAGTGGGGACCCCATTCCAGTTGGCTCAATTTCATCTCCCACTCTTCCCACCACAAGGATGGACATATGAATGGATGCATCCAGTCAGTCTTCCACAGAACTTTAAGTTTTGAGTTGATATATTTTTAGGATAGAAGTGTGCATGTTGGAGTTATCTGTGGTCGTCCTGTCACCAAGTAGAGCAAGTCAGTGTCCAATGAGGTTACTGAGTTATAAGCATATAGGACAGTAGAGCTCCAAAGATATTATTTGCACCCCTGAGTCCTGTCACATGGCATCTTCCAATCTAAGTAAGGTAATAACCTAACAACTCCTCATTTGACTCCTTTATTTTTATTTAATTTGCTTCACTTACAGCAAAGAATATCCTGTTTATATATGCTCATTATGTGCCTTATTGTAGTAGTTTGTTGTAGAAATACTGAATGCAGTTTGTTAATATTATCTGACAAATCTCTGAAAATCATGAAATTATTTCCTATTTTAATGTACAAACTTTCAAAGGTTCAGCTTTGTTCTAATTAAGAGGATCTGACTAGATTTATTTGAAATTTGCTCTTTATGTTCTGCTAGTGTCTGCTAATAATAATTGATAGAATTAAAAAGGAGAGAACGATCCAACATGGGAAGTGAGATACACAGCAGACTCATAGAATGGCAGATGCCCTAATCAGCACTCGGGCCTCAGAATCAGCCCTTAAGGCTTTTGAATCTGGCTAAAAAGCCCATGGAGAGTTTCTCAGGCATGGAAAGCCAAGATACTGTGGCAAAAAAAAAAAAAAAAAGATCTAAATGAAAGATCTCTGTGAGTGATATTCCGGTGAAAGAAGGGGCCATCAAAGAAGGAGGTAACTTTCTCTGAAGGGAAGAGAGAACTTCCACTTTGATTAAGGCCTTGTCTAAATAAAGTTGGGGTTTGTGAACTTGAGAGACTTCCATAGCCTTGGCAGCTCATGACAGGAGCCTGTCTAGGTACAAACTGTTGATATCTTTATTTAGTATATACTAAGTTGATCTTCTGTATATAATGATAATTGAAAATGAATCTTAATGAAGAGTGAGATGGGAGAGGGAGTAGGAGATGGGATGGTTTGCGGGTGGAAGGGTGGTTATGGGGAGAAAAACCACTATAATCAAAAAGTTGTAGTTTCGAAATTTATATTTATTAAATAAAAGTTTAAAAAACAAACACTCTTAGATACTTTGGAAAAAACAGAATGTAAGGGTAGATAATATGAGAAAGAACAAAGTTGGAACAAAGGGTATGGGTAATATGCATCTATTAATCTCATATTTTCAGTTAAATATTTTGAAATACAAGTTTTCTCACTCCTTGAATAGGGTACTAATCATTTTACACTTGACTTCCTTGTTTATATACTTAACTTTTAAAAGTGAGCTGCTGAATTAAATTCAATTAGCTTCTTAATTGGAAACAATAATTAGATAAATGATAATATTTCTGTACAATGCTGGTCATATGCAATCACGATAATTAAAGATGATCAAGTTTTCTGAGACTGGCATTGTAGCACAGCATATAAAGCTGCTGCCAGTGATGCTGACATCTCATTTGGGCACTGGTTCGAGCCCTGGAGGCTCTACTTTTAATCCAGCTTCCTACTGATGTGCTTAAGGAAAGAGTGGAATATGGCTTGGGTGCTTGGGCCCCTGCCACCCATGTGAGAAAACTGGAGGAAATTCCTGGCATCTGGCTTTGGACCAGCCCAGCTTGGGCCATTGTGGCCATTTGTGAGTGAACCAGCTTTGTTTACTGTATTTTCCAATTTCTTTTTGTTCTGTTATTTCTTTGCAAATAGACCTCTTCAATCTGAAGATAATTATTGAAATCTCATCCTATAATAGAACGTTTACCAAGTTCCCTCTTACATACAAGTGTTTTAACCTTATTTCTAACATATTAGGCAGATGGTATCAGTTTCCTCATATCCAGTGTAATATTATAATTGTGGATTATTTCTTTTACATATGTACCCCTTCTCTTTTACATACAATTAAGTTTTAAAATGAAGTTTCTATTCATCGGTTTAGATACAGATTAGTGTGGAAATTTCACTGTAATGATCTAGTCCTTTAAATGGCTTTCATTTTCAGCACTAGTAATTATCTGTATATTATTTCCTATTATGTTAAAATTATCTACCAATATGCTAAAACTCTTTTCTACATCAAGCTGCTTTGGTTTTCTATGTCTTTCTCATCACGTCCAAAAGATACAATTTTTATAATACTTTCGGTTCCACTCTCAATCTTCAGAAAAAAAAACAGCTGGAATCATTTATATCCCCTTTATACATCACATGTCCAGCCTTTTTTGGTAAAGATTTATTTATTTATTTATTTATTTATTTGAAAGGCAGAGTTACAGAGTTGCAGAGGCAGAGAGAGAGAGAGAGAGAGAGAGAGAGAGTCTGTCTTTCATTGGCTGGGAGCTGGACCAGTCCGAAGCCAGGATCCTGGAGCTTCTTCCAGGTCTCCCACGTGAGTACAGTGAACCAAGCACTTGGGCCATCTTCTATTGCTTTTTTCCAGGCCATAGCAGAAAGCTGGATCAAAAGTGGAGCAGCCGAGACTGTAATCAGCACCCATATGGCACTGCGGACTGGGGCTTTAACCTGGTGTGTTACAGTACCGGCCCCAAGCCCAGCCTTTTAATACTTTAATAATAAATTATTGAATATTTACTTATGTGCATTAAATGACCACTTATAAATCATGACTGTTAAATAGCATTCATATTGCATAATCCCTGATGCATTATATCTTTTATTTATCTGTAACTTGGTGTTTATTGCAACATTTCTGATTTATGTTCTATAATTTTCCATCTATCATATTTGAAAGATTCAGTCTTGATCCCCTTGTTTTATATTAGTTTGTCTTAATAAATGTTGTCTTCATTTTTACTGGTTATATTATTATCTGTAAACTGCTGAAAAATAGATACTCTTTATTTTGATAGTTGAGTTTATTTTAGTTGAATAATGTTCTTAGATTTGATTTTTTCCTCACTGGTTTCAAATACTTGCAGATTTGATTGCCAACAATAGTCTAACATTATTCATTTACATATACTTATTTAACTAACAATTTTAAAGATTTTTTCTCATTATTCCAGAGCTGAGGTTTTTATTTTTCCCCAAAATGCTCACATGTGTCCTTTCTCATATTTCTACCTTGGAATCAGAAACTACTCAACTTGTTGTTTCACATTTTTCTAACCACTTAGGGATAGTCTCTAGGTTTTTTTTTTCTGTTACTTGTTCATTTATTATTATTTTCTTCCATTTTTATTCATTTCAGCCTTAAAAATGCTTTCGTTTTGCACGTTACTTCTCCCTGACACATTCTAATCACTTTTTATTTCACAGTTTTTATGAAAATAGTGTTTAAATGAAAATAAATTATGAAAGATACAAGATGGCTGAACAGGGAAAAGATATGCTGATTTTGACCATAGGAAGATAATAGAAAAGTAAAGGGGAGGAACTGCATTCTCAGGGGAAAGTTGGAGAGAAGTTTGCTGTGGAAATTCTATAGAAAGAAAAGAGATGCTGTGGAGCAGTAGAGATCTTACAATTACACAGCAGTGAGCAGGACACCATCAGCAAATCCTGCTGTTGGTAGCTGTTGGAGCTTCTCAGAGCAAGGAGAGAGAAACCTGTGGCAGTCCATGTTACTGGTAATATTGCCTAAGAGTGAAATTTGCAGATTCCACTAACTTTGAGTCCAACCTGGAGTGCTAGTGGTGGGCAGGGTGCCCACTCAACCCATGAGGGAGGAGCCCATTGCTTTCTTCTAATCTCCTTACATGGGTGTATAGAGACTAACAGGGAGCAAGCACCATCCCAATGATGCTAAGAGGCTGCTGCAGCCATGCCTGAGGGTTTTTATTGAAGGGGTAAGTTCACAGTTACCACTGAATAAATTTGAGTTTGGACTGGAGGGTTGGCTGGAGGCGAGGTATCCACTTAGGCCTATAAAGTGCTCCTCACTGTCTATTAAAATGTCAGGGTTTGACTTGCCAAGGCAGAGCACTACCCAACTTCTATCAGGAAGGCAGATGGTTCATGCCACAGCTCACTCTGTGCATGAGGGAGGCTGGTGGGACTATGAGTGGATCCCTGCTCCCTGTGACTGTTTGAGCCTTGTACACTATGCCTATGGATATTATTTGACCATATGATGGGGAATAGGGTATGTCTGAGTCTCTGAACAATCACTTTGTCTGGCTTCAGAAGCTCAGAGTTCCCTGAATGCCTAGGAAGGGTCATCACAGAGGTTTTTGTGTTTGCACTGAGGAGCACACAGATCTTTTGTGTGATTTTATGTACCTGCATAGTTTGGGTATATAGCCACTTTGGGATCACCCTGTGAAGTTGGTGCACCATGGCAGACAGGGAGTGAGGCTGTGATCACAGCAGCCAATGCAATCACACCCTCCCCTCTGCTGACCATAGAGAAGATCTGCCAAGCCAAACTCATGTGTCACTCTAGACACTTGTCCCACTCTCAAGCACTGGTCAGACTTTCCTGTCCCTACCCAGCACAGACTTCTGGATATCTAGCAAAATAGCACAGACACACCACTAAGCCATTGAGGCATATTTCAAAGATAACAGTTCTCATAGGAGAAAACTAAATTTTTCCACAAATGCCTAAAAACAAATATGTAAATACAATAAACACACACAATGAAGACATTATGACTGCCCAAATGGAACACAACACTTCAGTATTAGAATGTGAAAGAGAAAAGATCGATGAAATGCCTGAAAAGGAATTCAAAAGAATGATCATATGATTACTTAAAAACATAAAGAAACAAATACATGAGTTAAAGAAATCCATACATGACATGGATAAAAATTTTTCTGGGACAGAAAGATAATTAAGACAAATCAAAGATTCATTTTCAATTCTCTTTATATACAGAAGATCAGTTTAGCATACATTAAGTAAAGATTTCAACAGTTTGCACCCACATAGAAACACAAAGTGAACAATACTGTTTGAGTACTAGTTATAGCATTAAATCACAATGTACAGCACATTAAGGACAGAGATCCTACATGAGGAGTAAGAGCACAGTGACTCCTGTTGTTGACTTAACAAATTGACACTCTTGTTTATGGCCTCAGTAATCACCCTAGGCTCTTGTCATGAGTTGCCAAGGCTATGGAAGCCTTTTGAGTTCACCAGCTCTGATCATATTTAGACAAGGTCATAGTCAAAGTGGAAGTTCTCTCCTCCCTTCAGAGAAAGGTACCTCCTTCTTTGATGACCTGTTCTATACACTGGGATCTCACTCGCAGAGATCTTTCATTTAGGTCATTTTTTTTCCCAGAGTGTCTTGGCTTTCCATGCCTGAAATAAGAGTCAATTTTTTTTTAAAATTCTAGTGAAGTTATTGTGGACGTCAGAAGACAAAGTGAAAAATAATGTTAAATGTCATGCATATTTAAGCTAACACACTTTATAAAAAAAGATTTATTTACTTATTTGAAAGAGAGGGAGAAGCTCCAAGATGGCGGAATAGGGAGGGCGCACACTGATGGTCTGGAAAAAGATAGTTTAATAAAAGTGGAGATGCTGTAGTTTCAGAGAAGAGTTAGGGAAAAAACTGCTGAGGAAATTCTTTCAGAATTAGAGGGACACGGTGGACCTACATGGAGGGCATGGGCGCCCACGGCTTGGGACCCCAGCTGCCAAGTCTATGCACCAGCACTGATAAGGGAGGTGAGGCAAAAATGCAGTAGCTGGAGACAGTGGTGGAAAAGCAGCAGGAAGAACCTAGAGGGAACGAGGCTTGAAGCCCCGTGGGGAAAGTACACCAGCCTAACTAGAGGAGAGAAAAAAAGTATAAAAGGGACCAGTACAGACTCGATTCTCTCTCTCCAGTCACCTTACAAAGGCGAGCAAGACAATAGAGCAGGCGACATTTTGGACAAATGTAACAGCTGCGCCAGCTTGGTGCTGTGCCCGCCCTCAGCCAAGCAGAAAAATCTGACTCTGGTGGGGAGAAATAACAGATTAAGACCTAATGAATGTGTGGAGCTAATGAACCGTGACTGTGAAAAAAAAAACCTGAGGCTGTGTGAGAGAACTCACATTGTGGCTGAGACGTGAGTAGTCTCCATGGGAGACGCCACAAACTCAGTAACCTTGGCAAACCGGTAAGAGACATTGCAGAGGAACCTGAGCTTACACTGAGCACTGCACAGATCCTTTGTGTGGTCCTTGGGACAGAGCAGACAAATATTATACCCACTGGGGCAAGTGCTCAGGCACTAATTTCCATCACGGAGAAGAGCTCAGCTGAGCAGAATTACTTCCCTTATGAATAAAAAAAAGAGAGAAGATTTAACCCTGAAGAACTGAACAGAGCTCTCTGGCCACACCCACCACAATCCTCTAGAGATTCACCAAAAACAGACAGTCGACTTAATCTGGAGTCTTAATATAACGAGAAAAGTAACCACAGCAAGTAAAAAAAAAAAAAAGAAAAAGAAGAAACCAAAGAATACCTCAACAATGCCAAACAACAAATGCAGAAACGGAGGAAACAAGAACAAGGAAGACATTTTGACACTCCCAAATGAACATGACACACAAATACAAGACTATGAAGATGATAAGATACAAGAAATGCAAGATACTGATTTCAAAAAATTTATGATAAGAACATTTGGAAGTTATCAAAAAAAAATTGCATGAACTACAGAAATCCATACAGGACAGGACAGAAAATCTCTCTCATGAAAATGAAATCTTAAGGAGGAATCAAAATGAAATGAGGAATTTAGTAGAACGTGAAATTGAGATATTGAAAAGAAACCAAAACGAAATGAAGAACTCAATAGAACAAATGAAAAACACATTTGAGAGCCTTAAAAACAGAAATCAGTGAGATAGAAGAGAGAATATCAGTCTTAGAAGACAGAGCATAGCAAAGTATACAGTCAAACCAAAAAAAGAAGAGGAAATTAGAAATCTAAAAAATATTGTTGGGAATCTACAGGATACTATTAAAAAAACCAACATTCAGGTTCTAGGAGTTCCTGAAGGCATGGAGAGAGAGAAAGGATTAGAAGGCCTTTTTAGTGAGATACCAGCAGAAAAGTTCCTGGGTTTGGAGAAGCAAAGAGACATCCAAGTACAAGAAGCACATAGAACCCCCAATAAACATGACCAAAAGAGATCCTCACCAAGACACATTGGAATACTACTCACCACAGTAAAACATAAAGCAAAGATTCTAAAATGTGCAAGAGAAAATTTGTTGCCACTTGTCCAGCCCTGCAAAAGATGCTTAAAGATGTGTTACACACAGAAACACAGCCATCAATATGAAAGAAGGTAAAGGAAGAAATCCTCCCAGTAAAAGATCACATTAAGTTCAAAGCATATATTATAAATATCTTTGAGAAAATGGCACGGCAAAGTCACTATTTATCAATAGTCACATTTGATATAAATGGTCTCAACTTTCTAGTTAAAAGACACAGACTGGTCGAATGCATTAAAAACCAAAACCTATCTATTTGCTGCTTACAAGAAACACATCTTTCCAACAAAGATGCATGCAGACTGAAAGTGAAAGGTTGGAAAAAGATATTCCATGCCAACAGAAACCAAAGAAAGAGCTAGCGTAGCCATCTTAATATTAGACAAAATAAACTTTAACACCAAAACTGTTAAGAGAGACAAAGAGGGGCACTGTATAAAGATTAAGGGATCAATTCAACAGGAAGATGTAACTATTATAAATGTATATGCACCTAATTACAGGGCACCAGTTTATTTAAAAGATATGTTAAGGGACTTAAAGGGAGACTTAGACTCCAATACAATAGTACTGGGGGACTTCAATACTCCACAAGCTCCAGATAGGCCTGTGCAAGTTCCTTCCAGTCCTGGGGTCAGTTAAGGCCGATGACTATTGTCTCCAGTAGTTGTTCAGTGTAGGGGGCATGAGGACCATTTTTATGTACCGTCTCACATAGATCCTTAAGAGTGGAATGATTGTGGGGATAACACTGGGCATTGAGGGGTTGGCAGAGTGTTGACAGGGAAGGCCTCAGGTGAGCTGACCTGAAGGGGAAATTTAGATCCACAGGGCAGGGTTGGGGGAGGCACAGTGAGCCAAAAAGCCTCAAGGAGTCAGAGCCTGAGGGCAGGGACCTAGCAGAAGTGGCCCCAGGCAGAAAGCAGCCCCCAGGAACCTGAGCAGCAGGAGGCGAGGGCACAGCAGGTACTCAGTAAGGAAAAGGAGGCAACACTGATGGCTAGGGTGGGGCTTGTGGTTTGGGCTGGCCCAGCAGGACCTTAACCTGTTTATTGGTGGGTGGCACAGCCTAGGGGAAAACCAGAGATGACAAGGGAGGGAGACAGACACCAAAAGAAGGAGGTTCTCCCTGTTCCCCAGGTGGAGGAACTGATGGCCAAGATAAGAGGGGCCAAGGATGGGGGGGAGGGAAGGCTCAGGTGAGGTTGGGAGGGGGGCAGAAGCCAAGGTCCCTCCAATTTGGTTCCCCATCAGGCCCGCAGCCTCTGAGATTTTATCTTTGGTGGGGAGTCTCCGAGTCAGAATAATTGTCTGAGTCAGCCGATGAAACTCTGTAGATGTTTGTAGCATCTGAGGCAGAACACAGAGATCTGGCCAATGGCATGAATGTTGGGAAAATAGCAGTAGGGGGCGCTAAGCCTTGCAAGATGGCAGTAACTACAAGGTAAAACTGGAGGGGAAAGGTATGTTGGCATCCACCCCCTGCATCAGGCAGCTCATAAAAACTTCTCCCAGATGAATGGATAATAAATATCTATTGCCTCAAGCCACAGACAGGCCTGCAGTGGTTTCCCAAAACTTTTCAGCTTCCTCCTGTTTTAGTTTAAGATATGAGTTTCCAACAAAGCCTGTACGAGCTTAGGCCTGGGGTCCTTACTCAGGGTCTGGTCCACAGTGAGGGGAAAAAGTAAGCAGCCAATCAAGAAAGTGAATGAGAGGGATGGAGGCGGAGCCAAGATGGCAGAATAGTGAGAGGGCTCACTGATAGTCCAGGAAAATATAGTTTAATAAAAGTGGAGTTACTGTAGTCTCAGGGAAAGGCTTGGGAAAAAAATTGCAGAAGAAACTCTTCCGGATCTAGTGGATGTGACACAGAGGACCTACGAGAAGAGCATGGGCGCCCATGGCTCGGGATCCCAGTCATGGAAACTACACACCAGCGCTGGAAGGGGAGGTGAGGTCAGTAGCCCGAGACATTGGCAGGGAAACAGCAGAAAGAGCCTAGAGGGAATGAGGCTTGAAGCCCCACTAGGGAAAGTTCACCAGGCTAACTAGAGGATAGAAAAAAATAAATAAATAAAAGGGACCGGCACAGACACGAGCCTCTCTCTCCACTCACCTTACAAAGGCAAGCAAGACAAAGAGCAGGCGCTATTTTGGACATACGTAAAGCAGCACCTGCCATCAACCAAGCAGAAAAGCCTGACTCTGGTGGGGAGAAATAGTAGGAGGTTAGGACCTAGTGAAGGTGTGGGGCTAATGAACTGAGACTGTGAAAATCTGAGGGTGTGGGAGAGAACTCATGGAGTACACAAACTCGGTAACCTTGACAACCCAGTGGGAGACTGCAGGGAAATTTGAGATCTATGGAGGACTGCATAGACCCTTTGTGTGGTCCTTGGGGCAGAGCAGACAAATATTATACCAACAGGGGCCAGATTTCATACACTGACTACCCTCAATTCTGCTCAGCTGTGCAAAATTACTTCCCTTCTGAGTTAAGAGAGAGAGAGAGACAGAGAGAGAGAGAGAGAAAATAACCTGGGTGAGTCACCTTTGGCACACCCTTAACCCTGAAGAACCAGACAGACACTCTGGAAAAAAAATGACCTAAATAAAAGATCTCCACGAGTGAGATCCCAGTGGAAAGAACAGGTCATCAAAGAAGGAGGTACCTTTCTCTGAAGGGAGGAGAGAACTTCCACTTTGACTATGATCTTGTCCAAATATGATTAGAGTCGGTGAACTCAAAAGGCTTCCATAGCCTTGGAAACTCATGACTGGAGCCTAGGGTAATTACTGATGCCATAGACAGGAGTGTCAATTTGTTAAGTCAACAACAGGAGTCATTGTGCACTTACTCCTCATGTAGGATCTCTGTCCTTAATGTGCTGTACATTGTGATTTAATGCTATAACTAGTACTCAAACAGTATTTTTCACTTTGTGTTTCCATGTGGGTGCAAACTGTTGAAAGCTTTACTTAATATATGCTAAATTAATCTTCTATATGTAAAGAGAATTGAAAATAAATCTTGATGTGAATGGAAGGGGAGAGGGAGCGGGAGAGGGAAGGGTTGTGGGTGGGAGGGAAGTTATGGGGGGGGGAGCCATTGTAATCCATAAGCTGTATTTTGGAAATTTATATTCATTAAATAAAAGTTAAAAAAAAAGAAATTGGCTAATTGAAAAAAATCAGTAGAGTATAAAAATATCAAAACACATATGTGCCTTAGTATGTATACATGTGTTAATCTATTTTAACTATCTAGCATGACTGGTACTTTGTCATATAATCATTGTATTTTTAAAGCATCATAACAAGTTGTTATCAATAAATATAAAATATGCCTAAGGTTTTTTTCCTGGAATAATTCTTGTCTCTGGATTTGATCTTGTGTTTTTGCCATTAAAGCCCCCTGATTTCAGTCATAGTGTGATCCCTGCATCACAAATAATTTCACATGTCTGACATACAAAGTGACTTCACAAAGTTTGTAGACTAGTGGCATAAAAAGCATTTCAGCATTTCTATGGACTTTGTGAGGCTCTGTGTTTTCACTATTGTAGTCGTGTTTCAGGTTCCTTTGAGTCACTGGAACCTGAGATAAAGTACGCTCCCTATTATCTTTTTCAAGTTATGGTTTTCTAGCATAAATCAACCTCATGATATAGAAAATACTGAACCAGGAAATCATTTATATAGTGCCAAGTAAAGTATTTGATGTGATGATTTTAATAACTCTGTACATCTTCCCGCCTTGGGCCTAACCAGCCAAAAGTACTGATGGGGCCCAAAGCTTTTCCAACCCTGTACAATACCCTGATCCCTCCACACACACTGAACACAACAATCCACTGGCTAGTGCTTCTGCTTCCACCAGGTAAGCTGAACACTTGCCAATATTCAAATCTTCTTGCCCCCAAATCTACCTATGCAATGACATCAAACTTAATCAAATATTACCAAAACAACACACACACACACACACACACACACACACAGGAAGGTTTTTGTTAGAAAACTAAAAACAATGCTTTAGGAATGAGAACGTTTGGTACAGTACTGAAGTTGGTGCTTGGGATGCCTAGCTTGTGTCTTGGCAGCTCTGCTTTTGATCTAGCTTTCTGCTAATATGCATCCTAGGAGGCTGTAGATGATGGTCAAGTACTTGGGTTGCTGCCACCCACATTGGAGATCTGGACGGAGTTCTGGGCTCCTAACTTTGGCCTTGCTCAGCTCTGGTTGTTGTGGGCACTTGGGGAGTGTACCATCTGATGGAAGATCTATGATTCTGTCTCTCCCTCTCTGCCTTTCATATAAAAGGAGACAGAGTAGCTAGGATTCAAAGCAGCACTGTAATATGGGATGTGGATGTTTCAAGTGGTGGCTTACTCTCCTACACTAACCCCACTCATCTACTTTCTGTCCCTATATATTTGCCTATTTTGGACATTTCATGTAAACGAATCATGTAATTTGTAGCCTTTGCAACTAATTTCACATTGTCCTCAAGATTTACGTGTATTGGAGCAAGTGTCAGAATGTCTTCCCTTTTACAGCTGAATAATATTGTATCATATGTTGTACTGTTAGCTTTTCATTATTTTAACTAAAATGAAGGTTTATTTCAGCTTACACTTGGTGGTTTACAGTCCCAAGTTAGGTGGCCCCAGTAGTCTGTCACATGATGAGGATGGTGGAACATGTGCAGATGGAAGAGCCTGAGAGCAGAGACAGGGTGCATACTCTTCATCACCCCTCCGTGTGTTCTCCCTTTATGAAGCCAACTTGATTTGATCCTGAGCTCTCTCCCCCAACAACATAATCCTCCAATTGCTTCCCAAAGGTCCCACCCTCAGAGGCCATAATTGGACCAAGCCTCCATCCATAGTGCATCAACCATTCATCCATTAACTGCAAACACAGAACTTTGAGGTTTAAACAGATGCATGCATTTCAGGATCCCAATCCTGCTGAAAACCACAGCGTTTGTTTATAGCACATTTGTTGATCCACCCATTAGTTGATGAACATCTGGGGTATTCTGACTATGAATAGTACTGTTTTGAACATTTGTGTATAAGTTTTTGTCTGAATCCCTCTTTTCAATCCTTTGGGGTACACACACAGGAGCAGACTCAGTGGATCATTATGAACCTTTCCTTGAATCACACAGATTTTTTGCCCTATTAAAACTGTTCAGCGGCACAGAAGGAATCTGATCAGAGTCTGCAAGTTCAGTGCAGCATGATGCATGCACTGAAAGCTGTCCTGGGCCGGCGCCACGGCTCACTAGGCTAATACTCCGCCTTGCGGCGCCGGCACACCGGGTTCTAGTCCCGGTTGGGGCGCCGGATTCTGTCCTGGTTGCCCCTCTTCCAGGCCAGCTCTCTGCTGTGGCCAGGGAGTGCAGTGGAGGATGGCCCAGCTACTTGGGCCCTGCACTCCATGGGAGACCAGGATAAGTACCTGGCTCCTTCCTTCGGATAAGCGCGGTGCACCGGCAGCAGTGCGCCGGCCGCGGCGGCCATTGGAGGGTGAACCAACGGCAAAGGAAGACCTTTCTCTCTCTCACTGTCCACTCTGCCTGTCAAAAAAAAAAAAGAAAGAAAGCAAAAGAAAGCTGTCCTGAGGCAACGCAAAGCCACTACAGACAGATAGGATGCACATCCAACCAGAGCAGAGAATAATGCATGGGAGGACATGCCAAAGCACCGTGGAAGCCCAGAACAGCATCACATAGGAGCACAGATTTGACTCCAGGCTTCTCAACTTCCTATCCAGTTCCCTGCTGATATGCCTGGGAAGACAGTGGAGACTGGCCTCAGTCTTGGGCACCTGCCACCTGCATGGGAATCCAGATGGAATTCTAGGATCCCAGATTTAGCTAGGGCTCAGGTCATTTCAGTCATCTGGTGAGTGAACCGCAGGGATGGAACATCTCTCTCTCTCTCATTCTCTCTTACTCTGTGTGTGTGTGCATGAGTGTATGTGTAGGTTTGTGTGTCTGTCTTGCTCTCTCTCTAAATCTGCCTTTCAAATAAAAAAATTAAAAATAATCTAAAAATTTTACCACTAGCCTGAGATCATAAAAAATAAGAGACAAATTTTATTCATATATTCATAGAATATATGTATTACCTGGCACATGTTTCTCCTTTCATAAACAATTATCAACATGTGAAATTATTTGCAAACGTAAGCCAGTTTCTGTCACCTTTTGCAGGAGATGGGATGAGTACTTAGTGGCTATGCCATGCATGCATAAAATTCACTTAGCCTCCCAAGCTGTATTTCTGGCCTGGCTTCTCAGGCTGTGCCTCATATACAAGATCTGATAGTTCTGAATGGTTATCAAGTCCCAGGTGTTAAGTTTACAAACTCCAGAGTGTGCACTGTACTTGGGTTTACTGTTCAAGTAACTCACAATTATGTGTGTTGGATATTTATGGTTATAGAAACCATAAACTTGACTGAAGACCCCATAGACATGTGAAGATGAAACAAAGTACATGGTATTCATTAACACAGTTATATGAAGCCTTCGTCATTCCTTATTTTCTCATCACAGATACGTTTATACATGTGTGCACCAAAGTTCCTGTTTATAAGTGTACTTATATGTTTACCTTTTAAATACTATATGAGATAAAATATGAACTCATGGGTGGGCATCTGAGGCAGTAGTTAAGCCAGCTCCTGGGAGGCCCACATCTCAAATAAGGGTGACTTTGTTTGAATCTAGGTTCCACTTCTAATTCTATCTTCTTCCTGATATATACCATGGGAGGCAGCTAATGAGGGACCAAGTAATTGGATCCCTGCTGCCCATGTGAGGAGGCCCAGATTTAGTTCCTAGTGCCACAGCATTTGGGGAGAGTATCAGTAAGTGGGAATTCTCTGTCTCTATTTGTCTTTGCTTCATTTGATGTTTCTCAGCCTGTGAAATAAAAACTAAATGTACATTTAAAGTGGTATTAAACTCAAAAATATAATAATATTGGTTTTTGCATTGACTATGTAGTTACCTTTTGCAGAACATTCTTGTAAAGCCTTGAGTTTCTGCCCATTATCTTTCATTTTATTTTAACCTAAAGTCTCACTTTAGAGTTTTCTGTAGGAAATGAAATGTCTGATGTTGAGAATTCTCTCAGGTTTTCTCTACCTGAGCATGTCTTAATCTCTCCCTCATTTTGAAGAATGGTGTTGCTAAATGTGCAATCCTTGGCTTTCAGTTTTCATTCAGCATTTAAAAAGCATGCTACATTCTAGCCTGCATAGTTTCCAATGACTTAATATTATTGAGGCTCCCTTGCATGTGATAAGTCTTTTCTTTTAGGCTGATTTCAGATTTTAATTTTGTTGTTTTCAATTGATTATGTTATTGAAAAGGAATGACAGAAAGAGAATGAGAGTTAGTGAGAGTGCTTCCATTGGCAGCTCCTTCCCCAAATGCCTGAAATAGTGGAGAACTTAGACCATTCTCTGATGCCAGTGTCAGCAACCTACTTGAGCTATCTTTTCAGCTCAATAGCTGGAACTTCAAAACAGGTACTCTAATGTGGGTATGGAGTGTCCTAACTGGCGTCTTAAACAGTAGGCCAGATATATGCCCCAAAGTTTGTGTCTGTTTTTGCAATTTGAATAAAAAATGTCTCAGTATGGATCTCTTTGAGTTTAACCAGTCTTAGAATTGTTGAGTTTATTGGATGTGGTAGACTTATGTGTTTCCTCTAGTTGGCAATTTTTAAGACATTGTTTCTTTAAATATTCTTTTTTTCTCTTAATTTCCCTGATTTTTATGCAACTTACATTATGCTACAGTTGGTACACTTGATACTGTCTCTTTGGTCTTTTACATTCTGTTCCTTATTTCCTTATTATTTTATTTCTTTCTGCTCCATAAACTGGAAAACCTCAATTAACTTACTTTTTGGTTGCTTAAGTTTTCTTCTGCCCACTCAGATCCCCTTTGAAACGTTTGTAGTGAACTTTTCATTAAGTTGTATTTTTCAGTTCCAATTTTGTTTGATTCCTTTCTGTAATTTTTATTTCTTTATTAACATTTTCATTTTTTTTGACAGGCAGAGTTAGAGAGAGAGAGAGAGAGAGAGAGAGAGAGAGAAAGGTCTTCCTTTTTCCGTTGATTCACCACTCAAATGACCACTATGGCCAGTGCGCTGCGCCAATCCGAAGCCAGGAGCCAGGTACTTATCCTGGTCTCCCATGGGGTGCAGGGCCCAAGAACTTGGGCCATCCTCCACTGCCTTCCCAGGCCACAGCAGAGAGCTGGACTGGAAGAGGAGCAACAGGGACAGAATCTGACACCCCAACCAGGACTAGAAACTGGGGTGCCGACGCCACAGGCAGAGGATTAGCCTAGTGAGCTGCAGCGCTGGCCAACATTTTCATTTTGTTTCTACCATCGTTTACCTAATTCCCTCTAGTTATTTTTATGTTGTTTAATTTGTGCACAATGGACTCATTGTCTTTTTTTGTATTCAGTTTCCATTAATTGCATTCATTTTTGATAAAAGGGAGATTACTTCTTGGTTCTTAGCATAGCACACAATTTCTTGTGTAATTCACAAAGCTCTGGTAATCATATGTATTCCATGAACCTGTTTTGTGTTCATTTTGCTTGTTTACTCTCTTATTTCCTATTAAATAACATTGCTCAACTATTTTTGAAAAATTTGTGTTCTTTGTCTTCTATGGCTTCTAAGGTTTGTGTTTTTTCCCTTATTTTTCAGTGTCTCTGTTCTTAAAATGCCTTAGTTGAAAAAGAAACAGAAGAAAACAAAATCCTTCCTGTTGTTTGCAGGTTGCCTCTATGTTGGTCTACTATGTCAGTGTTTAGCAAGAAAATTTTCTCTTTGTAATAACATTTAGCTCCTGCTTGTATGCATCCTGCAATTATTCAGTGTTGAAACCTGAAGATATTTATATGATCTTTCCTGAGCATGCGTACTGCCTTGGGCATGTATGTAACATCCTGATTACATGGTATATGAAAGATATTAGAAATTCCTTGTTACCCCATTTATCTCTTGCCCCATTCCCTTACTCCTCCCCCTTTTCACTCTGTGGCTCATACTAGCTTCTATGATCCCTCTGGATTCCAGGACCAAAATTTTTACTTTTACAGGCTTTCAGAAAATGTTGCCTCTGAAGCTGCTACAACCTTGGAACTGCTACAAGTCAGGCAAAACAAAGGTAAGGAAGCTTCTATGTCACTCCATCTGGGACTATCACATAGGTTCGACTCTTCCAAACTGATGTCTATATTACCCCTTCTGGCATCAATAACCTTCATCAGGAGTTTGCATCACTGCCCTTATGAATGGTTGCTTACCTGAGAACTAGAATATGTAGGCATGGATTTGAACTGCTATAGCAGTTTCTTAACTCAGAGCTACAGCTTCCTTATTAAACATTCCCCTGATTATTGTAAATTGTTAAATTCATTCCAGAGTTCTGAAAACTAGATTCTGGTGTGATTGTCTGGATTTTTACTTGCTGCTATAGAGTGATGGAGCCCTAGAGTTCCCTACTCTTCAGTTTCCTGGATATTACCATAAATGTGCTTTTGATTATGAATGCAGGTGTAACTTGCCTAGTCAAGGGCATTCAGATGAGTAAGTTCTATACCATGTTTATTTTCACCTGAAGACTTTTTATTTTGTAAATATTAATTTATTGTTTCTTAATATTTTGATTAATATACAGAGAACAGATTTCATATATCCCATAGGTACAGTTCCAAGAAGACAACCAAACTTCCCTCACTCAACTGCTCTCCCCCAATTCCCCTCCCTATCTCTCCTCTCTTCATCATTTTTCACAAAGTCATAATTTTGATCCACTCTGTACCCATAGGCTTAATTCACCACTAATAATAATATTCAACAAGGAAAATGTAGGAAGACCACAGTTTCACAGGAATATAAACAAGGGCTAAAAATGACAATCAAATTCAAAAATGTTAATTTTGTTTCTATGCATTTTTGCATTCTATATTAAGTGCCGCATATCAGAGAAAACATGATGCTTGTCTTTTTTTAAAATATTTATTTATTTATTTGAAAGTCAGAGTTACACAGAGGAGAAGGAGAGAGAGAAGGAGAGGGGGAGGGAGAGGAAGAGGTAAGGGAGAGGGAGGGGGTGGGGAGAGAGAGCGAGATCTTCCATCTGCTGGTTCACTCCCCAATTGGCCTCAATGGCCAGAACTGTGCCGATCCAAAGCCAGGAGCCAGGAGCTTCTTCCAGGTCTCCCATGCAAGTGCAGGGGCCCAAGGATTTGGGTCATCTTCTACTGCTTCCCTAGGCCATAGCAGAGAGCTGGATTGGAAGTGGAGCAGCCAGGCCTTGAACCAGCATCCATATGGGATGCCAGCGCTTCAGGCCAGGGTGTTAACCCGCTGTGCCACAGCGCCAGCCCCAGATGCTTGTCTTTTTAGACGGTCTTATTTCACTAGGAATAATAGTTTTCCGTTGCAATCATTTTGTTGCAAAAATTTTTTTCATTACTTTTTAATGGGTAATATTCTATAGTATACGTATACCACATTTTCTTTATCCAGTCATCAGTTGATGGGCATCTGGGTTGATTCCGTATCTTAGTTATTCCATATCTTAGTTATTGTGAATTGAGCTACAATGCACATGAGGGTATAGATAACTTTTATTTGCAGATTTCATTTTCTTTCTATAAATTCTTAGGAGTGGAATGGTGGGATCATATGATAGGTCTGTTTTCAGACCTATGGTGAATCTCCATACTGTCTTCTATAATGGTTGTACTAGTTTACATTCCCACCAATAGTAGACTAGGGTACCTTTCTCCCCACATCCCTACCATTCATTACTGTTTTTTTTTTTTTATTTTTGGATAAAAATCATTCTAACTGGGGTGAGGTGAAAACTCATTGTAATTTTTATTTGCCTTTCTCTGATAGCTTGTGATTCTGAGCATTTTTTTCCTGTGTCTATGAGTCATTTGTATTTCATCCTTTAGAAAATGCCTCTTGATGTCCTTAGCTCATTTCTTAACTGGATTGTTTCTTTTGTTGTCACTGAGTTTCTTGAAATCTTTATAGACCCTGGATATTAATCCTTTATCAGTTGCATAGCTTGCAAATATTTTCTCCCATTCGGTTAGTTGCCTTTGCACTTTATTGAGTGTTTCCTTTGCAGTGCAACAGCTTCCTAGCTTGATAAAATCTGAATCAAGGATCAAAATCTTGGGCCCGGTGCTGTGGCACAGTGGGTTAAAGCCCCAGCCTGCAGCGCTGGCATCCCATATGGACACCAGTTTGAGTCCCAGCTTCTCCTCTTCCAATCCAGCTCTCTGCTATGGCCTGGGAAAGCAATAGAAAATGGCCCAAGTTCTTGGGCCCCTGCACCCACGTGGAGACTGGGAGAAGCTCCTGGCTTCAGATCAGCTCAGCTCTGGCCATTGTGGTCATTTGGGGAGTGAACCAACAGAATGGAAGATCTCTCTCTCTCTCTTGCTCTACCTCTCTCTGTAACTCTGATTTCAAATAAATTTTTTAAAAATCCTTTTAAAAAAAATAAAAGGACCAAAATCTATGGTGCTACCTAGGGACCTTCTTAACCAATTCCAGATACAAATATCATTGTAAGAGCTGGCTTTTTGTGGGAAATTATGCTGCTTTATGGATTCTAGGAAGAGTCTCTTTGCTGGGTGAAACAAATCTCTTCAGCCAGCCTCACGTGAGTGGCACATAGGAAGGTACACAGATACTGTATAACTCTGGAGTACTTGGACTTTCTCAAGAGACATGTTGGGACTCTTGCAGAGTGCATCTGAGCTCCCTAATTGCTAAGCAAACATTCAGCTCCTAACATTCAGCTCCCTAACATTCAGCTCCCCAGCTCCCAAAAGCATGGAGGGCTATATATCACTGACAATTCTCAAGGAAGTTGCCTCCTAACAAAACATTTCACCTTATTTACTAGTCTATGCTGTATTTTTGCATGATGGATATACATACCTGGGTTAAAAGTCATCTGTAAACTTTTTATCATGGCATCACATGAGGTCTCCTTCCCTCCCTCCCCTTGCTCAATCATCATGCATTATTTAGCAAAGTTCCTTTCATGTCAGGACCCCACCAAGTAGAGTGTAGTGGGATGAGCTTCAAGAAGATTCCATATTGAGCATAAGAGTCAGCAAGGACCAGGAAGGACTTCATTGCTAGAATTGGATGTTTTATAACAAACTTCATGAAACAACCTTTCCCTGGGGCAGCTGAGTATTGTGGTCTCTCCTTCTGTGGGTTCCAGGTCTGACCTCTGGGGTCCATTTCCCTAGGTCGCAAGTGTTCTGATCTTTCTCAGCCATTCCTATTTTCCAGATGAAATTCCTCCCATGATCTTGATGATTTTATTGAGAACAAATGACAAGGTCAAAATACTGTCCAACGTTGTCTCGGGACAGCAGCCACAGTTTAGTCAGCAGAAGTTAGCACTGACACAGGACCTCCTTGCCCCACAGACAAAGAGAGTTTCCATGAGTGTGGTACTGCCTAGGAGATTGGGCAGCCTAGACACAGCCAGCAGCCCCTCAACCTCACCATTTCCTCTTCATGCAAGTTCAGGAACTGAAGTCCATCTCATTCCCGGGTGTGTTTGTGTGGTAAGTGGCAGGCTCAGGAGGAACACATTTTCCAGGGAGCCACATTGGGTCCTTCCTGAACCAAAGGCAACCTAGGGGTTCCAAGGCAGGTGGAAACTGGCTTCCCCTGGGCCTTAGGGCACTGGAAATACTCCTGGGCACTAACATATTATTTCCACTTGGTAGGCGTGAACCAAGTGGAGAAACTTTGGACTTCTAGGTTTGTGTAAATAAGGTTTGACTAGAACCAGGGCCCATGATGCAGGTGGAGGGCCACATTCTATCTCTATTTAAATCTTACAAAGTTTGTTCATAGCAATTGACTATATTTTCAAAGTAAATCACTAAGTGCTATTTATCTGGATTTCTGAACTTTGTGGAGCCTCCTGAAATTTCATTTGAAGGTAAAACCAGCCCTGACAAGGGCCTACATATGAATATGACACATTACGTGAATTGGAGAGAGGTGTTAGGGGACAGGTGTTTGAACACAAGCATGAAGTGAATGTGATATATTTAATTTCATTCACAACACCAAATACCAAACATCTGTGATTCTGTTCCCTCAGGAAGAGGCAAGTTGCACCAGCATGACTGAAACTGCCATGCCAGTCTCTGTGGGTGAGAGAAGGTATTTGGCAGGGTCACTATTCTGAAACCTTCTTCAGAACTTGGACTCTTGTGTGTTAGAGAGTCTGAAGTCTTGAGATTTTGTTGTCTTTTTCACTTCAGGGAATTAGTTTTGAACTTTGAAGTGTTTGTGAATGGAAATCAGAAACAATAAAGCTTAAAAAAATAAAAGCTTAAAAAATAAAAGCTTAAAAAATAAAGCTTATGGAAATTTCACAATAGTAGAGAGTAAAGTATTTTATAAATAGAAGGAAATAGAACCAAACTACAACTGTTAGTTCCTGTGCACAATTAAATGTATATGAGTAATATACATGTAATATATGTATATATGTATATATGTAATACATGTATATATGTAATACATGTATATATGTAATACATGTAATATATGAATATATTCTATGTTAAATAAATATGCATATATAATAGGGCATGTTATACATATATATAAATATGCAGATATATTCATACAAGGACATATTAGGAAGGACTTCTATGAAAAGACTGTAAGGTGTGAATGAAAATACTGTATTTGTCAAAGAATTGATGAAAGGAATAAATGATATAATCTACCTAAATATCCAGCACAGTGCTTTATACCAGTCAGAAGTCCTCTGATATGTTAGATATGGTTACCACACTATAAACCATGGCACAAATGGTACAACAGAATGAGTCTTGATTAGGAAGCACATATGGGGTTCTTCAGGAGAGACCCTCTGAAGTGTTTGCTAAAGAAATGATGCACTGTCCAAATTTGCATCACAAAAATCCTGAGGGGATGCAAGTGTGTTGGAGAATTGGTTAGGGTATTTGTGAGACAAGGTTGTTTATGAATAATGGTTGAAACTGGGTAACGGAAACATAAGATTCATCGTATGATACACTCTGTTTGTCTGCCTTTGATATTTTATATAACTACAAATTATAATAATCATGGTTGGGATTTCAAATGCTGACAAGGTTATGCAGGTAAGATGAATGAGACCAGCCGGCACTGCGGCTCACTAGGCTAATCCTCTGCCTTGCGGCGCTGGCACACCTGGTTCTAGTCCCGGTCGGGGCGCCAGATTCTTTCCTGGTTGCCCCTCTTCCAGGCCAGCTCTCTGCTGTGGCCAGGGAAGTGCAGTGGAGGATGGCCCAGGTACTTGAGCCCTGCACCCCATGGGAGACCAGGAGAAGTACCTGGCTCCTGCCATCACATCAGCGCGGTGTGCCGGCCGCAGCGCGCTGGCTGCGGCGGCCATTGGAGGGTGAACCAAAGGAAGACCTTTCTCTCTGTCTCTCTCACTGTCCACTCTGCCTGTCAAAAAAAAAAAAGATTAATGAGACCTGTCGCTCCCCCTCTTCGTGGAGGAACGACACAGGACCCTGCGCTGTTCTTTCATCTGCTCGGCCCTCCCCGGGTTTGCTGCTGGTTCTTCCCGGGTTGGCTACTATCCCTTCCACCTCCGTGGAAGGGCAGTTCCCCCTGGCCGCATTCCCCACTTCCGCAGGGGAGCGGCACACCGCCGGCCGGCTCTCTCGGGGGCTGCACGGGTTCCCTTAGATGTTCCCCATAGATGTTCCTGGTGCATGCCGTCTCTCTCCTCCTTTATAGTCCTCCTCCGCCAATCCCAACTCGGCTGAGTACGCTGCTCTCCAATCAGGAGCAAGTCCTACAGTTAATTGGTTGAACTGGAGGCAGCTGTGCGGAAGCTGTTTACTTCTCTCCCAGCGCCATATTGTGGGAGAGCAGATGCATAGAATAAGTCCTAATTCGAGTAACTTAGTCCAGTCCGGATTGCTCCCCACAGATCCCCCTTTCTTTTTATTTTTTAGCGTTGATACGCGCCTGTCTTCGGTGTCCCGCGGAACACACTCTGCTCTACTTGCTAGAGTTGCCACAGGCTCTTACAAGTCCTATCAATCAGGAAAACCGAATCCGGGTCCTCTCTTCGCCATTGTGAGGAGGTTTTTAGGCGCTGATGCATGCCTGTGTTCGGTGCCCTGCAGCGCATGCTCTGCTCTGCCCGCAGGGGCTTACAAAACCTATCAGGCAAACCGAATCCAAGCCTTCTCATTGCCTTATTGTGGGGGAGACTTATTAGTGTTGGTCCGTGCCTATCTTCGGTGACCTGCAGCTCATACTCTGGTCGAGCTTTGCTGGCGCTTACCGCCTTAAATCAGGCAGACCGAATCCAAGCTTAATATTGTTGTATTGTGGGGAAGCCTTACTGATGTTAATTCGTGCCTGTCTTCGGTGACCTGCGGCTAGCCGCCCAGGTGCTCATCGCCTCACTAATCGGGCAGACCGAATCCAAGCCTTCTAATTGGCATGTTGAGGGGAGGCCTTATTTTTCTCTATTTCTCTATCTCCGGGCATTCCTATTTCTCCATTTACTTCTATCTTCCAGCATTCCTATTTTTCTTTTACTTCACTTCCAAACTTCTGTTTCTCTTATCCCTGCGGCTTTCCGGCACCTCGCCCCGCCGGCAGCTTCACGGCTCCGCGCAGCTTCCCGGCGCCTCGCCCCGCCGGCGGGCTCCGCCCCGAGGCTGCTTCTCGGCGGCTCGCCCCGCGGCAGCTTCACGGCTCTGCGCGGCTTCCCGGCGCCTCGCCCCGCCGGCGGGTTCCCGGCTCTGCGCGCACGCTCCGCGGTCTCCACGCACTTCGCGCCCGCACCACGGCCTCGCGCGCCAGCCCCGCGTTCTCTATCTATTCACGCCCCGTGCTCTCTCTGCACGCGGCGGCTTCCGCGAATGTTTCCGCCACCACCGGCATTCAGTCCAAGTTCCCCGGACTAACCTGGCGAATTTCAACCTGGCGGCCCACGTCTCTGCCTCTGGTTCCAGATCTTCGCCTCTTGCTCCCCGGGGTGACTTGAAGAATTCCAAGGTGGCTTATATCTCCGCCTCGGCCTGCACTCGCGGCTTCATCCTCCCTAACGTTTTTCTCTACCCGGTATGTTTCCTTAAGTTTTCTTCCAACAATATTCCTCTCATTTCTCCTGGCTACTCCCCACAGTCCGTATCCGAGTCCAAGCCTCCTCCAGGTTTCACTTTCGCTTTCAATCTCCTAGCTTCCCCGCCATAGTCCGCATCCGAGTCTATGAAAGCTTTCACTTTCGCTTTCAATCCTAACTTCTTTCCCACAGTCCATATCCGAGTCTATGCCTAGGCTTTCAATAGCTTCTTCCGGCACCCTTTTCGTCCGGCTTTTCCCTAGGCTGTTTGCTAGTCTCTCTCTCCGGTAATTTCCCAGTTCTTCCCGTTTCTTCCCTCCTAAGTTTGCTATCCGTCCTAAGTTTCCTATCCGAGCTAGGTTTCCTATCCGAGTCATGTTTCCTATCCGAGTCACGGCACCATTATGTCGCTCCCCCTCTTCGTGGAGGAACGACACTAAGCCCTGCCTAGGCTTCATATCCGAGTCACGGCACCATTATGTCGCTCCCCCTCTTCGTGGAGGAACGACACAGGACCCTGCGCTGTTCTTTCATCTGCTCGGCCCTCCCCGGGTTTGCTGCTGGTTCTTCCCGGGTTGGCTACTATCCCTTCCACCTCCGTGGAAGGGCAGTTCCCCCTGGCCGCATTCCCCACTTCCGCAGGGGAGCGGCACACCGCCGGCCGGCTCTCTCGGGGGCTGCACGGGTTCCCTTAGATGTTCCCCATAGATGTTCCTGATGCATGCCGTCTCTCTCCTCCTTTATAGTCCTCCTCCGCCAATCCCAACTCGGCTGAGTACGCTGCTCTCCAATCAGGAGCAAGTCCTACAGTTAATTGGTTGAACTGGAGGCAGCTGTGCGGAAGCTGTTTACTTCTCTCCCAGCGCCATATTGTGGGAGAGCAGATGCATAGAATAAGTCCTAATTCGAGTAACTTAGTCCAGTCCAGATTGCTCCCCACAAGACCAGCAAGTAGGGTAGGGACCATGGCCATTTGGGGAAGAATCGATCTCTTCTAAAAAACAGAATGTTCAGCCCCATTTCAGTCGTGTATCCCTGACTGCTGGGCCTGAAATGCCAAGTTTTTCATTTTTTTATTTTATTTATTTTATTTATTTTAACTTTTATTTAATGAATATAAATTTCCAAAGTACAGCTTATGGATTACAATGGCTTCCCCCCCATAACATCCCTCCCACCCGCAACCCACCCCTTTCCCACTCCCTCTCCCCTTCCATTCACATCAAGATTCATTTTCAATTCTCTTTACATATAGAAGATCAGTTTAGCATACATTAAGTAAAGATTTCAACAGTTTGCTCCCACACAGAAACATAGAGTGAAAAATACTGTTTGAGTACTAGTTATAGCATTAAATCACAATGTACAGCACACTAAGGACAGAGATCCTACATGAGGAGTAAGTGCACAGTGACTCCTGTTGTTGACTTAACAATTTGACACTCTTGTTTATGGCGTCAGTAATCACCCTAGGCTCTTGTCATGAGCTGCCAAGGCTATGGAAGCCCCCTGAGTTCACCGACTCTGATCATATTTAGACAAGGCCATGGTCAAAATGGAAGTTCTCTCCTCCCTTCAGAGAAAGGTACCTCCTTCTTTGATGACCCGTTCTTTCCACTGGGATCTCACTCGCAGAGATCTTTCATTTAGGTTTTTTTTTTTCCCCCAGAATGTCTTGGCTTTCCACGCCAAATCAAAGTTTTTGTAGGAATCCTCTAGTTTAATGGCTAGAACCTGACTGAAAAATGTTTTATTAAAGGGTTTGCTGTTTATGGAAATGAAAAACCCTAATTACCCTGATGTGATGGTTACACATTGTACACATTTTGAATTACCATGTTTTACACCAAAATTATCTACAATTAAAGGAAAAAAGTGTGCCAGCCATCTAAGGAAGGTTCATAGAACAGATGCATGCTTACACTTCAAGTCTATAAACTGCCTGAAAAGGAAGTCTGAAACAATTCTCTGGAAAAATAAGAATAAATGAAAGCATACATGAGCTAAATGTTGTCGCCTGTCAGCCTTCCATTGCATTCACCCTCAATATAAGTCCTGTTCACCTAAGTGCATTGCTCTCTACACTCATCTCTGGCTGAAGTTTCTCTGATTTTTTTGTGTTCCAGTTCTGATATCAAAGTTCTAACTGGCAGCAATCAAGATATCATGAGTGGCTGAGATCAGAATCCTGACAGTAAAGAACTCAAACCACAAGAGCTACCTTTATTTCTTGTCCATTTTGTTGCTCTTCTTAATGGTAAGCAAATTCTTGACAGAGGCTGAGCAAACATTATTCCTCAGTGGACCAGATAATAGGCTGGCAATGGCAGGGAAACCTAGAGGAGGCCAGCAGAATTTTGTGAAACAAGTATCTCTTGTGATCAGGAAATTTTCAGTAGTTTTCTCAACACCCTTTATTTTCTTATTTTAAGTTGATGTAACATGTTTATTTTTAAAAAATAATATGCAATGTCATTCCTGTCTTATTCCATTCTTTCTGTGTATCTAGACATCCACTCACCCATCCTTCCTTTTTTATTTTTCTGTAGTGATATCGGCAAAGAGGTTCAGCGCCAGCACTCATGATTTCTTCTTGAAATGTGAGTAGATTTATTCTCTCTGGTATGGATTTTTCTGAATGATTGGAAATTGTACAATAGCAAATATCATTCTATTCTTAGATAAAGATTATACACAAGAACAAATAGAATTTTTTAAAAAGTAATATTTTATCTCGTTCCTTTTGAAGAATAGGACCTTGCTTGTGTTTACAGAAAAAATGTAAGACCTTCAACTCTTTTTGGGATATACAGACCTTACTCTGTCCTTTGGTTATTCAGTTCAACTTGTGCATGCATATTCAGATTGAATTCCTTCTGTAACCTCCACTGTGTGATTCCACAGCAGTGATAACCATCTCAGTAGTTTCTCTTTGAATAAAATTTTCCCTACTGTCTTTAAGATTGGTCATAAATAATATTTTAATTAATGGCTATGGTGTCCTTACTTTGAAAGGATTCAATTCCTTTTTGGATTCTGGTATTTCTCACCAGGGACCCCTAATATGCACACTGCAATCCTTTTCCTCACTCCTCACTGGTGGCCTTGCAACACATTGGTCAGACTCCTGACACATTGCTCCAAGTGCACTTCAATAAACACTAGTCATATAATGGGGAGGAGAGGGCTCCAAGATGGTGGAATAGGGAGGGCGCTCACTGACAGTCCAAGAAAAGATAGTTTAATAAAAGTGGAGATACTGTAGACTCAGCAAAGAGTTAGGGAAAAAAAACTGCAAAGGAAACTCTTCCAGAATGAGAGAGACATGGTGGACCAACATGCAGGGCACGGATGCCCATGGCTCTGAACCCAAGCTACCGAGGGAGTTTCTGCTCCAGCACTGGAAGGGAGGTGAAACGAAATTGCAGTAGCCCTAGACACTAGCAGAAAAGTGGCAGGAAGTGCCTAGAGGGAACAGGGCTTGAAGCCCCATGGGGGAAAGTTCACCAGCCTAACTAGAGGAGAGAAAAAAAATAAAAGGGATGGTACAGAAACGATTCTCTCTTTCCACTCACCTTACAAAGGCAAGCAAGACAATAGAGCAGGTGCCATTTTGGATATACATAACAACTGCACCAGCTCAGGGCTGTGCCCGCCCTCAGCCAAGCAGAAAAACCTGACTCTGATGGGGAGAAATAACAGGAGACTATAACCTAGTGAAAGTGTGGAGCTTATGAACTGGAACTGTGAATAGAAAAAAAAAAACTGAGGTCATGTGGGAGAACTCAAAGTGTGGCTGAGACCTGAGTAGTCTGGGTGGCAGACACCACAAATTTGGGCAGCTTTGGCTACGCGGTGAGAGACATTGCAAGGGAATCTGAGCTTAGACTGAGGACTGAACAGATCCTTTTTGTGGTCCTTGGGACAGAGCAGACAAATATTATACCCACTGTGGCTAGTGCTCAGGCACTGATTGCCATCCAGGAGAAGAGCTCAGTGGAGAGGAATTACTTCCCTTCTGAATAAAAAGAGAGAGAGAGAGAAGATTTACCATGCCAAACCTGGGTGTGTCACCTTTGGCACACCCTTAACAATGAAAAACTGAACAGAGCTCTCTGGCCACACCCAACACAAGCCTCTAGAGATTCACCAAAAGCAGACAATCCACTTAATCTAGGGTCATAGTATAATGAGAAAAGCCACCACAGTGAAAAAAAAAGAAGGAGGAGGAGGAGGAACCAAAGAATATCTCCACAATATCAAACAACAAATACAGAAACTAAGGAAATAAGAACAAGGAAGATATCATGACGCTCCCAAATAAACATGACACTCCAATACAAGATTATGAAGATAATGAGATAGAACAAATGCAAGATACAGATTTCAAAAAATTTATGATAAGAACATTTAGTTGTATTTTGTACATTTTTGATTTCTTTATATAAGGATATAGATCCTTGAATTGTGGTTTTTAGTGCACTTAATATTAGCTTGCTTAAGACATTCTTTTAATCAGGTAGAACAAAAGTTATAACCGGCATTTATATATAGACTATTGTGGCATTTAGTACATGAACTATTTTGAATACACATCTCTTCTGTCAGAGTGAAAGCTCCAGTGATGGTGTGTTCATCATGTAACAGTACACACGCTACAGTTGTCCAGAGGACTATAATGGAAATTCTCTCCTGCATGTGTGTATATATGTCAAATTTTCAGCATGACAGAAGTGACAGGTGTTATTTTTATATTTTTAAAAACCAATTTGGTGTATATAAGGTTTTTTATTTCTTTTGTGCAGATCAGTTTTTAAACTCACATAGGTAGGTATCTTTCCACTTGTAAACGATAAAATGTCAGTGTTGAGCAGACAGTGTGACAGCAGCGAAAGTCAGAATTCAGGGACAGGACAGACAGGTCCCCTGCTTTGCCTTTAAAGTGTCATCAATTTGTAGTATTAGTGTTAACTCTGCAAAAATGTTTGTTGATATATTTTATATTAAGGGCAGACCAAAATCAATACATCAAAGCTTCAAAAACTTTGGGAAGAGGGGTTACATACAAGCACATTTGGTTTATTAGTAAATGAAACGATTCTTATTAACTACTTTGCCCATATAAATTGCTCATATTTAAAGGAAACTTGATCACCCACATAATGATGATAAAGGAACCAGTTAATGGTGCCAGAAATGTTAGGCAGTAGCGGCTATCTCTGACAAAGTATTTCTCAGAAATTATAATATGCTTATGTTTACCTTTAAAGAAATTCAGTGTATTTGTGTAATTAGGGCTGTTGGGTTTGAAATTTTGGCCAATCAGGATTCTAGGTGATCAGCATATGGACCACTCTTGAATGAGACTGATTTTATATTTTTCTTAATCAGTTTGTTAAATAATCTCTGAATCTTAAACAAAAACATACTGCTATAAAAATTATTTGATATACCAATTGAGTGTTTAAAAATGCATCATAGAACAGAAATATGTAAAACTGATGTTGAATGTGAACAGGTGTTTTCATAGGCTTGACTTGTTTCTTAAGACTTTAGGGAAAGTAGGTTTAATGAATGGAATAAGTAACTAACGGAGACCTAAGAATTGGACTTTGATTTTAAATATTCTAACAAACATTGTCAATGAAAATTATAAATCTAAATCAAAAAAGAACATTTAGAGGTTATCAAAAAATTGCATGAACTACAGAAATCCATACAGGACAGGACAGCAAATCAACCTGGTGAAAATGAAATCTTAAGGAGGAATCAAAAGGAAATGAGGAATTTAGTAGAACATGAAATTGAGATATTGAAGAGAAACCAAAACGAAATGAAGAACTCAATAGAACAAATGAAAAACACATTTGAGAGCCTTAAAGACAGAATCAGTGAGATAGAAGAGAGAATATCAGTCTTAGAGCACAGGAAAGTATACGGTCAAACCAAAGAAAAGAAGAGGAATTTAGAAAACTAAAAAATATTGTTGGGAATCTACAGGATACTATTAAAAAAACCAGTATTCGGGTTCTAGGAGTTCCTGAAGGCATAGAGAGAGAGAAAGGATTAGAAGGCCTTTTTAGTGAGATACTAGCAGAAAACTTCCCAGGTTTGGAGAAACAAAGAGACATCCAAGTACAAGAAGCACATAGAACCCCCAATAAACATGACCAAAAGAGATCTTCACCACGACACATTGTAATCAAACTAACATCAGTGTAACGTAAAAAAAAAAAAATTCTAAAATGTGCAAGACAGAAAAGTCAGATTACTCTCAGAGGAGCTCCAATCAGACTCAAAAAAGACTTATCAGAAACCCTACAGACTAGGAGGAAATGGTGAGACATAGCCCAAGTACTAAGAGAAAAAACTGCCATCCAAAATATTATATACTGCAAAGCTCTCAGTTGTGAATGAAGGTGAAATAAAGACCTTTCATAGAAACAGAAATGGAATTTGTCACAACTCGTTCAGCCCTGCAAAAAATGCTTTAAGATGTGTTACACACAGAAACACAGCCATCAACATGAAAGACAGTAAAGGAAGAAAACTTCACAGGAAAAGATCACAGGAAGTTCAAGGCATATATTAGAAAATATCTTTGGGAAAATGGCATGGCAAAGTCACTATCAATAGTCACACTGAACATTAATGCCCTCAACTCTCCAATTAAAAGACACAGACTGGTTAAATGGATTAAGGAACAAAACCCATGTATTTGCTGCCTGCAAGAAACACATCTTTCCAACAAAGATGCATGCAGAATGAAATTGAAAGGTTGGAAAAAGATATTCCATGCCAACAAAAAAAAAAAAACCAAAAAAAAGCAGGTGTAGCCATATTAATATCAGACAAAATAAACTTTAATACAAAAACTGTTAAGAGAGACAAAGAGGGGCACTATATAATGATTAAGGGTTCAATTCAACAGGAAAATGTAACTATTATAAATGTATATGCACCTAATTACAGGGCACCGGTCTATTTAAAAGATATGTTAAGGGACTTAAAGGGAGATTTAGACTCCAATACAATAGTATTGGGGGACTTCAATACTTCACTTTCAGAAATAGACAGATAAACCAGACAGATCAACAAGGAGACAGTAGATTTAAATGACACTATAGCCCAAATGGATCTAAAAGATATCTACAGAACTTTTCATCCTACACTTAAAGAATACACATTCTTCTCAGCAGTACATGGAACCTACTCTAGGATTGATCACATACTAGGCCATAAAGCAAATCTCAGCAAATTCAAAAGAATTAGAATTATACCGTGCAGCTTCTCAGACCACAGCAGAATGAAGGTGGAAATTAGCAACTCAGGAATCCCTAGAGAGTATGCAAACACATGGAGACTGAACAACATGCTCCTGAATGAACACTGGGTCATTCAAGAAATCAAAAGAGAAATCAAAACTTTCTGGAAGTAAATGAGGATAACACAACATATCAAAACTTATGGGATACAGCAAAAGCAGGGTTGAGAGGAAAGTTTATAGCAATAGGTGCCTACATTAAGAAATTGTAAATGCATCAAATAAATAAGCTATCAGTGCATCTCAAGGATCTAGAAAAACTGCAGCAAACCAGACCAAAAACTAGTAGAAGAGAAATAATTAAAATTAGAGAAGAAATCAACAGAATGGAATCCAAAAAAAATTACAAAAGATCAGCAAAAATAAAAAATTGACACAAGACTGCCTAATTATAATTATTTTTATATATTTCCCTTTTAATTGTTATACAAGTGAAAAGATGGATTCATGGGTGTGCATTTGGGGCAGCAATTAGGTCACCTCTTGGGATGCTCACATCCCAAATAGGATTTACTGGGTTTGCACCTCGGCTTCAGTCCTGATTATATAGATTCCTCCTGGAGCCAGCGCTGTGGCACAGCGGGTTAAAGCCCTGGCCTGAAGCGCTGGCATCCCATATGGGCACCGGTTCTAGTCCCAACTGCTCCTCTTCCCATCCAGCTCTCTGCTATGGTCTGGGAAAGCAGTGGGAGATGGCCCAAGGCCTTGGGCCCCTGCACCTGCGTGGGAGACCCTGAAGAAGCT